>NW_024037073.1:26317854-26357049 GCF_015706575.1 Patiria miniata | reverse complement strand
GCCGCGGCACAGTCAAAAGTATAAATCGCACATCATATCAAAATGCAAACGAAATTACCCGTTATAAATATCACTATAGCATTTTTGTCTCACATTGATGATAGAAATATTTTCAACCATGTTCTTCCGTAGTCTGTACTTTTGAAGTTACACATTGGAAAGTTAAACAGCACGAATTAAGATAAGTACATGTAATCACCTTTTTTTTTTAAAGATGGTTTGTGCAAATGATTGATACAATTACAAAGAAGAATAGTGGAATAATCGATTTATGAAATTCGTTTGACATTTTGCTGTTCACTGATCCTAAAATGCAAAGTGTGATTGACATGGGGTTAGAGATAATTTGCCGTACCACATGCTACGTTAAAAACCAAATCCTTATTTTAGGGAAACTTAATTCCTCTTATGAAATTTTCCAAGAGAAAAAAACATGTTAGGGGAATTCAGGCGAACCCAAGATGCCTGAGAACAAGAATTTTCAAAAATATATAACACGAATTAATAAAGTCAATATTGATTTTTGTACAAACGTAAATTGTAGAAGATATGGCTTAGATGTACGGTATAGCCACACCAGGCGTTTGTAAAAAAAAAAGCCGACACTGAGATGGCAGATGAAACGATTTTCGTAAGCTCTTTTTTTTCGTAATGGTAATATCTCACAAGTGAAAAAAAAATTATGTAAAAAATATAAGTAAATAAATAAATTGTAAATAAATAATTACGGAAGACGGATAGTGGCTCAATGAGTCTGAATATTTTTTTTTGTACAGCGGGGCCGCCACTTATTATGTGGCGGCCGCCACTTATTATGTGGCAGCGCAGCCGCCACTTAATTGCGTCTAAAAAAGCGAAAATAGAAAAACAAACTTGTTTTACCTTTTACCAATTTTGAATCTGTAAAACAGAAAAATGAAAAATGACAAAGCAAACCCCTTTGCCAATTTTTGTTTTGAAATTTTGAAAAAAGAAAAAGCAAACCCTTTACCATTTACCGTTTTTGAATTCAAAAAGAATAAAAGGAAAAACAAATCCTTTATCATACATCGTTTTGGAGTCTGTGTTTAGAAAAAAAGGACAACGCATCGAGTTACAGGCTTACAGCATTCCGTTTTTGATGCGTATAAAACAAAATCAGCAATCGTTTTCTTTTGTATTTTCCTAAGTAACGGAATTTTAAACACAATCGCCGTTTTAAAGTTTTGTCTACGGATCACAAAAAGGTAAGCGTTCTTTCAGCAAACGAAAACTTGACAATCACATAAGTGCGGTATGGATGTGTGTGAACTGTTTTCGTTTTGCTGAAAATTTAGAACGCACGTTTTGTGGAAACATGTTTATAAAAGTTCATTAAAGTATCTAAGATGTACATTCAATGCCCTTTCAATATTTGTTCGTCAAACGGTAGAATTGTAACATTGTTACTGGAGTTTTTACTGGTTTCCAGACCTCCAATTTCGCAATTTTCGGACTTATTTTTCAATAAACATTTAGCTAAAGATGCAGTAGTATTTTAGTCCATGCAGCTTTTCCCCAGTTTCTCCGATTTCCAAATATATAATTCTTCAGTCCATCACCGTAACGCGCTGGACTGATAATTTTCATTGGGCCAGCGGCTCGGTGCTCTCCATACACAGTCGGGCATCCTCTCCAATAATTAGCACGCCCGCTTTGTACCAAAGTAGACCAATCAGCTTGAAGGTAGTACATGTAGTTGTTACCTGTCAAAATTGAATCCATCAAGCTACAGGTAGCTATGCAAATCATGCATGTGCCCCAACAGTTCGGTGTCAGGGCGACAAGAGTCAATAGTCCCATGTCACGTGTTGTACAAAAACAACCAATTTAATGATTTTAATGCTCGAATAGTCTTTGGATAACCCCAACTCATAAAGCGGAGGGGGTACCGGGATACCAGCGAAGCACCATACATAAAATAAAGATGGGCATAGAATCATAAACAGCGCCCTAGTGTATTGGGCTGTCCTGGTTAATTTTGTTTTCGTCCACGTTTTGATGTTTTTTTTTTAAATTAAGGATGAGAACGTATTGTTGACATTATTTTCTCATGAAAATACAGGCTGAAGATAAGGTAAGGGAACCAGTCTAGCTGGCCTGCACCCGTTCATGAACATGGAACCAAAAGTAAACAAAATTTGGACTGAAAAAAAAAACATTTTTGGAGCAGTAGTTGAAAAACAGTTTGGTTTTTCTAACGGTTGGGAATGTATACAAAAGTACCATCATTTTTCTTGAAAATGACTTCACACCAGGTGCCATAATTTTACAGGATGCTTTAGACTGACAGTTACCAACATCATAGTAAGGTATTTCGTAACTACTTGGTAGTTTTTTTTTCTCGATAATTGCCAATGTTGTATTTTCCCTTTAAATTTCGCCGGGAAAAGATAATCTCAATTTTTGAAAAAGCAGATATAGGCCCTACACACCAACTTTAAAAAATGTCATACTTTATGAAATGTGTGCGTGACGATGCAGTATTTCGATTATCGCTTCCAAAATAGTTGCTGGGGGAGGGGGCGGGTGTTGGGTGTGTTGCAGATTGGCAAATTGCAACCGGCTAGAGATTTTAAGAACGAGCCAGGCGGGGGCGCGTGACTGAGCAAAATCGGGCCGGCGACATCTTGTCTGGTTCCCAGACCAACGTATTCTGACTATTCCCGATGAATCTTAAGGTCCAGTAGCCTCCGGTAATACATTGTATTACAATTTACGTCACGTGACTAAAACGGGAGGAATTCCTCCTTTTTTCCGAATTTTCCGAAGTTTGCCGAATTCGTTTCGTCGACAATCAGATAGCGCCCGAGTATTTCCGAGTATAAGGTTTAAATAACTGCTAATTGCTTCTTAATTTTTTTTTAATGAGTTGATAATTAATGTTCATTGCTTTCATTTAGAAAACTTGAAATTCAACGACGATTTTGTGCATCAAATATCCCTGGATCGTATGGGCGAACTTTGAACAATTTTGAATTTGACGACGAGTTTTCTAAAACTCGGTCTTCATTCGGCTCTGCCTGCTAACAGTGCTATTTGGGTGCCTATAATTTTGAAGATTGTAGATCAACATTTGTCAATGTTATCTGACAGAAACATCAAACTGTATTATCATAACTGTATGATAGATATCACGAAGAAAGTGATTTATTTAAAAATTTGATCATAACATTAAAAGCTAAAAGTGATAGGGCGAATCGGAAACAAAGCCGCGCTTTGAAAAAGGGCCATCAGTGTCGTCATGTTTTCGAAACGACTGGCTTCGGCTTCGTCTTCGGCTTAAGGAGATTTTAGGCCCCCAACTTCTGGAACTTCATCAACATTATGGTGCCTGTTATGCATCAGGAACATTCAATCGGTTGATGTGAAGCCAACAGTTGGGTATTTTTGTTTTAGTTGGCTTCTCGGTGATTCAGAAGTGGAGGCAAAGCCGAAGCCGAAGACGAAGATTTCGAAAACCATTTTGATTCATCAGGAATAGTCAGAATCTTTTGGTCTGGAAACCAGACTGCTACATCGGCCTGTCGGAAAAAGGGTGTCACGCACGTGGCGAAATGTTGTGTGAGGTGTCGTGTTTACTTTGACCAGAGAGCTGTTTGCACGTCTAACCTGATACATGTCTATTTGTCAGTTTTGGTAGGCACATGTAGTTTCCTTCAGCCATGTCTAGCCCAGTTATGTAGCCATTCAAATGACTGCATGAAATGAAATTAAGCTGACTTATCCACAATTTATTGTGACAATTTTTGTCATGCTGTCTAAATATTAACGAAGTGGCTATCGTTACGGCACTCGTTGTTTAGCGCCCTCTACGATATTTTTTTGATACGCACGCGGGTATATAATTATTTGTTTCTCCACATTTTATCGAGCAGTGCGCCAGCTCAGCCGATAGAGGGTAGGATTTTGCACACGCGAGGTTGCGGGTTCGAATCTCAGTTTTGCACTCGAATTTTTTCCTTTTCTAACCTGAGGCTTTGGAGGATTTTTTTTAAAAGGGAAATAAAGTCCGAATTTCATAAAGTTCAAATTCACTTTTTTCCTTCTAATTTTATATTTTCTTGTCATGTTTTTTTTATAAAAGTTGCCAGGTTGCAGTCTACCGTAACGATAGAAAATGGGAAATGCGTTACGGCTGCCGTAACAATAGCCACTGCGAAATATTAAATGTTGTTGGCCATTGCGACACTAATGTTAGTTCCAACGTGAACCGAACGAAATTACATGTACAGTGATGTATCATGTTCGGACTTAACTCTCTGAAAAATTAGAATTAACAGCTAAAATTTTGATAATCATCAGCATCATCATGATACGATGACAACAAATACAACTTAGCAAACAGAAGTTTCCTAAAACTTTGAGTTGAGCAAACTGTAGTGAGTAAGATTATATTACTATAATCCGAGTAATTAACTAGGACTCTACGGATCGCTTTTTTAACATTTGGACATGGTCAGGCGATAGTAGAGTCTGAGATGGATGACTGTATTGCGTCATACTATTTTTTTTTTACCATTTTCACTGGTACACCCCCAGTCAAAATCTCCAGATTTCACCCCAAAATGGTCTTCAAACTGCCTTATGTGCCCCTGTAGGCTTCAGTGGGAAGTGAAAATACAAATGGTGGTGGTTAGGTTTACATACCTTTGGGAGAGAAAGAGATATTTCACCTTCAATTCGGGGAAACATCCTTGTCACGTCACACACGCCTTGTTTGAGGCTGCTTTTGGGTAATCCTTACCTTTAGGACCCCATTCCTATATTGGTTAAAAGACTCATCAAAACAGCTGACTAAATGACACTCAAAAGTGACATTCTGATGTTTCTTGACACATTTGAACAGTTGGCAATGACACCTTCTTGAATATCAGCAGGTTTGATTTTGTAAAAAGAGGGCAGGGCTTTGATTTATGAGGGGTTAAAGACCACGATGACAAACAGAAAATATATTTAAAAAGCAAGATGGCAAACTGCAAAAAAAGGCAGAAAAGTCACATTTTTTTAAAGTGCTTTCAAAATGACAACTAACATGAGTTTATCTGACGAAAAAAGACTGCTTTAGCCTGCAAAAGTCACTTCGGTACTGGACAGTCACCTGCAAAAGTCAGTTTTGAACAGAACTCGTAAAAATAGAGTGTCCTAAAGATAAGGATTACCCCATTTTGAATTCAGGAAAAGTGTAAATATGCAAAGGTTTTGATGGCTTTCAAAGTAGTATGAAAATTCTTCAAAATCTTGTTTGCTAAGCTTTGGCCCGAGAAATAATTCCTTTTTTTATTGTTTTTGTTTGTTTTTCTTTAACCTTTACTCTCTGAGGGTAGTTTACTGCATGTCAGTTGGTTATGCCAATGCCCTCCAGCTGCAGTTTTATTGGCAGATAGTTAGTCTTAACAGTGAAGGCTCCAATTGGCAGGAGTTGGAGGCCCTGGAGGGTGCCTGATACTGACCAGCTGGGGGCACTCACTTTGTTATCAGAGGACTCTCATTGTTCTCTGTGGCATGTATTGGAGTGCCTGTCCAGTTACCCTTGAAATGACATGGCAGATATTGGAGGGCCATGCAAAAAACATAGGAGATTTTCTTGAGGCACATATTGGCATGCGTTGGAGGGTCTAGTAGGGTAAGGGTTAATGTTCCGGTAGGCCTTGGGTTACTATTACTGGCACTCTGCAGATGAAAAATGACGGCCGTCAGCCCACCGTTCGCGTTCCCAGCCAAACCAACCCACTGTATTGCAAACCCCATCAGCTGGCTATCCGTCCACCCAAGGTGAAAGAGTCCAGGGAAAGATTTCCATATACGAAGTTCACTCAACAGCCTGCGTACAAACCCTATGAGATTGGACTGAAAAATTTCTAAGTGTTTTCTAAGAAAATGCTTGTATTTTCTCACTGCTCAAATTGACTTTAATGACATGAAATTGCTATCTGGGGGCTTGTTAGTCAATACAGAGGAAAATTAGTGAACTTCGTTTATGGAAATCTTTCCGAGTCCAGTTTGAAAAAAAGGTACTTATGATTTTTGTGTGGCATAACAAAGTTTTTGGGGAAACTTACCAGTTCTTTAATTCTGTATGACTATGACCACGTCCCCCTACAGACCAGGACCACTTGTAGGGTACTCTTACAAGGGGAATGGTACCCCACAAGGGTAAACGGTACCCCACAAGGGAAGTCTTCAGAAAAAGGCATTAAAAGGACAACAATGCTTCTACCCTACAAGTTTGTCCTGTAATGTTCGTCGGTATGCCTGTATACATGTTACAAGTTTAGGTTAAGGTTTTGAAAAAAATGTATAATTTCTACATCCTTTTGTGAGTTTTGATGACTCTTCGATGCAGTGACCTTTTGCTGGTAGACACCATTTTTCCCTCGGATGACTTACTTAGTTCAGAGGTCATGTAGGGGTCATTGGAGGTTGTTTAAAAAAGCGCCCAAAAAACCCAACTTTTTTAAGAACACAAAACATACAGGAGCGAGACCGCAAAAAATAGGTGACACATTCGAGCCGTGGATCACCTTGGTTTTTTTTTTTTCAAACTTATAGCCAGGTTCTTTTTTGGGGGGGGGGACTTAGTATCCTAAGCAGTTTAAAGTTTGTGAAAAAGTCCAAATTACTTAACCTACTACATTAGTTCCATGGGGCCAATTTCATAGAGCTGCTTAAGCACAAAATTTGCTTATGCAGAAAAAAGTCTTGCTTATAAAATCAGGTTATACCCACCAAAACTCCATGCGATTGTTATGCTAAGTAAACAACAGCTAAATACCAGTCACAAGCAATGTACATTACATGGAGTTTTGGTCGGTAATGTGATTTTACTAAGCAATGTTTTTTCGTGCTTAAGCAAAATTTTGTGATTAAGCAGCTCTATCTGTCCCAACTGCCCTGCCTGTTACTCCTCAAACCATCCCACAACCAGCTCAGCAGATTTCACAGACTTATCAAAGAGATACATGTACAGTACAATGTGAATTAACCCTTACCCTACTAGACCCTCCAACGCATGCCAATATGTGCCTCAAGAAAATCTCCTATGTTTTTTGCATGGCCCTCCAATATCTGCCATGTCATTTCAAGGGTAACCGGACAGGCACTCCAATACATGCCACAGAGAACAATGAGAGTCCTCTGATAACAAGTGAGTGCCCCACTGCTGGTCATCATCAGGCACCCTCCAGGGCCTCCAACTCCTGCCAATTGGAGCCTTCACTGTTAAGACAAACTATCTGCCAATAAACTGCAGCTGGAGGGCATTGCATAACCAACTGACATGCAGTATACCCTCAGAGAGTAAGGGTTAATGTGCTATAAGCTGGATCAATAATGTTTCTGTCTTTGCGTGTGTATTAAGGAGTTTACTGAGTGGGACAGTACCTTCAACAGCTCTC
Source organism: Patiria miniata (assembly GCF_015706575.1). Lineage (NCBI taxonomy): Eukaryota > Metazoa > Echinodermata > Asteroidea > Valvatida > Asterinidae > Patiria > Patiria miniata. The sequence continues at coordinate 26,349,634 of NW_024037073.1, read as the reverse complement.
CCCCTCGGCAAGGATCTCAGACCTCCAAGAGGACTCGGTAGATGGCATCACTTTGCTGCGCTTTGTCCATCAAAGGGTCAGCTTTGTTTCATCTTCTTGTTACTCTGTCATGTACCTTCACCAATACTAGATTTGTGGGCAGGTGTGGGGGGAGGTAGGGGGTGGGGTCTGGCAGTAGAGCACAGGCCCCATGATCGTGGGATTGTGGGTTCGAGCCCCGCCGTGGCCATGCGCGTTGTGCCCTTGAGCAAGGCGCTTTACCTAAATTACTCCTCTCAACCCAGGTGTTGAAAGGGTACCCGGCATTATTCAATGCTGGGAAGGTAACAGACTCGCTGTGTGTAGGAGCGCGCGCTGAAGCGCTCTAGGGGGCTGGTCATGAATGATGCAACGGATTCTTACTGATGATTACAGTCATTTATTGAATCACCGTGAAAACTGAAAGAAGATAGATACAGATATAGAGTTCAATGAGCACAATTAATTAGAGAATTACAATGAAATCAATTGACTATATAAACCTACTCGTATGAAATGAATAAATGTGAGCGCATATACTCTCTTAACCAGTACGACGTGTCTGCGCTCTAACAAATACTGAGATAGGCATTAAAATATAAAGTAGCTAATAAAGTGATTGAAATAGCAAATATCATACCGTTTACGCCTTCAGACCAGCGTACATGTATATGAGGCTGTGGTAAATCGGCAGGATACTCTGTGGCCCAAGCTGAATGAGAATACAAATAACAAAACTCTTAATGTCCTAGATCTATAAATATTATAATAGCAAAGGACTAAGAAATAATAAGAAATAACGTAAGGTATATGGCTCATTTGTATAACATAACAGAAAAAGAGCATTTTCTTACCTAAAGCAGTCGATTGGATGAAGAAATAAGAAGCTAGCGATTATGTAACACTCTGTAGGATCATGAAGTGAAAGTGAAAGTGAAAGTAACGTACACGAACGCGCATCATATAGAATGTTCAGTGTGCGCATCGTAAAACAACCTGCGCGCATATTTTGAGGCAAGCCCGCGCGCGCATGCTTTAAAGGTAAGCCCGCGCGCCGCACTCAAACCTGTCACTTACACTGTGGAGGAGGTGTGGTGATCTCCCACAGCTGCAGCATATACACTGAGTTCTGTGCTAAATCACCTCGAAAACAGAGTGGCATTTGAACACAAGGTTCGTCCCCTTTACTTTGTTTTAAAACTTACTAGGTATGCTGGCTCCTCCTCTCATCACTATATACCGTTTGTGTTCCGAACCAAGTCCTCACAAGTAACAGTGGATGAACAATAACAAAGGAACGCCTTTGTCAGCTAGAGAGCTCATTTGAATAGCTTGTGATTTGAATTGGGACTGGAGGACATGTTTGATGGAGCTTTTGGCCGAAAACTGAAAGTTTTATTTGCTCCCTGGATCCTGACTAACATGTAGGTGAGCTGAAATCTCTCAGGGATTCATATCTGGCCTCTTCCCATGTTGTGTGAACATTTGACTTCATTTCGTGATGTTGGATTTTCAGGCCAAAAATGAGTATTTTTGATGACCGTGATATGGAAAACTTTTCAAGATTTGGGCTATTTCGGCCAAAAACTGCAATGATTTTTTTCTCCCTGGATCCTGACTTAAGTGAGCTGAAATCTCTCAGGGATTCATATCTGTCCTCTTTCCACCTTGTGTGAACATTTGACTTAATTTCGTGATGTTGGATTTTCAGGCCAAAAATGAGTATTTTTGATGACCGCGGATATGGAAAACTTTTCAATTTTTGGACTATTTCCGCCGAAAACTGAAATGATTTTTTTCTCCCTGGATTCTGACTTAGGTTAGCTGAAATCTCTCAGGGATTCATATCTGGGCTCTCTTCCCACCTTGTGTGAACATTTGACTTAATTTCGTGATGTTGGATTTTCAGGCCAAAAATGAGTATTTTTGATGACCGCGGATATGGAAAACTTTTCAAGATTTGGGCTATTTCGGCCAAAAACTGAAATGATTTTTTTCTCCCTGGATCCTGACTTTGGTGAGCTGAAATCTCTCAGGGATTCATATCTGGCCTCTTCCACCTTGTGTGAACATTTGACTTCATTTCGTGATGTTGGATTTTCATGCCAAAGTGAGTATTTTTGATGACCGCGGATATGGAAAATTGTTCAATTTTTGGGTATTTCGGCCGAAAACTGAAATGATTTTTTTCTCCCTGGATTCTGACTTAAGTGAGCTGGAATCTCTCAGGGATTCATATCCGGCCTCTTCCCACCTTGTGTGAACATTTGACTTAATTTCGTGCTGTCGGATTTTCAGGCCAAAAATGAGTATTTTTGATGACTGCGGATATGGAAAACTTTTCAATTGTTGGGCTATTTCGGCCGAAAACTGAAATGATTTTTTTTCTCCCTGGATTCTGACTTTGGTGAGCTGAAATCTCTCAGGGTTTCATATCTGTCCTCTTCCCACCTTGTGTGAACATTTGACTTAATTTCGTGATGTTGGATTTTCAGGCCAAAAGTGAGTATTTTTGATGACCGGCGGATATGAAAACTTTTCAAGATTTTGGGCTATTTTGGCCGAAAACTGCAATGATTTTTTTTCTCCCTGGATTCTGACTTTGGTGAGCTGAAATCTCTCAGGGATTCATATCTGTCCTCTTCCCACCTTGTGTGAACATTTGACTTAATTTCGTGATGTTGGATTTTCAGGCCAAAAATGAGTATTTTTGATGACCGCGGATATGTAAAACTTTTCAAGATTTGGGCTATTTCGGCCGAAAACTGAAATGATTTTTTTCTCCCTGGATCCTGACTTAGGTGAGCTGAAATCTCTCAGGTATTCATATCTGGCCTCTTCCCACCTTGTGTGAACATTTGACTTCATTTCATGATGCTGGATTTTCAGGCCAAAAATGAGTATTTTTGATGACCGCGGATATGGAAAACTTTTCAATTTTTGGGCTATTTCGGCCGAAAACTGCAATGATTTTTTTCTCCCTGGATACTGACTTAGTGAGCTGAAATCTCTCAGGGATTCATATCTGGCCTCTTCCCACCTTGTGTGAACATTTGACCTAATTTCGTGATGTTGGATTTTCAGCCCAAAAATGAGTATTTTTGATGACCGCGGATATGGAAAACTTTGAAGATTTGGGCTATTTCGGCCGAAACTGAAATGATTTTTTTCTCCCTGGATCCTGACTTTGGTGAGCTGAAATCTCTCAGGGATTCATATCTGGCCTCTTCCCACCTTGTGTGAACATTTGACTTCATTTCATGATGTTGGATTTTCAGGCCAAAATGAGTATTTTTGATGACCGCGGATATGGAAAACTTTTCAAGATTTGGGCTATTTCGGCCGAAAACTGAAATGATTTTTTTCTCCCTGGATCCTGACTTAAGTGAGCTGAAATCTCTCAGGGATTCATATCTGGCCTCTTCCCACCTTGTGTGAACATTTGACTTAATTTCGTGATGTTGGATTTTCAGCCCAAAAATGAGTATTTTTGATGACCGCGGATATGGAAAACTTTTCAAGATTTGGGCTATTTCGGCCGAAAACTGAAATGATTTTTTTCTCCCTGGATCCTGACTTTGGTGAGCTGAAATCTCTCAGGGATTCATATCTGGCCTCTTCCCACCTTGTGTGAACATTTGACTTCATTTCGTGATGTTGGATTTTCAGGCCAAAAATGAGTATTTTTGATGACCGCGGATATGGAAAACTTTTCAATTTTTGGGCTATTTCGGCCGAAAACTGAAATGATTTTTTTTCTCCCTGGATCCTGACTTAAGTGAGCTGAAATCTCTCAGGGATTCATATCTGGCCTCTTCCCACCTTGTGTGAACATTTGACCTAATTTCGTGATGTTGGATTTTCAGGCCAAAAATGAGTATTTTTGATGACCGCGGATATGGAAAACTTTTCAAGATTTGGGCTATTTCGGCCGAAACTGAAATGATTTTTTTCTCCCTGGATTCTGACTTAGGTAGCTGAAATCTCTCAGGGATTCATATCTGGCCTCTTCCCACCTTGTGTGAACATTTGACTTAATTTCGTGATGTTGGATTTTCAGGCCAAAAATGAGTATTTTTGATGACCGCGGATATGGAAAACTTTTCAAGATTTGGGCTATTTCGGCCGAAAACTGAAATGATTTTTTTCTCCCTGGATTCTGACTTAGGTGAGCTGAAATCTCTCAGGGATTCATATCTGGCCTCTTTCCACCTTGTGTGAACATTTGACTTAATTTTGTGATGTTGGATTTTCAGCCAAAAGTGAGTATTTTTGATGACCGCGGATATGGAAAACTTTTCAATTTTGGGCTATTTCGGCCGAAAACTGAAATGATTTTTTTTCCCTGGATCCTGACTTAGGTGAGCTGAAATCTCTCAGGGATTCATATCTGGCTTCTTCCCACCTGGTGTGAACATTTGACTTAATTTCGTGATGTTGGATTTTCAGGCCAAAAATGAGTATTTTTGATGACCGCGGATATGGAAAACTTTTCAATTTTTGGGCTATTTCGGGTCGAAAACTGAAATGATTTTTTTCTCCTGGATCCTGACTTAGGTGAGCTGAAATCTCTCAGGGATTCATATCTGGCCTTTTCCCACCTTGTGTGAACATTTGACTTAATTTCGTGATGTTGGATTTTCAGGCCAAAAATGAGTATTTTTGATGACCGCGGATATGGAAAACTTTCCAAGATTTGGGCTATTTCGGCCCGATGCTGCAATGATTTTTTTTCTCCCTGGATCCTGACTTAGGTGAGCTGAAATCTCTCAGGGATTCATATCTGGCCTCTTCCCACCTTGTGTGAACATTTGACTTAATTTCGTGATGTTGGATTTTCATGCCAAAAGTGAGTATTTTTGATGACCGCGGATATGGAAAACTTTTCAATTTTTGGGCTATTTCGGCCGAAAACTGAAATGTTTTTTTCTCCCTGGATTCTGACTTAGGTGAGCTGAAATCTCTCAGGGATTCATATCTGGCCTCTCCCACCTTGTGTGAACATTTGACTTAATTTCGTGATGTTGGATTTTCAGGCCAAAAATGAGTATTTTTGATGACCGCGGATATGGAAAACTTTTCAAGATTTGGGCTATTTCGGCCGAAAACTGAAATGATTTTTTTCTCTCCCTGGATCCTGACTTAGGTGAGCTGAAATCTCTCAGGGATTCATATCTGGCCTCTTCCCACCTTGTGTGAACATTTGACTTAATTTCGTGATGTTGGATTTTCAGGCCAAAAATGAGTATTTTTGATGACCGCGGATATGGAAAACTTTTCAAGATTTGGGCTATTTCGGCCGAAAACTGAAATGATTTTTTTCTCCCTGGATTCTGACTTTGGTGAGCTGAAATCTCTCAGGGATTCATATCTGGCCTCTTCCCACCTTGTGTGAACATTTGACTTAATTTCGTGATGTTGGATTTTCAGGCCAAAAATGAGTATTTTTGATGACCGCGGATATGGAAAACTTTTCAAGATTTGGGCTATTTCGGCCGAAAACTGAAATGATTTTTTTTCTCCCTGGATCCTGACTTAGGTGAGCTGAAATCTCTCAGGGATTCATATCTGGCCTCTTCCCACCTTGTGTGAACATTTGACTTAATTTCGTGATGTTGGATTTTCAGGCCAAAAATGAGTTTTTTGATGACCGCGGATATGGAAAACTTTTCAATTTTTGGGCTATTTCGGCCGAAAACTGAAATGATTTTTTTTCTCCCTGGATTCTGACTTAGTGAGCTGAAATCTCTCAGGGATTCATATCTGGCCTCTTCCCACCTTGTGTGAACATTTGACCTAATTTCGTGATGTTGGATTTTCAGCCCAAAAATGAGTATTTTTGATGACCGCGGATATGGAAAACTTTTCAAGATTTGGGCTATTTCGGCCGAAAACTGAAATGATTTTTTTTCTCCCTGGATCCTGACTTAGGTGAGCTGAAATCTCTCAGGGATTCATATCTGGCCTCTTCCCACCTTGTGTGAACATTTGACTTAATTTCGTGATGTTGGATTTTCAGGCCAAAAATGAGTATTTTTGATGACCGCGGATATGGAAAACTTTTCAAGATTTGGGCTATTTCGGCCGAAAACTGAAATGATTTTTTTTCTCCCTGGATCCTGACTTAAGTGAGCTGAAATCTCTCAGGGATTCATATCTGGCCTCTTCCCACCTTGTGTGAACATTTGACTTAATTTCGTGATGTTGGATTTTCAGCCCAAAAATGAGTATTTTTGATGACCGCGGATATGGAAAACTTTTCAAGATTTGGGCTATTTCGGCCGAAAACTGAAATGATTTTTTTTCTCCCTGGATCCTGACTTAGGTGAGCTGAAATCTCTCAGGGATTCATATCTGGCCTCTTCCCACCTTGTGTGAACATTTGACTTAATTTCGTGATGTTGGATTTTCAGGCCAAAAATGAGTATTTTTGATGACCGCGGATATGGAAAACTTTTCAATTTTTGGGCTATTTCGGCCGAAAACTGAAATGATTTTTTTTTCTCCTGGATCCTGACTTAGGTGAGCTGAAATCTCTCAGGGATTCATATCTGGCCTCTTCCCACCTTGTGTGAACATTTGACTTAATTTCGTGATGTTGGATTTTCAGGCCAAAATGAGTATTTTTGATGACCGCGGATATGGAAAACTTTTCAAGATTTGGGCTATTTCGGCCGAAAACTGAAATGATTTTTTTCTCCCTGGATCCTGACTTAGGTGAGCTGAAATCTCTCAGGGATTCATATCTGGCCTCTTCCCATTTGTGTGAACATTTGACTTAATTTCGTGATGTTGGATTTTCAGGCCAAAAATGAGTATTTTTGATGACCGCGGATATGGAAAACTTTTCAAGATTTGGGCTATTTCGGCCGAAAACTGAAATGATTTTTTTCTCCCTGGATTCTGACTTAGTGAGCTGAAATCTCTCAGGGATTCATATCTGGCCTCTTCCCACCTTGTGTGAACATTTGACTTAATTTCGTGATGTTGGATTTTCAGCCAAAAGTGAGTATTTTTGATGACCGCGGATATGGAAAACTTTTCAATTTTGGGCTATTTCGGCCGAAAACTGAAATGATTTTTTTCTCCCTGGATTCTGACTTAGGTGAGCTGAAATCTCTCAGGGATTCATATCTGGCCTCTTCCCACCTTGTGTGAACATTTGACTTAATTTCGTGATGTTGGATTTTCAGGCCAAAATGAGTATTTTTGATGACCGCGGATATGGAAAACTTTTCAATTTTTGGGCTATTTCGGCCGAAAACTGAAATGATTTTTTCTCCCTGGATCCTGACTTAGGTGAGCTGAAATCTCTCAGGGATTCATATCTGGCCTCTTCCCACCTTGTGTGAACATTTGACTTAATTTCGTGATGTTGGATTTTCAGGCCAAAAATGAGTATTTTTGATGACCGCGGATATGGAAAACTTTTCAAGATTTGGGCTATTTCGGCCGAAAACTGAAATGATTTTTTTTCTCCCTGGATCCTGACTTAGGTGAGCTGAAATCTCTCAGGGATTCATATCTGGCCTCTTCCCACCTTGTGTGAACATTTGACTTAATTTCGTGATGTTGGATTTTCATGCCAAAAGTGAGTATTTTTGATGACCGCGGATATGGAAAACTTTTCAATTTTTGGGCTATTTCGGCCGAAAACTGAAATGATTTTTTTCTCCCTGGATCCTGACTTAGGTGAGCTGAAATCTCTCAGGGATTCATATCTGGCCTCTTCCCACCTTGTGTGAACATTTGACTTAATTTCGTGATGTTGGATTTTCAGGCCAAAAATGAGTATTTTTGATGACCGCGGATATGGAAAACTTTTCAAGATTTGGGCTATTTCGGCCGAAAACTGAAATGATTTTTTTCTCCCTGGATCCTGACTTAGGTGAGCTGAAATCTCTCAGGATTCATATCTGGCCTCTTCCCACCTTGTGTGAACATTTGACTTAATTTCGTGATGTTGGATTTTCATGCCAAAAGTGAGTATTTTTGATGACCGCGGATATGGAAAACTTTTCAAGATTTTGGGCTATTTCGGCCGAAAACTGAAATGATTTTTTCTCCCTGGATTCTGACTTAGGTGAGCTGAAATCTCTCAGGGATTCATATCTGGCCTCTTTCCACCTTGTGTGAACATTTGACTTAATTTCGTGATGTTGGATTTTCAGGCCAAAAGTGAGTATTTTTGATGACCGCGGATATGGAAAACTTTTCAATTTTGGGCTATTTCGGCCGAAAACTGAAATGATTTTTTTCTCCCTGGATCCTGACTTAAGTGAGCTGAAATCTCTCAGGGATTCATATCTGGCCTCTTCCCACCTTGTGTGAACATTTGACTTAATTTCGTGATGTTGGATTTTCATGCCAAAATGAGTATTTTTGATGACCGCGGATATGGAAAACTTTTCAAGATTTGGGCTATTTCGGCCGAAAACTGAAATGATTTTTTTCTCCCTGGATTCTGACTTAGGTGAGCTGAAATCTCTCAGGGATTCATATCTGGCCTCTTCCCACCTTGTGTGAACATTTGACTTAATTTCGTGATGTTGGATTTTCAGGCCAAAAATGAGTATTTTTGATGACCGCGGATATGGAAAACTTTTCAAGATTTGGGCTATTTCGGCCGAAAACTGAAATGATTTTTTTTCTCCCTGGATCCTGACTTAGGTGAGCTGAAATCTCTCAGGGATTCATATCTGGCCTCTTCCCACCTTGTGTGAACATTTGACTTAATTTCGTGATGTTGGATTTTCAGGCCAAAAATGAGTATTTTTGATGACCGCGGATATGGAAAACTTTTCAATTTTGGGCTATTTCGGCCGAAAACTGAAATGATTTTTTTCTCCCTGGATTCTGACTTAGTGAGCTGAAATCTCTCAGGGATTCATATCTGGCCTCTTCCCACCTTGTGGAACATTTGACTTAATTTCGTGATGTTGGATTTTCAGCCAAAAATGAGTATTTTTGATGACCGCGGATATGGAAAACTTTTCAAGATTTTTGGGCTATTTCGGCCGAAACTGAAATGATTTTTTTCTCCCTGGATCCTGACTTAGGTGAGCTGAAATCTCTCAGGGATTCATATCTGGCCTCTTCCCACCTTGTGTGAACATTTGACTTAATTTCGTGATGTTGGATTTTCAGGCCAAAAATGAGTATTTTTGATGACCGCGGATATGGAAAACTTTTCAAGATTTGGGCTATTTCGGCCGAAAACTGAAATGATTTTTTTTCTCCCTGGATCCTGACTTAAGTGAGCTGAAATCTCTCAGGGATTCATATCTGGCCTCTTCCCACCTTGTGTGAACATTTGACTTAATTTCGTGATGTGGATTTTCAGCCAAAAGTGAGTATTTTTGATGACCGCGGATATGGAAAACTTTTCAAGATTTTGGGCTATTTCGGCCGAAAACTGAAATGATTTTTTCTCCCTGGATCCTGACTTAGGTGAGCTGAAATCTCTCAGGGATTCATATCTGGCCTCTTCCCACCTTGTGTGAACATTTGACTTAATTTCGTGATGTTGGATTTTCAGGCCAAAAATGAGTATTTTTGATGACCGCGGATATGGAAAACTTTTCAATTTTTGGGCTATTTCGGCCGAAAACTGAAATGATTTTTTTCTCCCTGGATCCTGACTTAGGTGAGCTGAAATCTCTCAGGGATTCATATCTGGCCTCTTCCCACCTTGTGTGAACATTTGACTTAATTTCGTGATGTTGGATTTTCAGCCAAAATGAGTATTTTTGATGACCGCGGATATGGAAAACTTTTCAAGATTTGGGCTATTTCGGCCGAAACTGAAATGATTTTTTTTCTCCCTGGATCCTGACTTAGGTGAGCTGAAATCTCTCAGGGATTCATATCTGGCCTCTTCCCACCTTGTGTGAACATTTGACTTAATTTCGTGATGTTGGATTTTCAGGCCAAAAATGAGTATTTTTGATGACCGCGGATATGGAAAACTTTTCAAGATTTGGGCTATTTCGGCCGAAAACTGAAATGATTTTTTTCTCCCTGGATCCTGACTTAGGTGAGCTGAAATCTCTCAGGGATTCATATCTGGCCTCTTCCCACCTTGTGTGAACATTTGACTTAATTTTGTGATGTTGGATTTTCAGGCCAAAAGTGAGTATTTTTGATGACCGCGGATATGGAAAACTTTTCATTTTTGGGCTATTTCGGCCGAAAACTGAAATGATTTTTTTCTCCCTGGATTCTGACTTAGGTGAGCTGAAATCTCTCAGGGATTCATATCTGGCTTCTTCCCACCTTGTGTGAACATTTGACTTAATTTCGTGATGTTGGATTTTCATGCCAAAAATGAGTATTTTTGATGACCGCGGATATGGAAAACTTTTCAATTTTTGGGCTATTTCGGCCGAAAACTGAAATGATTTTTTCTCCCTGGATCCTGACTTAGGTGAGCTGAAATCTCTCAGGGATTCATATCTGGCCTCTTCCCACCTTGTGTGAACATTTGACTTAATTTCGTGATGTTGGATTTTCAGGCAAAAATGAGTATTTTTGATGACCGCGGATATGGAAAACTTTTCAAGATTTGGGCTATTTCGGCCGAAAACTGAAATGATTTTTTTCTCCCTGGATCCTGACTTAGGTGAGCTGAAATCTCTCAGGGATTCATATCTGGCCTCTTCCCACCTTGTGTGAACATTTGACTTAATTTCGTGATGTTGGATTTTCATGCCAAAAGTGAGTATTTTTGATGACCGCGGATATGGAAAACTTTTCAATTTTTGGCTATTTCGGCCGAAAACTGAAATGATTTTTTTTCTCCTGGATTCTGACTTAGGTGAGCTGAAATCTCTCAGGGATTCATATCTGGCCTCTTCCCACCTTGTGTGAACATTTGACTTAATTTCGTGATGTTGGATTTTCAGGCAAAAATGAGTATTTTTGATGACCGCGGATATGGAAAACTTTTCAAGATTTGGGCTATTTCGGCCGAAAACTGAAATGATTTTTTTCTCCCTGGATTCTGACTTAGGTGAGCTGAAATCTCTCAGGGATTCATATCTGGCCTCTTCCCACCTTGTGTGAACATTTGACTTAATTTCGTGATGTTGGATTTTCAGCCAAAAATGAGTATTTTTGATGACCGCGGATATGGAAAACTTTTCAATTTGGGCTATTTCGGCCGAAAACTGAAATGATTTTTTTCTCCTGGATTCTGACTTAGGTGAGCTGAAATCTCTCAGGGATTCATATCTGGCCTCTTCCCACCTTGTGTGAACATTTGACTTAATTTCGTGATGTTGGATTTTCAGGCCAAAAGTGAGTATTTTTGATGACCGCGGATATGGAAAACTTTTCAATTTTTGGGCTATTTCGGCCGAAAACTGAAATGATTTTTTTCTCCCTGGATCCTGACTTAGTGAGCTGAAATCTCTCAGGGATTCATATCTGGCCTCTTCCCCACTTGTGTGAACATTTGACTAATTTCGTGATGTTGGATTTTCATGGCCAAAATGAGTATTTTTTGATGACCGCGGATATGGAAAACTTTTCAAGATTTGGGCTATTTCGGCCGAAACTGAAATGATTTTTTTTCTCCCTGGATTCTGACTTAGGTGAGCTGAAATCTCTCAGGGATTCATATCTGGCCTCTTCCCACCTTGTGTGAACATTTGACTTAATTTCGTGATGTTGGATTTTCAGGCCAAAATGAGTATTTTTGATGACCGCGGATATGGAAAACTTTTCAAGATTTGGGGCTTTTTCGGCCGAAAACTGAAATGATTTTTTTCTCCCTGGATTCTGACTTAGGTGAGCTGAAATCTCTCAGGGATTCATATCTGGCCTCTTCCCACCTTGTGTGAACATTTGACTTAATTTTGTGATGTTGGATTTTCAGGCCAAAAGTGAGTATTTTTGATGACCGCGGATATGGAAAACTTTTCAATTTTTGGGCTATTTCGGCCGAAAACTGAAATGATTTTTTTTCTCCCTGGATTCTGACTTAGGTGAGCTGAAATCTCTCAGGGATTCATATCTGGCCTCTTCCCACCTTGTGTGAACATTTGACTTAATTTCGTGATGTTGGATTTTCAGGCCAAAAATGAGTATTTTTGATGACCGCGGATATGGAAAACTTTTCAAGATTTGGGCTATTTCGGCCGAAAACTGAAATGATTTTTTCTCCCTGGATCCTGACTTAGGTGAGCTGAAATCTCTCAGGGATTCATATCTGGCCTCTTCCCACCTTGTGTGAACATTTGACTTAATTTCGTGATGTTGGATTTTCAGGCCAAAAATGAGTATTTTTGATGACCGCGGATATGGAAAACTTTTCAAGATTTGGGCTATTTCGGCCGAAAACTGAAATGATTTTTTTCTCCCTGGATCCTGACTTAGGTGAGCTGAAATCTCTCAGGGATTCATATCTGGCCTCTTCCCACCTTGTGTGAACATTTGACTTAATTTCGTGATGTTGGATTTCAGGCCAAAAATGAGTATTTTTGATGACCGCGGATATGGAAAACTTTTCAAGATTTGGGCTATTTCGGCCGAAAACTGAAATGATTTTTTTTTCTCCTGGATCCTGACTTAGGTGAGCTGAAATCTCTCAGGGATTCATATCTGGCCTCTTCCCACCTTGTGTGAACATTTGACTTAATTTCGTGATGTTGGATTTTCAGGCCAAAAGTGAGTATTTTTGATGACCGCGGATATGGAAAACTTTTCAATTTTTGGCTATTTCGGCCGAAAACTGAAATGATTTTTTTCTCCCTGGATTCTGACTTAGGTGAGCTGAAATCTCTCAGGGATTCATATCTGGCCTCTTCCCACCTTGTGTGAACATTTGACTTAATTTCGTGATGTTGGATTTTCAGGCCAAAAATGAGTATTTTTGATGACCGCGGATATGGAAAACTTTTCAAGATTTGGGCTATTTCGGCCGAAAACTGAAATGATTTTTTTCTCCTCTGGATTCTGACTTAGGTGAGCTGAAATCTCTCAGGGATTCATATCTGGCCTCTTCCCACCTTGTGTGAACATTTGACTTAATTTCGTGATGTTGGATTTTCAGGCCAAAAGAGTATTTTTTGATGACCGCGGATATGGAAAACTTTTCAAGATTTGGGCTATTTCGGCCGAAAACTGAAATGATTTTTTTCTCCCTGGATTCCTGACTTAGGTGAGCTGAAATCTCTCAGGGATTCATATCTGGCCTCTTTCCACCTTGTGTGAACATTTGACTTATTTTGTGATGTTGGATTTTCAGGCCAAAAGTGAGTATTTTTGATGACCGCGGATATGGAAAACTTTTCATTTTTGGGCTATTTCGGCCGAAAACTGAAATGATTTTTTTCTCCCTGGATTCTGACTTAGGTGAGCTGAAATCTCTCAGGGATTCATATCTGGCCTCTTCCCACCTTGTGTGAACATTTGACTTAATTTCGTGATGTTGGATTTTCAGGCCAAAATGAGTATTTTTGATGACCGCGGATATGGAAAACTTTTCAATTTTTGGGCTATTTCGGCCGAAAACTGAAATGATTTTTTCTCCCTGGATTCTGACTTAGGTGAGCTGAAATCTCTCAGGGATTCATATCTGGCCTCTTCCCACCTGTGTGAACATTTGACTTAATTTCGTGATGTTGGATTTTCAGGCCAAAATGAGTATTTTTGATGACCGCGGATATGGAAAACTTTTCAAGATTTGGGCTATTTCGTGTTTTTCGGCCTGAAAAAGCTGAAATCTTTTTTTCTCACCTCCCTTGTGAACATTTGACTTAATTTCGTGATGTTGGATTTTCAGGCCAAAAATGAGTATTTTTGATGACCGCGGATATGGAAAACTTTTCAAGATTTGGGCTATTTCGGCCGAAAACTGAAATGATTTTTTTCTCCCTGGATCCTGACTTAGTGAGCTGAAATCTCTCAGGGATTCATATCTGGCCTCTTCCCACCTTGTGTGAACATTTGACTTAATTTCGTGATGTTGGATTTTCATGCCAAAAGTGAGTATTTTTGATGACCGCGGATATGGAAAACTTTTCAATTTTTGGGCTATTTCGGCCGAAACTGAAATGATTTTTTTCTCCCTGGATCTGACTTAAGTGAGCTGAAATCTCTCAGGGATTCATATCTGGCCTCTTCCCACCTTGTGTGAAACATTTGACTTAATTTCGTGATGTTGGATTTTCAGGCCAAAATGAGTATTTTTGATGACCGCGGATATGGAAAACTTTTCAAGATTTGGGCTATTTCGGCCGAAAACTGAAATGATTTTTTTCTCCCTGGATCCTGACTTAGGTGAGCTGAAATCTCTCAGGGATTCATATCTGGCCTCTTCCCACCTTGTGTGAACATTTGACTTAATTTCGTGATGTTGGATTTTCAGCCAAAAGTGAGTATTTTTGATGACCGCGGATATGGAAAACTTTTCAATTTTTGGGCTATTTCGGCCGAAAACTGAAATGATTTTTTTTCTCCCTGGATTCTGACTTAGGTGAGCTGAAATCTCTCAGGGATTCATATCTGGCCTCTTCCCACCTTGTGTGAACATTTGACTTAATTTCGTGATGTTGGATTTTCAGGCCAAAATGAGTATTTTTGATGACCGCGGATATGGAAAACTTTTCAAGATTTGGGCTATTTCGGCCGAAAACTGAAATGATTTTTTTTCTCCCTGGATCCTGACTTAGTGAGCTGAAATCTCTCAGGGATTCATATCTGGCCTCTTCCCACCTTGTGTGAACATTTGACTTAATTTCGTGATGTTGGATTTTCATGCCAAAAGTGAGTATTTTTGATGACCGCGGATATGGAAAACTTTTCAATTTTTGGGCTATTTCGGCCGAAAACTGAAATGATTTTTTTTCTCCCTGGATTCTGACTTAGGTGAGCTGAAATCTCTCAGGGATTCATATCTGGCCTCTTCCCACCTTGTGTGAACATTTGACTTAATTTCGTGATGTTGGATTTTCAGGCCAAAAATGAGTATTTTTGATGACCGCGGATATGGAAAACTTTTCAAGATTTTGGCTATTTCGGCCGAAAACTGAAATGATTTTTTTCTCCCTGGATCCTGACTTAGGTGAGCTGAAATCTCTCAGGGATTCATATCTGGCCTCTTCCCACCTTGTGTGAACATTTGACTTAATTTCGTGATGTTGGATTTTCAGGCCAAAAATGAGTATTTTTGATGACCGCGGATATGGAAAACTTTTCAAGATTTGGGCTATTTCGGCCGAAAACTGAAATGATTTTTTTCTCTCCTGGATCCTGACTTAGGTGAGCTGAAATCTCTCAGGGATTCATATCTGGCCTCTTCCCACCTTGTGTGAACATTTGACTTAATTTCGTGATGTTGGATTTTCAGGCCCCAAAAATGAGTATTTTTGATGACCGCGGATATGGAAAACTTTTCAAGATTTGGGCTATTTCGGCCGAAAACTGAAATGTTTTTTTCTCCCTGGATCCTGACTTAGGTGAGCTGAAATCTCTCAGGGATTCATATCTGGCCTCTTCCCACCTTGTGTGAACATTTGACTTAATTTCGTGATGTTGGATTTTCATGCCAAAAGTGAGTATTTTTGATGACCGCGGATATGGAAAACTTTTCAAGATTTGGGCTATTTCGGCCGAAAACTGAAATGATTTTTTTTCTCCCTGGATCCTGACTTAGGTGAGCTGAAATCTCTCAGGGATTCATATCTGGCCTCTTCCCACCTTGTGTGAACATTTGACTTAATTTCGTGATGTTGGATTTTCATGCCAAAAGTGAGTATTTTTGATGACCGCGGATATGGAAAACTTTTCAATTTTTGGGCTATTTCGGCCGAAAACTGAAATGATTTTTTTTCTCCCTGGATCCTGACTTAAGTGAGCTGAAATCTCTCAGGGATTCATATCTGGCCTCTTCCCACCTTGTGTGAACATTTGACTTAATTTCGTGATGTTGGATTTTCAGGCCAAAAGTGAGTATTTTTGATGACCGCGGATATGGAAAACTTTTCAATTTTTGGGCTATTTCGGCCGAAAACTGAAATGATTTTTTTCTCCCTGGATCCTGACTTAGGTGAGCTGAAATCTCTCAGGGATTCATATCTGGCCTCTTCCCACTTGTGTGAACATTTGACTTAATTTCGTGATGTTGGATTTTCATGCCAAAAGTGAGTATTTTTGATGACCGCGGATATGGAAAACTTTTCAATTTTTGGGCTATTTCGGCCGAAAACTGAAATGATTTTTTTCTCCCTGGATTCTGACTTAGGTGAGCTGAAATCTCTCAGGGATTCATATCTGGCCTCTTCCCACCTTGTGTGAACATTTGACTTAATTTCGTGATGTTGGATTTTCAGGCCAAAATGAGTATTTTTGATGACCGCGGATATGGAAAACTTTTCAGATTTGGGCTATTTCGGCCGAAAACTGAAATGATTTTTTTCTCCCTGGATCCTGACTTGGTGAGCTGAAATCTCTCAGGGATTCATATCTGGCCTCTTCCCACCTTGTGTGAACATTTGACTTAATTTCGTGATGTTGGATTTTCAGGCCAAAATGAGTATTTTTGATGACCGCGGATATGGAAAACTTTTCAAGATTTTGGGCTATTTCGGCCGAAAACTGAAATGATTTTTTCTCCCTGGATCCTGACTTAGGTGAGCTGAAATCTCTCAGGGATTCATATCTGGCCTCTTCCCACCTTGTGTGAACATTTGACTTAATTTCGTGATGTTGGATTTTCAGGCCAAAAATGAGTATTTTTGATGACCGCGGATATGGAAAACTTTTCAAGATTTGGGCTATTTCGGCCGAAAACTGAAATGATTTTTTTTCCCCTGGATCTGACTTAGGTGAGCTGAAATCTCTCAGGGATTCATATCTGGCCTCTTCCCACCTTGTGTGAACATTTGACTTAATTTCGTGATGTTGGATTTTCAGGCCAAAAATGAGTATTTTTGATGACCGCGGATATGGAAAACTTTTCAATTTTTGGGCTATTTCGGCCGAAAACTGAAATGTTTATTTTCTCCCTGGATCCTGACTTAGGTGAGCTGAAATCTCTCAGGGATTCATATCTGGCCTCTTCCCACCTTGTGTGAACATTTGACTTAATTTCGTGATGTTGGATTTTCATGCCAAAAGTGAGTATTTTTGATGACCGCGGATATGGAAAACTTTTCAATTTTTGGGCTATTTCGGCCGAAAACTGAAATGATTTTTTTCTCCCTGGATCCTGACTTAGGTGAGCTGAAATCTCTCAGGGATTCATATCTGGCCTCTTCCCACCTTGTGTGAACATTTGACTTAATTTCGTGATGTTGGATTTCAGGCAGGCCAAAAATGAGTATTTTTGATGACCGCGGATATGGAAAACTTTTCAAGATTTGGGCTATTTCGGCCGAAAACTGAAATGATTTTTTCTCCCTGGATCCTGACTTAGGTGAGCTGAAATCTCTCAGGGATTCATATCTGGCCTCTTCCCACCTTGTGTGAACATTTGACTTATTTCGTGATGTTGGATTTTCAGGCCAAAAGTGAGTATTTTTGATGACCGCGGATATGGAAAACTTTTCAAGATTTGGGCTATTTCGGCCGAAAACTGAAATGATTTTTTCTCTCCTGGATCCTGACTTAAGTGAGCTGAAATCTCTCAGGGATTCATATCTGGCCTCTTCCCACCTTGTGTGAACATTTGACTTAATTTCGTGATGTTGGATTTTCAGGCCAAAAATGAGTATTTTTGATGACCGCGGATATGGAAAACTTTTCAAGATTTGGGCTATTTCGGCCGAAAACTGAAATGATTTTTTTTTCCTGGATTCTGACTTAAGGTGAGCTGAAATCTCTCAGGGATTCATATCTGGCCTCTTCCCACCTTGTGTGAACATTTGACTTAATTTCGTGATGTTGGATTTTCAGGCCAAAATGAGTATTTTTGATGACCGCGGATATGGAAAACTTTTCAAGATTTGGGCTATTTCGGCCGAAAACTGAAATGATTTTTTTCTCCCTGGATCCTGACTTAGGTGAGCTGAAATCTCTCAGGGATTCATATCTGGCCTCTTCCCACCTTGTGTGAACATTTGACTTAATTTCGTGATGTTGGATTTTCAGGCCAAAAATGAGTATTTTTGATGACCGCGGATATGGAAAACTTTTCAAGATTTTGGGCTATTTCGGCCGAAAACTGAATGATTTTTTTTCTCCCTGGATCCTGACTTAGGTGAGCTGAAATCTCTCAGGGATTCATATCTGGCCTCTTCCCACCTTGTGTGAACATTTGACTTAATTTCGTGATGTTGGATTTTCAGCCAAAAGTGAGTATTTTTGATGACCGCGGATATGGAAAACTTTTCAAGATTTTGGCTATTTCGGCCGAAAACTGAAATGATTTTTTTCTCCTGGATCCTGACTTAGGTGAGCTGAAATCTCTCAGGGATTCATATCTGGCCTCTTCCCACCTTGTGTGAACATTTGACTTAATTTCGTGATGTTGGATTTTCATGCCAAAAGTGAGTATTTTTGATGACCGCGGATATGGAAAACTTTTCAATTTTTGGGCTATTTCGGCCGAAAACTGAAATGATTTTTTTCTCCCTGGATTCTGACTTAAGTGAGCTGAAATCTCTCAGGGATTCATATCTGGCCTCTTCCCACCTTGTGTGAACATTTGACTTAATTTCGTGATGTTGGATTTTCAGGCCAAAAGTGAGTATTTTTGATGACCGCGGATATGGAAAACTTTTCAATTTTTGGGCTATTTCGGCCGAAAACTGAAATGATTTTTTTCTCCCTGGATCCTGACTTAGGTGAGCTGAAATCTCTCAGGGATTCATATCTGGCCTCTTTCCACCTTGTGTGAACATTTGACTTAATTTCGTGATGTTGGATTTTCAGGCCAAAAATGAGTATTTTTGATGACCGCGGATATGGAAAACTTTTCAAGATTTGGGGCTATTTCGGCCGAAAACTGAAATGATTTTTTCTCCCTGGATCCTGACTTAGGTGAGCTGAAATCTCTCAGGGATTCATATCTGGCCTCTTCCCCCCTGTGTGAACATTTGACTTAATTTCGTGATGTTGGATTTTCATGCCAAAAGTGAGTATTTTTGATGACCGCGGATATGGAAAACTTTTCAATTTTGGGCTATTTCGGCCGAAACTGAAATGATTTTTTTCTCCCTGGATCCTGACTTAGGTGAGCTGAAATCTCTCAGGGATTCATATCTGGCCTCTTCCCACCTTGTGTGAACATTTGACTTAATTTCGTGATGTTGGATTTCATCATGCCAAAAGTGAGTATTTTTGATGACCGCGGATATGGAAAACTTTTCAATTTTTGGGCTATTTCGGCCGAAAACTGAAATGATTTTTTTTCTCCTGGATTCTGACTTAAGTGAGCTGAAATCTCTCAGGGATTCATATCTGGCCTCTTCCCACCTTGTGTGAACATTTGACTTAATTTCGTGATGTTGGATTTTCAGGCCAAAAGTGAGTATTTTTGATGACCGCGGATATGGAAAACTTTTCAATTTTTGGGCTATTTCGGCCGAAAACTGAAATGATTTTTTTTCTCCCTGGATCCTGACTTAGGTGAGCTGAAATCTCTCAGGGATTCATATCTGGCCTCTTCCCACCTTGTGTGAACATTTGACTTATTTTCGTGATGTTGGATTTTCAGGCCAAAATGAGTATTTTTGATGACCGCGGATATGGAAAACTTTTCAAGATTTGGGCTATTTCGGCCGAAAACTGAAATGATTTTTTTCTCCCTGGATCCTGACTTAGGTGAGCTGAAATCTCTCAGGGATTCATATCTGGCCTCTTCCCACCTTGTGTGAACATTTGACTTAATTTCGTGATGTTGGATTTTCATGCCAAAAGTGAGTATTTTTGATGACCGCGGATATGGAAAACCTTTCAATTTTTGGCTATTTCGGTGAACATTTGATTGTCATACGCCTGACCGAAACTGAAATGATTTTTTTCTCCCTGGATCCTGACTTAGGTGAGCTGAAATCTCTCAGGGATTCATATCTGGCCTCTTCCCACCTTGTGTGAACATTTGACTTAATTCGTGATGTTGGATTTTCAGGCCAAAAATGAGTATTTTTGATGACCGCGGATATGGAAAACTTTTCAATTTTTGGGCTATTTCGGCCGAAAACTGAAATGATTTTTTTCTCCCTGGATCCTGACTTAGGTGAGCTGAAATCTCTCAGGGATTCATATCTGGCCTCTTCCCACCTTGTGTGAACATTTGACTTAATTTCGTGATGTTGGATTTTCAGGCCAAAAATGAGTATTTTTGATGACCGCGGATATGGAAAACTTTTCAATTTTTGGGCTATTTCGGCCGAAAACTGAAATGATTTTTTTCTCCCTGGATCCTGACTTAGGTGAGCTGAAATCTCTCAGGGATTCATATCTGGCCTCTTCCCACCTTGTGTGAACATTTGACTTATTTTCGTGATGTTGGATTTTCAGGCCAAAAATGAGTATTTTTGATGACCGCGGATATGGAAAACTTTCAAATTTTGGGCTATTTCGGCCGAAAACTGAAATGATTTTTTTCTCCCTGGATCCTGACTTAGGTGAGCTGAAATCTCTCAGGGATTCATATCTGGCCTCTTCCCACCTTGTGTGAACATTTGACTTAATTTCGTGATGTTGGATTTTCATGCCAAAAGTGAGTATTTTTGATGACCGCGGATATGGAAAACTTTTCAAGATTTGGGCTATTTCGGCCGAAAACTGAAATGATTTTTTTCTCCCTGGATCCTGACTTAGGTGAGCTGAAATCTCTCAGGGATTCATATCTGGCCTCTTCCCACCTTGTGTGAACATTTGACTTAATTTCGTGATGTTGGATTTTCAGGCCAAAAGTGAGTATTTTTGATGACCGCGGATATGGAAAACTTTTCAATTTTTGGGCTATTTCGGCCGAAAACTGAAATGATTTTTTCTCCTGGATCCTGACTTAGGTGAGCTGAAATCTCTCAGGGATTCATATCTGGCCTCTTCCCACCTTGTGTGAACATTTGACTTAATTTCGTGATGTTGGATTTTCAGGCCAAAAGTGAGTATTTTTGATGACCGCGGATATGGAAAATTTTCAATTTTTGGGCTATTTCGGCCGAAAACTGAAATGATTTTTTTCTCCCTGGATCCTGACTTAGGTGAGCTGAAATCTCTCAGGGATTCATATCTGGCCTCTTCCCACCTTGTGTGAACATTTGACTTAATTTCGTGATGTTGGATTTTCAGGCCAAAAGTGAGTATTTTTGATGACCGCGGATATGGAAAACTTTTCAATTTTTGGGCTATTTCGGCCGAAAACTGAAATGATTTTTTTCTCCCTGGATTCTGACTTAGGTGAGCTGAAATCTCTCAGGGATTCATATCTGGCCTCTTCCCACCTTGTGTGAACATTTGACTTATTTCGTGATGTTGGATTTTCAGGCCAAAAATGAGTATTTTTGATGACCGCGGATATGGAAAACTTTTCAAGATTTTGGGCTATTTCGGCCGAAAACTGAAATGATTTTTTTCTCCCTGGATCCTGACTTAGTGAGCTGAAATCTCTCAGGGATTCATATCTGGCCTCTTCCCACCTTGTGTGAACATTTGACTTAATTTCGTGATGTTGGATTTTCATGCCAAAAGTGAGTATTTTTGATGACCGCGGATATGGAAAACTTTTCAAGATTTGGGCTATTTCGGCCGAAAACTGAAATGATTTTTCTCCCTGGATCCTGACTTAGGTGAGCTGAAATCTCTCAGGGATTCATATCTGGCCTCTTCCCACCTTGTGTGAACATTTGACTTAATTTCGTGATGTTGGATTTTCATGCCAAAAGTGAGTATTTTTGATGACCGCGGATATGGAAAACTTTTCAATTTTTGGGCTATTTCGGCCGAAAACTGAAATGATTTTTTTCTCCCTGGATCCTGACTTAGGTGAGCTGAAATCTCTCAGGGATTCATATCTGGCCTCTTCCCACCTTGTGTGAACATTTGACTTAATTTCGTGATGTTGGATTTTCAGCCAAAAGTGAGTATTTTTGATGACCGCGGATATGGAAAACTTTTCAATTTTTGGGCTATTTCGGCCGAAAACTGAAATGATTTTTTCTCCCTGGATCCTGACTTAGGTGAGCTGAAATCTCTCAGGGATTCATATCTGGCCTCTTCCCACCTTGTGTGAACATTTGACTTAATTTCGTGATGTTGGATTTTCATGCCAAAAGTGAGTATTTTTGATGACCGCGGATATGGAAAACTTTTCAATTTGGGCTATTTCGGCCGAAAACTGAAATGATTTTTTTTCTCCCTGGATTCCTGACTTAAGTGAGCTGAAATCTCTCAGGGATTCATATCTGGCCTCTTCCCACCTTGTGTGAACATTTGACTTAATTTCGTGATGTTGGATTTTCAGGCCAAAAGTGAGTATTTTTGATGACCGCGGATATGGAAAACTTTTCAATTTTTGGGCTATTTCGGCCGAAAACTGAAATGATTTTTTTCTCCCTGGATCCTGACTTAGGTGAGCTGAAATCTCTCAGGGATTCATATCTGGCCTCTTCCCACCTTGTGTGAACATTTGACTTAATTTCGTGATGTTGGATTTTCAGGCCAAAAGTGAGTATTTTTGATGACCGCGGATATGGAAAACTTTTCAATTTTTGGGCTATTTCGGCCGAAAACTGAAATGATTTTTTTTCTCCCTGGATCCTGACTTAGGTGAGCTGAAATCTCTCAGGGATTCATATCTGGCCTCTTCCCACCTTGTGTGAACATTTGACTTAATTTCGTGATGTTGGATTTTCAGGCCAAAAATGAGTATTTTTGATGACCGCGGATATGGAAAACTTTTCAAGATTTGGGCTATTTCGGCCGAAAACTGAAATGATTTTTTTCTCCCTGGATCCTGACTTAGGTGAGCTGAAATCTCTCAGGGATTCATATCTGGCCTCTTCCCACCTTGTGTGAACATTTGACTTAATTTCGTGATGTTGGATTTTCATGCCAAAAGTGAGTATTTTTGATGACCGCGGATATGGAAAACTTTTCAAGATTTGGGCTATTTCGGCCGAAAACTGAAATGATTTTTTTCTCCCTGGATCCTGACTTAGGTGAGCTGAAATCTCTCAGGGATTCATATCTGGCCTCTTCCCACCTTGTGTGAACATTTGACTTAATTTCGTGATGTTGGATTTTCATGCCAAAAGTGAGTATTTTTGATGACCGCGGATATGGAAAACTTTTCAATTTTTGGCTATTTCGGCCGAAAACTGAAATGATTTTTTTCTCCCTGGATCCTGACTTAAGTGAGCTGAAATCTCTCAGGGATTCATATCTGGCCTCTTCCCACCTTGTGTGAACATTTGACTTAATTTCGTGATGTTGGATTTTCATGCCAAAATGAGTATTTTTTTGATGACCGCGGATATGGAAAACTTTTCAATTTTTGGGCTATTTCGGCCGAAAACTGAAATGATTTTTTTTCTCCCTGGATTCTGACTTAGGTGAGCTGAAATCTCTCAGGGATTCATATCTGGCCTCTTCCCACCTTGTGGAACATTTGACTTAATTTCGTGATGTTGGATTTTCAGGCCAAAGTGAGTATTTTTGATGACCGCGGATATGGAAAACTTTTCAATTTTTGGGCTATTTCGGCCGAAACTGAAATGATTTTTTTCTCCCTGGATCCTGACTTAGGTGAGCTGAAATCTCTCAGGGATTCATATCTGGCCTCTTCCCACCTTGTGTGAACATTTGACTTAATTTCGTGATGTTGGATTTTCAGGCCAAAAATGAGTATTTTTGATGACCGCGGATATGGAAAACTTTTCAATTTTTGGGCTATTTCGGCCGAAAACTGAAATGTTTTTTTTCTCCCTGGATCCTGACTTAGGTGAGCTGAAATCTCTCAGGGATTCATATCTGGCCTCTTCCCACCTTGTGTGAACATTTGACTTAATTTCGTGATGTTGGATTTCAGGCCAAAAATGAGTATTTTTGATGACCGCGGATATGGAAAACTTTTCAAGATTTGGGCTATTTCGGCCGAAAACTGAAATGATTTTTTTCTCCCTGGATCCTGACTTAGGTGAGCTGAAATCTCTCAGGGATTCATATCTGGCCTCTTCCCACCTTGTGTGAACATTTGACTTAATTTCGTGATGTTGGATTTTCATGCCAAAGTGAGTATTTTTGATGACCGCGGATATGGAAAACTTTTCAATTTGGGCTATTTCGGCCGAAAACTGAAATGATTTTTTTTCTCCTGGATCCTGACTTAGGTGAGCTGAAATCTCTCAGGGATTCATATCTGGCCTCTTCCCACCTTGTGTGAACATTTGACTTAATTTCGTGATGTTGATTTTCAGGCCAAAATGAGTATTTTTGATGACCGCGGATATGGAAAACTTTTCAGATTTTTGGGCTATTTCGGCCGAAAACTGAAATGATTTTTTTCTCCCTGGATCCTGACTTAGGTGAGCTGAAATCTCTCAGGGATTCATATCTGGCCTCTTCCCACCTTGTGTGAACATTTGACTTAATTTCGTGATGTTGGATTTTCAGGCCAAAAGTGAGTATTTTTGATGACCGCGGATATGGAAAACTTTTCAATTTTTGGGCTATTTCGGCCGAAAACTGAAATGATTTTTTCTCCCTGGATCCTGACTTAGGTGAGCTGAAATCTCTCAGGGATTCATATCTGGCCTCTTCCCACCTTGTGTGAACATTTGACTTAATTTCGTGATGTTGGATTTCAGGCCAAAAATGAGTATTTTTGATGACCGCGGATATGGAAAACTTTTCAAGATTTGGGCTATTTCGGCCGAAAACTGAAATGATTTTTTTCTCCCTGGATCCTGACTTAGGTGAGCTGAAATCTCTCAGGGATTCATATCTGGCCTCTTCCCACCTTGTGTGAACATTTGACTTAATTTCGTGATGTTGGATTTTCAGCCAAAAATGAGTATTTTTGATGACCGCGGATATGGAAAACTTTTCAGATTTGGGCTATTTCGGCCGAAAACTGAAATGATTTTTTTCTCCCTGGATCCTGACTTAGGTGAGCTGAAATCTCTCAGGGATTCATATCTGGCCTCTTCCCACCTTGTGTGAACATTTGACTTAATTTCGTGATGTTGGATTTTCATGCCAAAAGTGAGTATTTTTGATGACCGCGGATATGGAAAACTTTTCAAGATTTTGGCTATTTCGGCCGAAAACTGAAATGATTTTTTTCTCCCTGGATCCTGACTTAGGTGAGCTGAAATCTCTCAGGGATTCATATCTGGCCTCTTCCCACCTTGTGTGAACATTTGACTTAATTTCGTGATGTTGGATTTTCATGCCAAAAGTGAGTATTTTTGATGACCGCGGATATGGAAAACTTTTCAATTTTTGGGCTATTTCGGCCGAAAACTGAAATGATTTTTTTTCTCCCTGGATTCTGACTTAGGTGAGCTGAAATCTCTCAGGGATTCATATCTGGCCTCTTCCCACCTTGTGTGAACATTTGACTTAATTTCGTGATGTTGGATTTTCAGGCCAAAAGTGAGTATTTTTGATGACCGCGGATATGGAAAACTTTTCAATTTTTGGGCTATTTCGGCCGAAAACTGAAATGATTTTTTTCTCCCTGGATCCTGACTTAAGTGAGCTGAAATCTCTCAGGGATTCATATCTGGCCTCTTCCCACCTTGTGTGAACATTTGACTTAATTTCGTGATGTTGGATTTTCATGCCAAAAGTGAGTATTTTTGATGACCGCGGATATGGAAAACTTTTCAATTTTTGGGCTATTTCGGCCGAAACTGAAATGATTTTTTTCTCCCTGGATCCTGACTTAGGTGAGCTGAAATCTCTCAGGGATTCATATCTGGCCTCTTCCCACCTTGTGTGAACATTTGACTTAATTTCGTGATGTTGGATTTTCAGGCCAAAAGTGAGTATTTTTGATGACCGCGGATATGGAAAACTTTTCAAGATTTGGGCTATTTCGGCCGAAAACTGAAATGATTTTTTTCTCCCTGGATCCTGACTTAGGTGAGCTGAAATCTCTCAGGGATTCATATCTGGCCTCTTCCCACCTTGTGTGAACATTTGACTTAATTTCGTGATGTTGGATTTTCAGGCCAAAAATGAGTATTTTTGATGACCGCGGATATGGAAAACTTTTCAATTTGGGCTATTTCGGCCGAAAACTGAAATGATTTTTTTCTCCCTGGATCCTGACTTAGGTGAGCTGAAATCTCTCAGGGATTCATATCTGGCCTCTTCCCACCTTGTGTGAACATTTGACTTAATTTCGTGATGTTGGATTTTCATGCCAAAAGTGAGTATTTTTGATGACCGCGGATATGGAAAACTTTTCAATTTTTGGGCTATTTCGGCCGAAAACTGAAATGATTTTTTTCTCCCTGGATCTGACTTAAGTGAGCTGAAATCTCTCAGGGATTCATATCTGGCCTCTTCCCACCTTGTGTGAACATTTGACTTAATTTCGTGATGTTGGATTTTCAGCCCAAAATGAGTATTTTTGATGACCGCGGATATGGAAAACTTTTCAAGATTTTGGGCTATTTCGGCCGAAAACTGAAATGATTTTTTCTCCCTGGATCCTGACTTAGGTGAGCTGAAATCTCTCAGGGATTCATATCTGGCCTCTTCCCACCTTGTGTGAACATTTGACTTAATTTCGTGATGTTGGTTTTCATGGCCAAAAGTGAGTATTTTTGATGACCGCGGATATGGAAAACTTTTCAATTTTTGGGCTATTTCGGCCGAAAACTGAAATGATTTTTTTCTCCCTGGATCCTGACTTAGGTGAGCTGAAATCTCTCAGGGATTCATATCTGGCCTCTTCCCACCTTGTGTGAACATTTGACTTAATTTCGTGATGTTGGATTTCAGCCAAAATGAGTATTTTTGATGACCGCGGATATGGAAAACTTTTCAAGATTTGGGCTATTTCGGCCGAAAACTGAAATGATTTTTTTCTCCCTGGATCCTGACTTAGGTGAGCTGAAATCTCTCAGGGATTCATATCTGGCCTCTTCCCACCTTGTGTGAACATTTGACTTAATTTCGTGATGTTGGATTTTCATGCCAAAAGTGAGTATTTTTGATGACCGCGGATATGGAAAACTTTTCAATTTTTGGGCTATTTCGGCCGAAAACTGAAATGATTTTTTTTCTCCCTGGATCCTGACTTAAGTGAGCTGAAATCTCTCAGGGATTCATATCTGGCCTCTTCCCACCTTGTGTGAACATTTGACTTAATTTCGTGATGTTGGATTTTCAGGCCAAAAGTGAGTATTTTTGATGACCGCGGATATGGAAAACTTTTCAATTTTTGGGCTATTTCGGCCGAAAACTGAAATGATTTTTTTCTCCCTGGATCCTGACTTAGGTGAGCTGAAATCTCTCAGGGATTCATATCTGGCCTCTTCCCACCTTGTGTGAACATTTGACTTAATTTCGTGATGTTGGATTTTCAGGCCAAAAGTGAGTATTTTTG
This sequence comes from Patiria miniata, assembly GCF_015706575.1. Lineage (NCBI taxonomy): Eukaryota > Metazoa > Echinodermata > Asteroidea > Valvatida > Asterinidae > Patiria > Patiria miniata. The sequence continues at coordinate 26,322,099 of NW_024037073.1, read as the reverse complement.
ATGACCGCGGATATGGAAAACTTTTCAAGATTTGGGCTATTTCGGCCGAAAACTGAAATGATTTTTTTCTCCCTGGATCCTGACTTAGGTGAGCTGAAATCTCTCAGGATTCATATCTGGCCTCTTCCCACCTTGTGTGAACATTTGACTTAATTTCGTGATGTTGGATTTTCATGCCAAAAGTGAGTATTTTTGATGACCGCGGATATGGAAAACTTTTCAATTTTTGGGCTATTTCGGCCGAAAACTGAAATGATTTTTTTCTCCCTGATCCTGACTTAAGTGAGCTGAAATCTCTCAGGGATTCATATCTGGCCTCTTCCCACCTTGTGTGAACATTTGACTTAATTTCGTGATGTTGGATTTTCAGGCCAAAAGTGAGTATTTTTGATGACCGCGGATATGGAAAACTTTTCAATTTTTGGCTATTTCGGCCGAAAACTGAAATGATTTTTTTCTCCCTGGATCCTGACTTAGGTGAGCTGAAATCTCTCAGGGATTCATATCTGGCCTCTTCCCACCTTGTGTGAACATTTGACTTAATTTCGTGATGTTGGATTTTCAGGCCAAAAATGAGTATTTTTGATGACCGCGGATATGGAAAACTTTTCAAGATTTGGGCTATTTCGGCCGAAAACTGAAATGATTTTTTTCTCCCTGGATCCTGACTTAGGTGAGCTGAAATCTCTCAGGGATTCATATCTGGCCTCTTCCCACCTTGTGTGAACATTTGACTTAATTTCGTGATGTTGGATTTTCAGGCCAAAAGTGAGTATTTTTGATGACCGCGGATATGGAAAACTTTTCAATTTTTGGGCTATTTCGGCCGAAAACTGAAATGATTTTTTTCTCCCTGGATCCTGACTTAGGTGAGCTGAAATCTCTCAGGGATTCATATCTGGCCTCTTCCCACCTTGTGTGAACATTTGACTTAATTTCGTGATGTTGGATTTTCATGCCAAAATGAGTATTTTTGATGACCGCGGATATGGAAAACTTTTCAAGATTTTGGCTATTTCGGCCGAAAACTGAAATGATTTTTTTCTCCCTGGATCCTGACTTAGGTGAGCTGAAATCTCTCAGGGATTCATATCTGGCCTCTTCCCACCTTGTGTGAACATTTGACTTAATTTCGTGATGTTGGATTTTCATGCCAAAAGTGAGTATTTTTGATGACCGCGGATATGGAAAACTTTTCATTTTTGGGCTATTTCGGCCGAAAACTGAAATGATTTTTTCTCCCTGGATCCTGACTTAGGTGAGCTGAAATCTCTCAGGGATTCATATCTGGCCTCTTCCCACCTTGTGTGAACATTTGACTTAATTTCGTGATGTTGGATTTTCATGCCAAAAGTGAGTATTTTTGATGACCGCGGATATGGAAAACTTTTCAATTTTTGGGCTATTTCGGCCGAAAACTGAAATGATTTTTTTCTCCCTGGATTCTGACTTAGGTGAGCTGAAATCTCTCAGGGATTCATATCTGGCCTCTTCCCACCTTGTGTGAACATTTGACTTAATTTCGTGATGTTGGATTTTCAGGCCAAAAATGAGTATTTTTGATGACCGCGGATATGGAAAACTTTTCAAGATTTTTGGCTATTTCGGCCGAAACTGAAATGATTTTTTCTCCCTGGATCCTGACTTAGGTGAGCTGAAATCTCTCAGGGATTCATATCTGGCCTCTTCCCACCTTGTGTGAACATTTGACTTAATTTCGTGATGTTGGATTTTCATGCCAAAAGTGAGTATTTTTGATGACCGCGGATATGGAAAACTTTTCAAGATTTGGGCTATTTCGGCCGAAAACTGAAATGATTTTTTTCCCCTGGATCCTGACTTAGGTGAGCTGAAATCTCTCAGGGATTCATATCTGGCCTCTTCCCACCTTGTGTGAACATTTGACTTAATTTCGTGATGTTGGATTTTCAGGCCAAAAGTGAGTATTTTTGATGACCGCGGATATGGAAAACTTTTCAATTTTTGGGCTATTTCGGCCGAAAACTGAAATGATTTTTTCTCCCTGGATCCTGACTTAGGTGAGCTGAAATCTCTCAGGGATTCATATCTGGCCTCTTCCCACCTTGTGTGAACATTTGACTTAATTTCGTGATGTTGGATTTTCATGGCCAAAAGTGAGTATTTTTGATGACCGCGGATATGGAAAACTTTTCAATTTTGGGCTATTTCGGCCGAAAACTGAAATGATTTTTTTCTCCCTGGATCCTGACTTAGGTGAGCTGAAATCTCTCAGGGATTCATATCTGGCCTCTTCCCACCTTGTGTGAACATTTGACTTAATTTCGTGATGTTGGATTTTCAGGCCAAAAATGAGTATTTTTGATGACCGCGGATATGGAAAACTTTTCAAGATTTGGGCTATTTCGGCCGAAAACTGAAATGATTTTTTTTCTCCTGGATCCTGACTTAGGTGAGCTGAAATCTCTCAGGGATTCATATCTGGCCTCTTCCCACCTTGTGTGAACATTTGACTTAATTTCGTGATGTTGGATTTTCATGCCAAAAGTGAGTATTTTTGATGACCGCGGATATGGAAAACTTTTCAAGATTTGGGCTATTTCGGCCGAAAACTGAAATGATTTTTTTCTCCCTGGATCCTGACTTAGGTGAGCTGAAATCTCTCAGGGATTCATATCTGGCCTCTTCCCACCTTGTGTGAACATTTGACTTAATTTCGTGATGTTGGATTTTCATGCCAAAATGAGTATTTTTGATGACCGCGGATATGGAAAACTTTTCAAGATTTGGGCTATTTCGGCCGAAAACTGAAATGATTTTTTTCTCCCTGGATCCTGACTTAGGTGAGCTGAAATCTCTCAGGGATTCATATCTGGCCTCTTCCCACCTTGTGTGAACATTTGACTTAATTCGTGATGTTGGATTTTCATGCCAAAGTGAGTATTTTTGATGACCGCGGATATGGAAAACTTTTCAATTTTTGGGCTATTTCGGCCGAAAACTGAAATGATTTTTTCTCCCTGGATCTGACTTAAGTGAGCTGAAATCTCTCAGGGATTCATATCTGGCCTCTTCCCACCTTGTGTGAACATTTGACTTAATTTCGTGATGTTGGATTTTCAGGCCAAAGTGAGTATTTTTGATGACCGCGGATATGGAAAACTTTTCAATTTTTGGGCTATTTCGGCCGAAAACTGAAATGATTTTTTTCTCCCTGGATCCTGACTTAGGTGAGCTGAAATCTCTCAGGGATTCATATCTGGCCTCTCCCACCTTGTGTGAACATTTGACTTAATTTCGTGATGTTGGATTTTCATGCCAAAAGTGAGTATTTTTGATGACCGCGGATATGGAAAACTTTTCAATTTTTGGGCTATTTCGGCCGAAAACTGAAAGATTTTTTTTCTCCCTGGATCCTGACTTAGGTGAGCTGAAATCTCTCAGGGATTCATATCTGGCCTCTTCCCACCTTGTGTGAACATTTGACTTAATTTCGTGATGTTGGATTTTCAGGCCAAAAATGAGTATTTTTGATGACCGCGGATATGGAAAACTTTTCAAGATTTGGGCTATTTCGGCCGAAAACTGAAATGATTTTTTCTCCCTGGATCCTGACTTAGGTGAGCTGAAATCTCTCAGGGATTCATATCTGGCCTCTTCCCACCTTGTGTGAACATTTGACTTAATTTCGTGATGTTGGATTTTCATGCCAAAAGTGAGTATTTTTGATGACCGCGGATATGGAAAACTTTTCAATTTTTGGGCTATTTCGGCCGAAAACTGAAATGATTTTTTTCTCCCTGGATCCTGACTTAAGTGAGCTGAAATCTCTCAGGGATTCATATCTGGCCTCTTCCCACCTTGTGTGAACATTTGACTTAATTTCGTGATGTTGGATTTTCAGGCCAAAGTGAGTATTTTTGATGACCGCGGATATGGAAAACTTTTCAATTTTTGGGCTATTTCGGCCGAAAACTGAAATGATTTTTTTCTCCCTGGATCCTGACTTAGTGAGCTGAAATCTCTCAGGGATTCATATCTGGCCTCTTCCCACCTTGTGTGAACATTTGACTTTTTCGTGATGTTGGATTTTCAGGCCAAAAATGAGTATTTTTGATGACCGCGGATATGGAAAACTTTTCAAGATTTGGGCTATTTCGGCCGAAAACTGAATGATTTTTTTCTCCCTGGATCCTGACTTAGGTGAGCTGAAATCTCTCAGGGATTCATATCTGGCCTCTTCCCACCTTGTGTGAACATTTGACT
>NW_024037073.1:26290625-26317354 GCF_015706575.1 Patiria miniata | reverse complement strand
TGGATCCTGACTTTGGTGAGCTGAAATCTCTCAGGGATTCATATCTGTCCTCTTCCCACCTTGTGTGAACATTTGACTTAATTTTGTGATGTTGGATTTTCATGCCAAAAGTGAGTATTTTTGATGACCGCGGATATGGAAAACTTTTCAAGATTTGGGCTATTTCGGCCGAAAACTGAAATGATTTTTTCTCCCTGGATCCTGACTTAGGTGAGCTGAAATCTCTCAGGGATTCATATCTGGCCTCTTCCCACCTTGTGTGAACATTTGACTTAATTTCGTGATGTTGGATTTTCATGCCAAAGTGAGTATTTTTGATGACCGCGGATATGGAAAACTTTTCAATTTTGGGCTATTTCGCCGAAACTGAAATGTTTTTTTTCTTCCTGGATCCTGACTTTGGTGAGCTGAAATCTCTCAGGGATTCATATCTTCCTCTTCCCACCTTGTGTGAACATTTGACTTAATTTCGTGATGTTGGATTTCAGGCCAAAAATGAGTATTTTTGATGACCGCGGATATGGAAAACTTTGCAAGATTTGGGCTATTTCGACCGAAAACTGAATGATTTTTTTCTCCCATGGATCCTGACTTAGGTGAGCTGAAATCTCTCAGGGATTCATATTTGTCCTCTTCCCACCTTGTGTGAACATTTGACTTAATTTTGTGATGTTGGATTTTCATGCCAAAAGTGAGTATTTTTGATGACCGCGGATATGGAAAACTTTGCAAGATTTGGGCTATTTCGACCGAAAACTGAAATGTTTATTTTCTTCCTGGATCCTGACTTTGGTGAGCTGAAATCTCTCAGGATTCATATCTGTCCTCTTCCCACCTTGTGTGAACATTTGACTTAATTTTGTGATGTTGGATTTTCATGCCAAAGTTAGTATTTTTGATGACCGCGGATATGGAAAACTTTTCAAGATTTGGTCTATTTCGGCCGAAAACTGAAATGATTTTTTTCTCCTGGATCCTGACTTAGGTGAGCTGAAATCTCTCAAGGATTCATATCTGGCCTCTTCCCACCTTGTGTGAACATTTGACTTAATTTCGTGATGTTGGATTTTCATGCCAAAAGTGAGTATTTTTGTTGACCGCGGATATGGAAAACTTTTCAATTTTTGGGCTATTTCGGCCGAAAACTGAAATGTTTATTTTCTTCCTGGATCCTGACTTTGGTGAGCTGAAATCTCTCAGGGTTTCATATCTGTCCTCTTCCCACCTTGTGTGAACATTTGACTTAATTTCGTGATGTTGGATTTTCAGGCCAAAATGAGTATTTTTGATGACCGCGGATATGGAAAACTTTGCAAGATTTGGGCTATTTCGACCGAAAACTGAAATGATTTTTTTTCTCCTGGATCCTGACTTTGGTGAGCTGAAATCTCTCAGGGTTTCATATTTGTCCTCTTCCCACCTTGTGTGAACATTTGACTAATTTTGTGATGTTGGATTTTCATGCCAAAAGTTTTTTTTTGATGACCGCGGATATGGAAAACTTTGCAAGATTTGGGCTATTTCGACCGTAAACTGAAATGATTTTTTTCTCCATGGATCCTGACTTAGGTGAGCTGAAATCTCTCAGGATTCATATCTGGCCTCTTCCACCTTGTGTGAACATTTGACTTAATTTCGTGATGTTGGATTTTCATGCCAAAATGAGTATTTTTGATGACCGCGGATATGGAAAACTTTTCAAGATTTGGGCTATTTCGACCGAAAACTGAAATGATTTTTTTCTCCCTGGATCCTGACTTTGGTGAGCTGAAATCTCTCAGGGATTCATATTTGTCCTCTTCCCACCTTGTGTGAACATTTGACTTAATTTCGTGATGTTGGATTTTCATGCCAAAAGTGAGTATTTTTGATGACCGCGGATATGGAAAACTTTTCAAGATTTTGGGCTATTTCGGCCGAAACTGAATGATTTTTTTCTCCTCTTGGATCCTGACTTAGGTGAGCTGAAATCTCTCAGGGATTCATATCTGGCCTCTTCCCACCTTGTGTGAACATTTGACTTAATTTCGTGATGTTGGATTTTCATGCCAAAAGTGAGTATTTTTGATGACCGCGGATATGGAAAACTTTTCAATTTTTGGGCTATTTCGGCCGAAAACTGAAATGTTTATTTTCTTTCCTGGATCCTGACTTTGGTGAGCTGAAATCTCTCAGGTTTCATATCTGTCCTCTTCCCACCTTGTGTGAACATTTGACTTAATTTCGTGATGTTGGATTTTCAGGCCAAAAATGAGTATTTTTGATGACCGCGGATATGGAAAACTTTGCAAGATTTGGGCTATTTCGACCGAAAACTGAAATGATTTTTTTTCCCCATGGATCCTGACTTAGGTGAGCTGAAATCTCTCAGGGATTCATATCTGGCCTCTTCCCACCTTGTGTGAACATTTGACTTAATTTCGTGATGTTGGATTTTCATGCCAAAAATGAGTATTTTTGATGACCGCGTGATATGGAAAAATTTTAATTTTTGGGCTATTTCGGCCGAAAAACTGAAATGATTTTTTTTTCTCCCTGGATTCTAACTTAAGTGAGCTGAAATCTCTCAGGGATTCATATCTGGCCTCTTCCCACCTTGTGTGAACATTTGACTTAATTTCGTGATGTTGGATTTTCATGCCAAAATGAGTATTTTTGATGACCGCGGATATGGAAACTTTGCAATTTTTGGGCTATTTCGACCGAAAACTGAAATGATTTTTTTCTCCATGGATCCTTACTTAGGTGAGCTGAAATCTCTCGGGGATTCATATCTGGCCTCTTCCCACCTTGTGTGAACATTTGACTTAATTTTGTGATGTTGGATTTTCATGCCAAAAGTGAGTATTTTTGATGACCGCGGATATGGAAAACTTTTCAATTTTGGGCTATTTCGACCGAAAACTGAAATGATTTTTTTCTTCCTGGATCCTGACTTAGGTGAGCTGAAATCTCTCAGGGATTCATATCTGGCCTCTTCCCACCTTGTGTGAACATTTGACTTAATTTCGTGATGTTGGATTTTCATGCCCAAAATGAGTATTTTTGATGACCGCGGATATGGAAAACTTTGAATTTTGGGCTATTTCGGCCGAAAACTGAAATGTTTATTTTCTTCCTGGATCCTGACTTTGGTGAGCTGAAATCTCTCAGGGATTCATATCTGTCCTCTTCCCACCTTGTGTGAACATTTGACTTAATTTTGTGATGTTGGATTTTCATGCCAAAAGTTAGTATTTTTGATGACCGCGGATATGGAAAACTTTTCAAGATTTAGGCTATTTCGGCCGAAAACTGAAATGATTTTTTCTCCCTGGATCCTGACTTAGGTGAGCTGAAATCTCTCAGGGATTCATATCTGGCCTCTTCCCACCTTGTGTGAACATTTGACTTAATTTCGTGATGTTGATTTTATTTTCATGCCAAAAGTGAGTATTTTTGATGACCGCGGATATGGAAAACTTTTCAATTTTGGGCTATTTCGGCCGAAAACTGAAATTTTTTTTCTCCTGGATCCTGACTTGGTGAGCTGAAATCTCTCAGGGTTTCATATCTGTCCTCTTCCCACCTTGTGTGAACATTTGACTTAATTTCGTGATGTTGGATTTTCAGGCCAAAAATGAGTATTTTTGATGACCCGCGGATATGGAAAACTTTGCAAGATTTGGGCTATTTCGACCGAAAACTGAAATGATTTTTTTTCTCCATGGATCCTGACTTAGGTGAGCTGAAATCTCTCAGGGATTCATATTGGTCTCTTCCCACCTTGTGTGAACATTTGACTTAATTTTGTGATGTTGGATTTTCATGCCAAAAGTTAGTATTTTTGATGACCGCGGATATGGAAAACTTTGCAAGATTTGGGCTATTTCGACCGTAAACTGAAATGTTTTTTTTTTTCTTCCTGGATCCTGACTTTGGTGAGCTGAAATCTCTCAGGGATTCATATCTGTCCTCTTCCCACCTTGTGTGAACATTTGACTTAATTTTGTGATGTTGGATTTTCATGCCAAAAGTGAGTATTTTTGATGACCGCGGATATGGAAAACTTTTCAATTTTATTTATTTCGGCCGAAAACTGAAATGATTTTTTTTTCTCCCTGGATCCTGACTTAGGTGAGCTGAAATCTCTCAGGGATTCATATCTGGCCTCTTCCCACCTTGTGTGAACATTTGACTTAATTTCGTGATGTTGGATTTTATGCCAAAGTGAGTATTTTTGATGACCGCGGATATGGAAAACTTTTCATTTTTGGGCTATTTCGGCCGAAAACTGAAATGTTTTTTTCTCCTGGATCCTGACTTTGGTGAGCTGAAATCTCTCAGGGTTTCATATCTGGCCTCTTTCCCACCTTGTGTGAACATTTGACTTAATTTCGTGATGTTGGATTTTCAGGCCAAAAATGAGTATTTTTGATGACCGCGGATATGGAAAACTTTGCAAGATTTGGGCTATTTCGACCGAAAACTGAAATGATTTTTTTCTCCCTGGATCCTGACTTAGGTGAGCTGAAATCTCTCAGGGTTTCATATTGGTCCTCTTCCCACCTTGTGTGAACATTTGACTTAATTTCGTGATGTTGGATTTTCATGCCAAAGTTAGTATTTTTGATGACCGCGGATATGGAAAACTTTGCAAGATTTGGGCTATTTCGACCGAAAACTGAAATGATTTTTTTCTCCATGGATCCTGACTTAGGTGAGCTGAAATCTCTCAGGATTCATATCTGGCCTCTTCCCACCTTGTGTGAACATTTGACTTAATTTCGTGATGTTGGATTTTCAGGCCAAAAATGAGTATTTTTGATGACCGCGGATATGGAAAACTTTGCAAGATTTGGGCTATTTCGACCGAAAACTGAAATGATTTTTTTCTCCCTGGATCCTGACTTTGGTGAGCTGAAATCTCTCAGGATTCATATCTGTCCTCTTCCCACCTTGTGTGAACATTTGACTTCATTTCGTGATGTGGATTTTCATGCCAAAAGTGAGTATTTTTGATGACCGCGGATATGGAAAACTTTTCAAGATTTGGTCTTTTATTTCGGCCGAAAACTGAAATGATTTTTTTCCCTGGATCCTGACTTAGGTGAGCTGAAATCTCTCAAGGATTCATATCTGGCCTCTTCCCACCTTGTGTGAACATTTGACTTAATTTCGTGATGTTGGATTTTCATGCCAAAAGTGAGTATTTTTGATGACCGCGGATATGGAAAACTTTTCAATTTTTGGGCTATTTCGGCCGAAAACTGAAATGTTTATTTTTCTTCTGGATCCTGACTTTGGTGAGCTGAAATCTCTCAGGGTTTCATATCTGTCCTCTTCCCACCTTGTGTGAACATTTGACTTAATTTCGTGATGTTGGATTTTCATGGCCAAAAATGAGTATTTTTGATGACCGCGGATATGGAAAACTTTGCAAGATTTGGGCTATTTCGGCCGAAAACTGAAATGATTTTTTTCTCCATGGATCCTGACTTAGGTGAGCTGAAATCTCTCAGGGATTCATATCTGGCCTCTTCCCACCTTGTGTGAACATTTGACTTAATTTTGTGATGTTGGATTTTCATGCCAAAAGTGAGTATTTTTGATGACCGCGGATATGGAAAACTTTTCAATTTTTGGGCTATTTCGGCCGAAAACTGAAATGTTTTATTTTCTTCCTGGATCCTGACTTTGGTGAGCTGAAATCTCTCAGGGTTTCATATCTGTCCTCTTCCCACCTTGTGTGAACATTTGACTTATTTCGTGATGTTGGATTTTCATGCCAAAAGTGAGTATTTTTGATGACCGCGGATATGGAAAACTTTTCAAGATTTGTCTATTTCGGCCGAAACTGAAATGATTTTTTTCTCCCTGGATCCTGACTTAGGTGAGCTGAAATCTCTCAGGATTCATATCTGGCCTCTTCCCACCTTGTGTGAACATTTGACTTAATTTCGTGATGTTGGATTTTCATGCCAAAAGTGAGTATTTTTGTTGACCGCGGATATGGAAAACTTTTCAATTTTTGGGCTATTTCGACCGAAAACTGAAATGTTTTTTTTCTTCCTGGATCCTGACTTTGGTGAGCTGAAATCTCTCAGGGTTTCATATCTGTCCTCTTCCCACCTTGTGTGAACATTTGACTTAATTTCGTGATGTTGGATTTTCATGCCAAAAGTGAGTATTTTTGATGACCGCGGATATGGAAAACTTTGCAAGATTTGGGCTATTTCGACCGAAAACTGAAATGATTTTTTTTCTCCTGGATCCTACTTAGGTGAGCTGAAATCTCTCGGGTTCATATCTGGCCTCTTCCCACCTTGTGTGAACATTTGACTTAATTTCGTGATGTTGGATTTTCATGCCAAAAATGAGTATTTTTGATGACCGCGGATATGGAAAACTTTTCAAGATTTGGGCTATTTCGACCGAAAACTGAAATGATTTTTTTCTCCATGGATCCTGACTTAGGTGAGCTGAAATCTCTCGGGATTCATATCTGGCCTCTTCCCACCTTGTGTGAACATTTGACTTCATTTCGTGATGTTGGATTTTCATGCCAAAAGTGAGTATTTTTGATGACCGCGGATATGGAAAACTTTTCAATTTTTGGGCTATTTCGGCCGAAAACTGAAATGTTTATTTTCTTCTCCTGGATCCTGACTTTGGTGAGCTGAAATCTCTCAGGGTTTCATATCTGTCCTCTTCCCACCTTGTGTGAACATTTGACTCAATTTCGTGATGTTGGATTTTCAGGCCAAAAATGAGTATTTTTGATGACCGCGGATATGGAAAACTTTGCAAGATTTGGGCTATTTCGACCGTAAACTGAAATGATTTTTTTCTCCATGGATCCTGACTTAGGTGAGCTGAAATCTCTCAGGGATTCATATCTGGCCTCTTCCCACCTTGTGTGAACATTTGACTTAATTTCGTGATGTTGGATTTTCATGCCAAAAATGAGTATTTTTGATGACCGCGGATATGGAAAACTTTGCAAGATTTGGGCTATTTCACCGAAAACTGAAATGATTTTTTCTCCTGGATCCTGACTTAGGTGAGCTGAAATCTCTCAGGGATTCATATCTGGCTCTTCCCACCTTGTGTGAACATTTGACTTAATTTCGTGATGTTGTTTTCATGCCAAAAATGAGTATTTTTGATGACCGCGGATATGGAAAACTTTGCAAGATTTGGGCTATTTCAACCGAAAACTGAAATGATTTTTTTCTCCATGGATCCTGACTTAGGTGAGCTGAAATCTCTCGGGATTCATATCTGGGCTCTTCCCCCTTGTGTGAACATTTGACTTCATTTCGTGATGTTGGATTTTCATGCCAAAAGTGAGTATTTTTGATGACCGCGGATATGGAAAACTTTTCAATTTTTGGGCTATTTTGGCCGAAAACTGAAATGTTTATTTTCTTCCTGGATCCTGACTTTGGTGAGCTGAAACTCTCAGGGTTTCATATCTGTCCTCTTCCCACCTTGTGTGAACATTTGACTTATTTTCGTGATGTTGGATTTTCAGGCCAAAAATGAGTATTTTTGATGACCGCGGATATGGAAAACTTTGCAAGATTTGGGCTATTTCGACCGAAAACTGAAATGTTTATTTTCTTCCTGGATCCTGACTTTGGTGAGCTGAAATCTCTCACGGTTTCATATTTGTCCTCTTCCCACCTTGTGTGAACATTTGACTTAATTTTGTGATGTTGGATTTTCATGCCAAAAGTTAGTTTTTTTTGATGACCGCGGATGTGGAAAACTTTGCAAGATTTCGGCTATTTCGACCGAAAACTGAAATGATTTTTTTTTCTCCATCGATCCTGACTTAGGTGAGCTGAAATCTCTCGGGGATTCATATCTGGCCTCTTCCCACCTTGTGTGAACATTTGACTTAATTTCGTGATGTTGGGTTTTCATGCCAAAAATGAGTATTTTTGATGACCGCGGATATGGAAAACTTTGCAAGATTTGGGCTATTTCGACCGAAAACTGAAATGATTTTTTTCTCCATGGATCCTTACTTAAGTGAGCTGAAATCTCTCGGGATTCATATCTGGGCTCTTCCCACCTTGTGTGAACATTTGACTTCATTTCGTGATGATGGATTTTCATGCCAAAAGTGAGTATTTTTGATGACCGCGGATATGGAAAACTTTTCAATTTTTGGGCTATTTCGGCCGAAAACTGAAATGTTTATTTTCTTCCTGGATCCTGACTTTGGTGAGCTGAAACCTCTCAGGGTTTCATATCTGTCCTCTTTCCACCTTGTGTGAACATTTGACTTATTTTCGTGATGTTGGATTTTCAGGCCAAAAATGAGTATTTTTGATGACCGCGGATATGGAAAACTTTGCAAGATTTGGGCTATTTCGACCGAAAACTGAAATGTTTATTTTCTTCCTGGATCCTGACTTTGGTGAGCTGAAATCTCTCACGGTTTCATATCTGTCCTCTTCCCATCTTGTGTGAACATTTGACTTAATTTCGTGATGTTGGATTTTCAGCCAAAAATGAGTATTTTTGATGACCGCGGATATGGAAAACTTTGCAAGATTTGGGCTATTTCGACCGAAAACTGAAATGATTTTTTCTCCATGGATCCTGACTTAGGTGAGCTGAAATCTCTCAGGGATTCATATCTGGCCTCTTCCCACCTTGTGTGAACATTTGACTTAATTTCGTGATGTTGGATTTTCAGGCCAAAAATGAGTATTTTTGATGACCGCGGATATGGAAAACTGTTCAATTTTGGGGCTATTTCGGCCGAAAACTGAAATGTATTTTTTCTTCCTGGATCCTGACTTTGGTGAGCTGAAATCTCTCAGGGTTTCATATCTGTCCTCTTCCCACCTTGTGTGAACATTTGACTTCATTTCGTGATGTTGGATTTTCATGCCAAAAGTGAGTATTTTTGATGACTGCGGATATGGAAAACTGTTCAAGATTTGGCTATTTCGGCCGAAAACTGAAATGATTTTTTTCTCCCTGGATCCTGACTTAGGTGAGCTGAAATCTCTCAGGGATTCATATCTGGCCTCTTCCCACCTTGTGTGAACATTTGACTTAATTTCGTGATGTTGGATTTTTCATGCCAAAAATGAGTATTTTTGATGACCGCGGATATGGAATTTTGCAATTTTTGGGCTATTTCGGCCGAAAACTGAAATGTTTTTTTCTTCCTGGATCCTGACTTTGGTGAGCTGAAATCTCTCAGGGATTCATATCTGGCCTCTTCCCACCTTGTGTGAACATTTGACTTAATTTTGTGATGTTGGATTTTCATGGCCAAAAGTGAGTATTTTTGATGACCGCGGATATGGAAAACTTTTCAAGATTTGGGCTATTTCGGCCGAAAACTGAAATGATTTTTTTCTCCCTGGATCCTGACTTAGGTGAGCTGAAATCTCTCAGGGATTCATATCTGGCTGCCTCTTCCCACCTTGTGTGAACATTTGACTTAATTTCGTGATGTTGTTGGATTTTCATGCCAAAAGTGAGTATTTTTGATGACCGCGGATATGGAAAACTTTCAATTTTGGGCTATTTCGGCCGAAAACTGAAATGTTTTTTTCTTCCTGGATCCTGACTTTGGTGAGCTGAAATCTCTCAGGGTTTCATATCTGTCCTCTTCCCCCACTTGTGTGAACATTTGACTTAATTTCGTGATGTTGGATTTTCATGCCAAAAATGAGTATTTTTGATGACCGCGGATATGGAAAACTTTTCAAGATTTGGGCTATTTCGACCGAAAACTGAAATGATTTTTTTTCTCCCTGGATCCTGACTTAGGTGAGCTGAAATCTCTCAGGGATTCATATCTGTCCTCTTCCCACCTTGTGTGAACATTTGACTTATTTCGTGATGTTGGATTTTCATGCCAAAAGTGAGTATTTTTGATGACCGCGGATATGGAAAACTTTGCAAGATTTGGGCTATTTCGACCGAAAACTGAAATGTTTATTTTTTTCTTCCTGGATCCTGACTTTGGTGAGCTGAAATCTCTCAGGGATTCATATCTGGCCTCTTCCCACCTTGTGTGAACATTTGACTTAATTTCGTGATGTTGGATTTTCATGCCAAAAGTGAGTATTTTTGATGACCGCGGATATGGAAAACTTTTCAAGATTTGGGGCTATTTCGACCGAAAACTGAAATGATTTTTTTCTCCCTGGATCCTGACTTAGGTGAGCTGAAATCTCTCAGGATTCATATCTGGCCTCTTCCCACCTTGTGTGAACATTTGACTTAATTTCGTGATGTTGGATTTTCATGCCAAAAGTGAGTATTTTTGATGACCGCGGATATGGAAAACTTTTCAATTTTGGGCTATTTCGGCCGAAAACTGAAATGTTTTTTTTCTTCCTGGATCCTGACTTTGGTGAGCTGAAATCTCTCAGGTTTCATATCTGTCCTCTTCCCACCTTGTGTGAACATTTGACTTATTTTCGTGATGTTGGATTTTCATGCCAAAAATGAGTATTTTTGATGACCGCGGATATGGAAAACTTTGCAAGATTTGGGCTATTTCGGCCGAAAACTGAAATTTTATTTTCTCCCTGGATCCTGACTTAAGTGAGCTGAAATCTCTCAGGGATTCATATCTGGCCTCTTCCCACCTTGTGTGAACATTTGACTTAATTTCGTGATGTTGGATTTTCATGCCAAAAATGAGTATTTTTGATGACCGCGGATATGGAAAACTTTGCAAGATTTGGGCTATTTCGACCGAAAACTGAAATGATGATTTTTTCTCTCCTGGATCCTGACTTAGGTGAGCTGAAATCTCTCAGGGATTCATATCTGGCCTCTTCCCACCTTGTGTGAACATTTGACTTAATTTCGTGATGTTGGATTTTCATGCCAAAAGTGAGTATTTTTGATGACCGCGGATATGGAAAACTTTTCAATTTTTGGGCTATTTCGGCCGAAAACTGAAATGTTTTTTTCTTCCTGGATCCTGACTTTGGTGAGCTGAAATCTCTCACGGATTCATATCTGTCCTCTTCCCACCTTGTGTGAACATTTGACTTAATTTTGTGATGTTGGATTTTCATGCCAAAAGTGAGTATTTTTGATGACCGCGGATATGGAAAACTTTGCAAGATTTGGGCTATTTCGACCGAAAACTGAAATGATTTTTTTTCTCCATGGATCCTGACTTAGGTGAGCTGAAATCTCTCAGGGATTCATATCTGGGCTCTTCCCACCTTGTGTGAACATTTGACTTCATTTCGTGATGTTGGATTTTCATGCCAAAAGTGAGTATTTTTGATGACCGCGGATATGGAAAACTTTTCAATTTTGGGCTATTTCGACCGAAAACTGAAATGATTTTTTCTCCTGGATCCTGACTTAGGTGAGCTGAAATCTCTCGGGATTCATATCTGGCCTCTTCCCACCTTGTGTGAACATTTGACTTATTTTCGTGATGTTGGATTTTCAGCCAAAAATGAGTATTTTTGATGACCGCGGATATGGAAAACTTTGCAATTTTTGGGCTATTTCGACCGAAAACTGAAATGATTTTTTTCTCCATGGATCCTGACTTAGGTGAGCTGAAATCTCTCAGGGATTCATATCTGGCCTCTTCCCACCTTGTGTGAACATTTGACTTAATTTTGTGATGTTGGATTTTCATGCCAAAAGTGAGTATTTTTGATGACCGCGGATATGGAAAACTTTTCAATTTTTGGGCTATTTCGGCCGAAAACTGAAATGTTTATTTTTTTCTCCTGGATCCTGACTTGGTGAGCTGAAATCTCTCAGGGTTTCATATCTGTCCTCTTCCCACCTTGTGTGAACATTTGACTTAATTTTGTGATGTTGGATTTTCATGCCAAAAGTTAGTATTTTTGATGACCGCGGATATGGAAAACTTTTCAAGATTTTGGTCTATTTCGGCCGAAACTGAAATGATTTTTTTCTCCTGGATCCTGACTTAGGTGAGCTGAAATCTCTCAGGGATTCATATCTGGCCTCTTCCCACCTTGTGTGAACATTTGACTTAATTTCGTGATGTTGGATTTTCATGCCAAAAGTGAGTATTTTTGTTGACCGCGGATATGGAAAACTTTTCAATTTTTGGGCTATTTCGGCCGAAAACTGAAATGTTTATTTTCTTCCTGGATCCTGACTTTGGTGAGCTGAAATCTCTCAGGGTTTCATATCTGTCCTCTTCCCACGTTGTGTGAACATTTGACTTAATTTCGTGATGTTGGATTTTCAGGCCAAAGTGAGTATTTTTGATGACCGCGGATATGGAAAACTTTGCAAGATTTGGGCTATTTCGACGAAACTGAAATGATTTTTTTTTCTCCATGGATCCTGACTTAGGTGAGCTGAAATCTCTCAGGGATTCATATCTGGCCTCTTCCCACCTTGTGTGAACATTTGACTTAATTTCGTGATGTTGGATTTTCATGCCAAAAATGAGTATTTTTGATGACCGCGGATATGGAAAACTTTCAATTTTTGGGCTATTTCGACCGAAAACTGAAATGTTTATTTTCTTCCTGGATCCTGACTTTGGTGAGCTGAAATCTCTCAGGGTTTCATATTTGTCCTCTTCCCACCTTGTGTGAACATTTGACTTAATTTCGTGATGTTGGAATTTCAGGCCAAAAATGAGTATTTTTGATGACCGCGGATATGGAAAACTTTGCAAGATTTGGGCTATTTCGACCGAAAACTGAAATGATTTTTTTCTCCATGGATCCTGACTTAGGTGAGCTGAAATCTCTCAGGGATTCATATCTGGCCTCTTCCCACCTTGTGTGAACATTTGACTTAATTTCGTGATGTTGGATTTTCATGCCAAAAATGAGTATTTTTGATGACCGCGGATATGGAAAACTTTCAATTTTTGGGCTATTTCGGCCGAAAACTGAAATGTATTTTTTCTTCCTGGATCCTGACTTGGTGAGCTGAAATCTCTCAGGGTTTCATATCTGTCCTCTTCCCACCTTGTGTGAACATTTGACTTAATTTCGTGATGTTGGATTTTCATGCCAAAAGTGAGTATTTTTGATGACCGCGGATATGGAAAACTTTCAAGATTTGGGCTATTTCGGCCGAAAACTGAAATGATTTTTTTCTCCTGGATCCTGACTTAGGTGAGCTGAAATCTCTCAGGGATTCATATCTGGCTTCTTCCCACCTTGTGTGAACATTTGACTTAATTTCGTGATGTTGGATTTTTCATGCCAAAATGAGTATTTTTGATGACCGCGGATATGGAAAACTTTGCAAGATTTGGGCTATTTCGACCGAAAACTGAAATGATTTTTTTCTCCTGGATCCTGACTTAGGTGAGCTGAAATCTCTCAGGGATTCATATCTGTCCTCTTCCCACCTTGTGTGAACATTTGACTTAATTTTGTGATGTTGGATTTTCATGCCAAAAGTGAGTATTTTTGATGACCGCGGATATGGAAAACTTTGCAAGATTTGGGCTATTTCGACCGAAAACTGAAATGATTTTTTTTTCCTGGATCCTGACTTAGGTGAGCTGAAATCTCTCAGGGATTCATATCTGGCCTCTTCCCACCTTGTGTGAACATTTGACTTAATTTCGTGATGTTGGATTTTCATGCCAAAAGTGAGTATTTTTGATGACCGCGGATATGGAAAACTTTTCAAGATTTGGGCTATTTCGGCCGAAAACTGAAATGATTTTTTTCTCCCTGGATCCTGACTTAGGTGAGCTGAAATCTCTCAGGATTCATATCTGGCCTCTTCCCACCTTGTGTGAACATTTGACTTAATTTCGTGATGTTGGATTTTCATGCCAAAAGTGAGTATTTTTGATGACCGCGGATATGGAAAACTTTTCAATTTTGGGCTATTTCGGCCGAAAACTGAAATGTTTATTTTCTTCCTGGATCCTGACTTTGGTGAGCTGAAATCTCTCAGGGTTTCATATCTGTCCTCTTCCCACCTTGTGTGAACATTTGACTTAATTTCGTGATGTTGGATTTTCATGGCCAAAAATGAGTATTTTTGATGACCGCGGATATGGAAAACTTTGCAAGATTTGGGCTATTTCGACCGAAAACTGAAATGATTTTTTTCTCCCTGGATCCTGACTTTGGTGAGCTGAAATCTCTCAGGGTTTCATATCTGTCCTCTTCCCACCTTGTGTGAACATTTGACTTAATTTCGTGATGTTGGATTTTCATGCCAAAAGTGAGTATTTTTGATGACCGCGGATATGGAAAACTTTGCAAGATTTGGGCTATTTCGACCGAAAACTGAAATGATTTTTTTCTCCATGGATCCTGACTTAGGTGAGCTGAAATCTCTCAGGGATTCATATCTGGCCTCTTCCCACCTTGTGTGAACATTTGACTTAATTTCGTGATGTTGGATTTTCATGCCAAAAATGAGTATTTTTGATGACCGCGGATATGGAAAACTTTGCAAGATTTGGGCTATTTCGACCGAAAACTGAAATGATTTTTTTCTCCTGGATCCTGACTTAGGTGAGCTGAAATCTCTCAGGGATTCATATCTGTCCTCTTCCCACCTTGTGTGAACATTTGACTTCATTTCGTGATGTTGGATTTTCATGCCAAAAGTGAGTATTTTTGATGACCGCGGATATGGAAAACTTTGCAAGATTTGGGCTATTTCGACCGAAAACTGAAATGATTTTTTTCTCCTGGATCCTGACTTAGGTGAGCTGAAATCTCTCAGGGATTCATATCTGGCCTCTTCCCACCTTGTGTGAACATTTGACTTAATTTCGTGATGTTGGATTTTCATGCCAAAATGAGTATTTTTGATGACCGCGGATATGGAAAACTTTTGAATTTTTGGGCTATTTCGACCGAAAACTGAAATGTTTTTTTCTCCTCCTGATCCTGACTTTGGTGAGCTGAAATCTCTCAGGGTTTCATATCTGTCCTCTTCCCACCTTGTGTGAACATTTGACTTAATTTCGTGATGTTGGATTTTCATGCCAAAAATGAGTATTTTTGATGACCGCGGATATGGAAAACTTTGCAAGATTTGGGCTATTTCGACCGAAAACTGAAATGATTTTTTTCTCCATGGATCCTGACTTAGGTGAGCTGAAATCTCTCAGGGATTCATATCTGGCCTCTTCCCACCTTGTGTGAACATTTGACTTAATTTCGTGATGTTGGATTTTCAGGCCAAAAGTGAGTATTTTTGATGACCGCGGATATGGAAAACTTTTCAATTTTTGGGCTATTTCGGCCGAAAACTGAAATGTTTTTTTCTTCCTGGATCCTGACTTTGGTGAGCTGAAATCTCTCAGGGTTTCATATCTGTCCTCTTCCCACCTTGTGTGAACATTTGACTTAATTTCGTGATGTTGGATTTTCATGCCAAAAGTGAGTATTTTTGATGACCGCGGATATGGAAAACTTTTCAAGATTTGGGCTATTTCGGCCGAAAACTGAAATGATTTTTTTCTCCCTGGATCCTGACTTAGGTGAGCTGAAATCTCTCAGGGATTCATATCTGGCCTCTTCCCACCTTGTGTGAACATTTGACTTAATTTCGTGATGTTGGATTTTCATGCCAAAAATGAGTATTTTTGATGACCGCGGATATGGAAAACTTTGCAAGATTTGGGCTATTTCGACCGAAAACTGAAATGATTTTTTTCTCCATGGATCCTGACTTAGGTGAGCTGAAATCTCTCAGGGATTCATATCTGGCCTCTTCCCACCTTGTGTGAACATTTGACTTAATTTTGTGATGTTGGATTTTCATGCCAAAAGTGAGTATTTTTGATGACCGCGGATATGGAAAACTTTGCAAGATTTGGGCTATTTCGACCGAAAACTGAAATGTTTATTTTCTTCCTGGATCCTGACTTTGGTGAGCTGAAATCTCTCAGGGATTCATATCTGTCCTCTTCCCACCTTGTGTGAACATTTGACTTAATTTTGTGATGTTGGATTTTCATGCCAAAAGTTAGTATTTTTGATGACCGCGGATATGGAAAACTTTTCAAGATTTGGGCTATTTCGGCCGAAAACTGAAATGATTTTTTTCTCCCTGGATCCTGACTTAGGTGAGCTGAAATCTCTCAGGGATTCATATCTGGCCTCTTCCCACCTTGTGTGAACATTTGACTTAATTTCGTGATGTTGGATTTTCATGCCAAAAGTGAGTATTTTTGATGACCGCGGATATGGAAAACTTTTCAATTTTTGGGCTATTTCGGCCGAAAACTGAAATGTTTATTTTCTTCCTGGATCCTGACTTTGGTGAGCTGAAATCTCTCAGGTTTCATATCTGTCCTCTTCCCACCTTGTGTGAACATTTGACTTAATTTCGTGATGTTGGATTTTCAGGCCAAAAATGAGTATTTTTGATGACCGCGGATATGGAAAACTTTGCAAGATTTGGGCTATTTCGACCGAAAACTGAAATGATTTTTTTCTCCCTGGATCCTGACTTGGTGAGCTGAAATCTCTCAGGGTTTCATATCTGGCCTCTTCCCACCTTGTGTGAACATTTGACTTAATTTTGTGATGTTGGATTTTCATGCCAAAAGTTAGTATTTTTGATGACCGCGGATATGGAAAACTTTGCAAGATTTGGGCTATTTCGACCGAAAACTGAAATGATTTTTTTCTCCATGGATCCTGACTTAGGTGAGCTGAAATCTCTCAGGGATTCATATCTGGCCTCTTCCCACCTTGTGTGAACATTTGACTTAATTTCGTGATGTTGGATTTTCAGGCCAAAAATGAGTATTTTTGATGACCGCGGATATGGAAAACTTTGCAAGATTTGGGCTATTTCGACCGAAAACTGAAATGATTTTTTTTCCCCTGGATCCTGACTTTGGTGAGCTGAAATCTCTCAGGGATTCATATCTGTCCTCTTCCCACCTTGTGTGAACATTTGACTTCATTTCGTGATGTTGGATTTTCATGCCAAAAGTGAGTATTTTTGATGACCGCGGATATGGAAAACTTTTCAAGATTTGGGCTATTTCGGCCGAAAACTGAAATGATTTTTTCTCCCTGGATCCTGACTTAGGTGAGCTGAAATCTCTCAGGGATTCATATCTGGCCTCTTCCCACCTTGTGTGAACATTTGACTTCATTTCGTGATGTTGGATTTTCATGCCAAAAGTGAGTATTTTTGATGACCGCGGATATGGAAAACTTTTCAATTTTTGGGCTATTTCGGCCGAAAACTGAAATGTTTATTTTCTTCTGGATCCTGACTTTGGTGAGCTGAAATCTCTCAGGGTTTCATTCATATCTGTCCTCTTCCCACCTTGTGTGAACATTTGACTTAATTTCGTGATGTTGGATTTTCATGCCAAAAATGAGTATTTTTGATGACCGCGGATATGGAAAACTTTGCAAGATTTGGGCTATTTCGACCGAAAACTGAAATGATTTTTTTCTCCATGGATCCTGACTTAGGTGAGCTGAAATCTCTCAGGGATTCATATCTGGCCTCTTCCCACCTTGTGTGAACATTTGACTTAATTTTGTGATGTTGGATTTTCATGCCAAAAGTGAGTATTTTTGATGACCGCGGATATGGAAAACTTTTCAATTTTTGGGCTATTTCGGCCGAAAACTGAAATGTTTATTTTCTTCCTGGATCCTGACTTTGGTGAGCTGAAATCTCTCAGGGTTTCATATCTGTCCTCTTCCCACCTTGTGTGAACATTTGACTTAATTTTGTGATGTTGGATTTTCATGCCAAAAGTTAGTATTTTTGATGACCGCGGATATGGAAAACTTTTCAAGATTTGGTCTATTTCGGCCGAAAACTGAAATGATTTTTTCTCCCTGGATCCTGACTTAGGTGAGCTGAAATCTCTCAAGGATTCATATCTGGCCTCTTCCCACCTTGTGTGAACATTTGACTTAATTTCGTGATGTTGGATTTTCATGCCAAAAGTGAGTATTTTTGATGACCGCGGATATGGAAAACTTTTTAATTTTGGGCTATTTCGACCGAAAACTGAAATGTTTATTTTCTTCCCTGGATCCTGACTTTGGTGAGCTGAAATCTCTCAGGGTTTCATATCTGTCCTCTTCCCACCTTGTGTGAACATTTGACTTAATTTTGTGATGTTGGATTTTCATGCCAAAAGTTAGTATTTTTGATGACCGCGGATATGGAAAACTTTGCAAGATTTGGGCTATTTCGACCGAAAACTGAAATGATTTTTTTTTCTCCATGGATCCTGACTTAGGTGAGCTGAAATCTCTCGGGATTCATATCTGGCCTCTTCCCACCTTGTGTGAACATTTGACTTAATTTCGTGATGTTGGATTTTCATGCCAAAAATGAGTATTTTTGATGACCGCGGATATGGAAAACTTTGCAAGATTTGGGCTATTTCGACCGAAAACTGAAATGATTTTTTTCTCCATGGATCCTGACTTAAGTGAGCTGAAATCTCTCGGGGATTCATATCTGGCCTCTTCCCACCTTGTGTGAACATTTGACTTCATTTCGTGATGTTGGATTTTCATGCCAAAAGTGAGTATTTTTGATGACCGCGGATATGGAAAACTTTTCAATTTTTGGGCTATTTCGGCCGAAAACTGAAATGTTTATTTTCTTCCTGGATCCTGACTTGGTGAGCTGAAATCTCTCAGGGTTTCATATCTGTCCTCTTCCCACCTTGTGTGAACATTTGACTAATTTCGTGATGTTGGATTTTCAGGCCAAAAATGAGTATTTTTGATGACCGCGGATATGGAAAACTTTGCAAGATTTGGGCTATTTCGACCGTAAACTGAAATGATTTTTTTCTCCATGGATCCTGACTTAGGTGAGCTGAAATCTCTCAGGGATTCATATCTGGCCTCTTCCCACCTTGTGTGAACATTTGACTTAATTTCGTGATGTTGGATTTTCATGCCAAAAATGAGTATTTTTGATGACCGCGGATATGGAAAACTTTGCAAGATTTGGGCTATTTCGACCGAAAACTGAAATGTTTTTTTCTCCCTGGATCCTGACTTAGGTGAGCTGAAATCTCTCAGGGATTCATATCTGGCCTCTTCCCACCTTGTGTGAACATTTGACTTAATTTCGTGATGTTGGATTTTCATGCCAAAAATGAGTATTTTTGATGACCGCGGATATGGAAAACTTTGCAAGATTTGGGCTATTTCGGCCGAAAACTGAAATGATTTTTTTCTCCATGGATCCTGACTTAGGTGAGCTGAAATCTCTCAGGGATTCATATCTGGCCTCTTCCCACCTTGTGTGAACATTTGACTTCATTTCGTGATGTTGGATTTTCATGCCAAAGTGAGTATTTTTGATGACCGCGGATATGGAAAACTTTTCAATTTTTGGGCTATTTCGGCCGAAAACTGAAATGTTTATTTTCTTCCTGGATCCTGACTTGGTGAGCTGAAATCTCTCAGGGTTTCATATCTGTCCTCTTCCCACCTTGTGTGAACATTTGACTTATTTTCGTGATGTTGGATTTTCAGGCCAAAAATGAGTATTTTTGATGACCGCGGATATGGAAAACTTTGCAAGATTTGGGCTATTTCGACCGAAAACTGAAATGTTTATTTCTTCCTGGATCCTGACTTTGGTGAGCTGAAATCTCTCAGGTTTCATATCTGTCCTCTTCCCACCTTGTGTGAACATTTGACTTAATTTGTGATGTTGGATTTTCATGCCAAAAGTTAGTATTTTTTGATGACCGCGGATATGGAAAACTTTGCAAGATTTTGGCTATTTCGACCGAAAACTGAAATGATTTTTTTTTCTCCATGGATCCTTACTTAGGTGAGCTGAAATCTCTCGGGATTCATATCTGGCCTCTTCCCACCTTGTGTGAACATTTGACTTAATTTCGTGATGTTGGTTTTCATGCCAAAAATGAGTATTTTTGATGACCGCGGATATGGAAAACTTTGCAAGATTTGGGCTATTTCGACCGAAAACTGAAATGATTTTTTTCTCCATGGATCCTTACTTAAGTGAGCTGAAATCTCTCGGGGATTCATATCTGGGCTCTTCCCACCTTGTGTGAACATTTGACTTCATTTCGTGATGTTGGATTTTCATGCCAAAAGTGAGTATTTTTGATGACCGCGGATATGGAAAACTTTTCAATTTTTGGGCTATTTCGGCCGAAAACTGAAATGTTTATTTCTTCCTGGATCCTGACTTTGGTGAGCTGAAATCTCTCAGGGTTTCATATCTGT
Source organism: Patiria miniata (assembly GCF_015706575.1). Classification (NCBI taxonomy): domain Eukaryota; kingdom Metazoa; phylum Echinodermata; class Asteroidea; order Valvatida; family Asterinidae; genus Patiria; species Patiria miniata. The sequence goes on along the minus strand of NW_024037073.1, from coordinate 26,297,174 downwards.
CCTCTTTCCACCTTGTGTGAACATTTGACTTATTTCGTGATGTTGGATTTTCATGCCAAAAATGAGTATTTTTGATGACCGCGGATATGGAAAACTTTGCAAGATTTGGGCTATTTCGACCGAAAACTGAAATGTTTATTTTCTTCCTGGATCCTGACTTTGGTGAGCTGAAATCTCTCAGGGTTTCATATCTGTCCTCTTCCCACCTTGTGTGAACATTTGACTTAATTTCGTGATGTTGGATTTTCAGGCCAAAAATGAGTATTTTTGATGACCGCGGATATGGAAAACTTTGCAAGATTTGGGCTATTTCGACCGAAAACTGAAATGATTTTTTTCTCCATGGATCCTGACTTAGGTGAGCTGAAATCTCTCAGGGATTCATATCTGGCCTCTTCCCACCTTGTGTGAACATTTGACTTAATTTCGTGATGTTGGATTTTCAGGCCAAAAATGAGTATTTTTGATGACCGCGGATATGGAAAACTTTTCAATTTTTGGGCTATTTCGGCCGAAAACTGAAATGTTTTTTTCTTCCTGGATCCTGACTTTGGTGAGCTGAAATCTCTCAGGGTTTCATATCTGTCCTCTTCCCACCTTGTGTGAACATTTGACTTCATTTCGTGATGTTGGATTTTCATGCCAAAAGTGAGTATTTTTGATGACCGCGGATATGGAAAACTTTTCAAGATTTGGGCTATTTCGGCCGAAAACTGAAATGATTTTTTTCTCCCTGGATCCTGACTTAGGTGAGCTGAAATCTCTCAAGGATTCATATCTGGCCTCTTCCCACCTTGTGTGAACATTTGACTTAATTTCGTGATGTTGGATTTTCATGCCAAAAATGAGTATTTTTGATGACCGCGGATATGGAAAACTTTGCAAGATTTGGGCTATTTCGACCGAAAACTGAAATGATTTTTTTTCTCCCTGGATCCTGACTTAGGTGAGCTGAAATCTCTCAGGGATTCATATCTGGCCTCTTCCCACCTTGTGTGAACATTTGACTTAATTTCGTGATGTTGGATTTTCATGCCAAAAATGAGTATTTTTGATGACCGCGGATATGGAAAACTTTCAATTTTTGGGCTATTTCGGCCGAAAACTGAAATGATTTTTTCTCCTTGGATCCTGACTTAGGTGAGCTGAAATCTCTCAGGGATTCATATCTGGCCTCTTCCCACCTTGTGTGAACATTTGACTTAATTTCGTGATGTTGGATTTTCATGCCAAAAATGAGTATTTTTGATGACCGCGGATATGGAAAACTTTGCAAGATTTGGGCTATTTCGGACCGAAAACTGAAATGATTTTTTCTCCTGGATCCTGACTTAGGTGAGCTGAAATCTCTCAGGGATTCATATCTGGCCTCTTCCCACCTTGTGTGAACATTTGACTTAATTTCGTGATGTTGGATTTTCATGCCAAAAGTGAGTATTTTTGATGACCGCGGATATGGAAAACTTTTCAATTTTTGGGCTATTTCGGCCGAAAACTGAAATGTTTTTTTCTTCCTGGATCCTGACTTGGTGAGCTGAAATCTCTCAGGGTTTCATATCTGTCCTCTTCCCACCTTGTGTGAACATTTGACTTAATTTTGTGATGTTGGATTTTCAGGCCAAAAATGAGTATTTTTGATGACCGCGGATATGGAAAACTTTGCAAGATTTGGGCTATTTCGACCGAAAACTGAAATGATTTTTTTTCTCCATGGATCCTGACTTAGGTGAGCTGAAATCTCTCAGGGATTCATATCTGGCCTCTTCCCACCTTGTGTGAACATTTGACTTAATTTCGTGATGTTGGATTTTCATGCCAAAAATGAGTATTTTTGATGACCGCGGATATGGAAAACTTTTGAATTTTTGGGCTATTTCGGCCGAAAACTGAAATGATTTTTTTCTCCCTGGATCCTGACTTAGGTGAGCTGAAATCTCTCAGGGATTCATATCTGGCCTCTTCCCACCTTGTGTGAACATTTGACTTAATTTCGTGATGTTGGATTTTCATGCCAAAAATGAGTATTTTTGATGACCGCGGATATGGAAAACTTTGCAAGATTTGGGCTATTTCGACCGAAAACTGAAATGATTTTTTTCTCCATGGATCCTGACTTAGGTGAGCTGAAATCTCTCAGGGATTCATATCTGGCCTCTTCCCACCTTGTGTGAACATTTGACTTCATTTCGTGATGTTGGATTTTCATGCCAAAAGTGAGTATTTTTGATGACCGCGGATATGGAAAACTTTTCAATTTTTGGGCTATTTCGGCCGAAAACTGAAATGTTTATTTTTCTTCCTGGATCCTGACTTTGGTGAGCTGAAATCTCTCAGGGTTTCATATCTGTCCTCTTCCCACCTTGTGTGAACATTTGACTTAATTTTGTGATGTTGGATTTTCATGCCAAAAGTGAGTATTTTTTGATGACCGCGGATATGGAAAACTTTGCAAGATTTGGGCTATTTCGACCGAAAACTGAAATGATTTTTTTCTCCATGGATCCTGACTTAGGTGAGCTGAAATCTCTCGGGATTCATATCTGGCCTCTTCCCACCTTGTGTGAACATTTGACTTAATTTCGTGATGTTGGATTTTCATGCCAAAAGTGAGTATTTTTGATGACCGCGGATATGGAAAACTTTTCAATTTTTGGGCTATTTCGACCGAAAACTGAAATGATTTTTTTTCTCCTGGATCCTGACTTAGGTGAGCTGAAATCTCTCAGGGATTCATATCTGGCCTCTTCCCACCTTGTGTGAACATTTGACTTATTTTCGTGATGTTGGATTTTCATGCCAAAAATGAGTATTTTTGATGACCGCGGATATGGAAAACTTTGCAATTTTTGGGCTATTTCGACCGAAAACTGAAATGATTTTTTTCTCCATGGATCCTTACTTAGGTGAGCTGAAATCTCTCAGGGATTCATATCTGGCCTCTTCCCACCTTGTGTGAACATTTGACTTAATTTCGTGATGTTGGATTTTCATGCCAAAAGTGAGTATTTTTGATGACCGCGGATATGGAAAACTTTTCAATTTTTGGGCTATTTCGGCCGAAAACTGAAATGTTTATTTTTCCCTTCTGGATCCTGACTTTGGTGAGCTGAAATCTCTCAGGGTTCATATCTGTCCTCTTCCCACCTTGTGTGAACATTTGACTTAATTTTGTGATGTTGGATTTTCATGCCAAAAGTAGTATTTTTGATGACCGCGGATATGGAAAACTTTCAAGATTTGGGCTATTTCGACCGAAAACTGAAATGATTTTTTTCTCCCTGGATCCTGACTTAGGTGAGCTGAAATCTCTCAGGGATTCATATCTGGCCTCTTCCCACCTTGTGTGAACATTTGACTTAATTTCGTGATGTTGGATTTTCATGCCAAAAGTGAGTATTTTTGATGACCGCGGATATGGAAAACTTTTCAATTTTGGGCTATTTCGGCCGAAAACTGAAATGTTTTTTTTCTTCCTGGATCCTGACTTTGGTGAGCTGAAATCTCTCAGGTTTCATATCTGTCCTCTTCCCACCTTGTGTGAACATTTGACTTAATTTTGTGATGTTGGATTTTCATGCCAAAAATGAGTATTTTTGATGACCGCGGATATGGAAAACTTTGCAAGATTTGGGCTATTTCGACCGAAAACTGAAATGATTTTTTTCTCCATGGATCCTGACTTAGGTGAGCTGAAATCTCTCAGGGATTCATATCTGGCCTCTTCCCACCTTGTGTGAACATTTGACTTAATTTCGTGATGTTGGATTTTCATGCCAAAATGAGTATTTTTGATGACCGCGGATATGGAAAACTTTTGAATTTTTGGGCTATTTCGCCGAAAACTGAAATGTTTATTTTCTTCCTGGATCCTGACTTTGGTGAGCTGAAATCTCTCAGGGATTCATATCTGTCCTCTTCCCACCTTGTGTGAACATTTGACTTAATTTCGTGATGTTGGAATTTCAGGCCAAAAATGAGTATTTTTGATGACCGCGGATATGGAAAACTTTGCAAGATTTGGGCTATTTCGACCGAAAACTGAAATGATTTTTTTCTCCATGGATCCTGACTTAGGTGAGCTGAAATCTCTCAGGGATTCATATCTGGCCTCTTCCCACCTTGTGTGAACATTTGACTTAATTTCGTGATGTTGGATTTTCATGCCAAAAATGAGTATTTTTGATGACCGCGGATATGGAAAACTTTTCAATTTTTGGGCTATTTCGGCCGAAAACTGAAATGTTTTTTTTCTTCCTGGATCCTGACTTTGGTGAGCTGAAATCTCTCAGGGTTTCATATCTGTCCTCTTCCCACCTTGTGTGAACATTTGACTTAATTTCGTGATGTTGGATTTTCATGCCAAAAGTGAGTATTTTTGATGACCGCGGATATGGAAAACTTTCAAGATTTGGGCTATTTCGGCCGAAAACTGAAATGATTTTTTTCTCCTGGATCCTGACTTAGGTGAGCTGAAATCTCTCAGGGATTCATATCTGGCCTCTTCCCACCTTGTGTGAACATTTGACTTAATTTCGTGATGTTGGATTTTCATGCCAAAAATGAGTATTTTTGATGACCGCGGATATGGAAAACTTTGCAAGATTTGGGCTATTTCGACCGAAAACTGAAATGATTTTTTTCTCCCTGGATCCTGACTTAGGTGAGCTGAAATCTCTCAGGGATTCATATCTGGCCTCTTCCCACCTTGTGTGAACATTTGACTTAATTTCGTGATGTTGGATTTTCATGCCAAAAATGAGTATTTTTGATGACCGCGGATATGGAAAATTTTGAATTTTTGGGCTATTTCGGCCAAAACTGAAATGATTTTTTCTCCTGGATCCTGACTTAAGTGAGCTGAAATCTCTCAGGGATTCATATCTGGCCTCTTCCCACCTTGTGTGAACATTTGACTTAATTTCGTGATGTTGGATTTTCATGCCAAAAATGAGTATTTTTGATGACCGCGGATATGGAAAACTTTGCAAGATTTGGGCTATTTCGACCGAAAACTGAAATGATTTTTTTTCTCCATGGATCCTGACTTAGGTGAGCTGAAATCTCTCGGGATTCATATCTGGCCTCTTCCCACCTTGTGTGAACATTTGACTTAATTTCGTGATGTTGGATTTTCATGCCAAAAGTGAGTATTTTTGATGACCGCGGATATGGAAAACTTTTCAATTTTTGGGCTATTTCGGCCGAAAACTGAAATGTTTATTTTCTTCCTGGATCCTGACTTGGTGAGCTGAAATCTCTCAGGGTTCATATCTGTCCTCTTCCCACCTTGTGTGAACATTTGACTTAATTTTGTGATGTTGGATTTTCATGCCAAAAATGAGTATTTTTGATGACCGCGGATATGGAAAACTTTGCAAGATTTGGGCTATTTCGACCGAAAACTGAAATGATTTTTTTCTCCCTGGATCCTGACTTAGGTGAGCTGAAATCTCTCAGGGATTCATATCTGGCCTCTTCCCACCTTGTGTGAACATTTGACTTAATTTCGTGATGTTGGATTTTCATGCCAAAAATGAGTATTTTTGATGACCGCGGATATGGAAAACTTTTCAAGATTTGGGCTATTTCGGCCGAAAACTGAAATGATTTTTTTCTCCCTGGATCCTGACTTAGGTGAGCTGAAATCTCTCAGGGATTCATATCTGGCCTCTTCCCACCTTGTGTGAACATTTGACTTAATTTCGTGATGTTGGATTTTCATGCCAAAAATGAGTATTTTTGATGACCGCGGATATGGAAAACTTTGCAAGATTTGGGCTATTTCGACCGAAAACTGAAATGATTTTTTTCTCCATGGATCCTGACTTAGGTGAGCTGAAATCTCTCAGGGATTCATATCTGGCCTCTTCCCACCTTGTGTGAACATTTGACTTAATTTCGTGATGTTGGATTTTCATGCCAAAAGTGAGTATTTTTGATGACCGCGGATATGGAAAACTTTTCAATTTTTGGGCTATTTCGGCCGAAAAACTGAAATGTTTATTTTCTTCCTGGATCCTGACTTTGGTGAGCTGAAATCTCTCAGGGTTTCATATCTGTCCTCTTCCCACCTTGTGTGAACATTTGACTTAATTTCGTGATGTTGGATTTTCATGCCAAAAGTGAGTATTTTTTGATGACCGCGGATATGGAAAACTTTGCAAGATTTGGGCTATTTCGACCGAAAACTGAAATGATTTTTTTCTCCATGGATCCTGACTTAGGTGAGCTGAAATCTCTCAGGGATTCATATCTGGCCTCTTCCCACCTTGTGTGAACATTTGACTTAATTTCGTGATGTTGGATTTTCATGCCAAAAGTGAGTATTTTTGATGACCGCGGATATGGAAAACTTTTCAATTTTTGGGCTATTTCGGCCGAAAACTGAAATGTTTTTTTTCTCCTGGATCCTGACTTGGTGAGCTGAAATCTCTCAGGTTTCATATCTGTCCTCTTCCCACCTTGTGTGAACATTTGACTTATTTTCGTGATGTTGGATTTTCATGCCAAAAATGAGTATTTTTGATGACCGCGGATATGGAAAACTTT
>NW_024037073.1:26262481-26290125 GCF_015706575.1 Patiria miniata | reverse complement strand
GGTGAGCTGAAATCTCTCAGGGATTCATATCTGTCCTCTTCCCACCTTGTGTGAACATTTGACTTAATTTCGTGATGTTGGATTTTCAGGCCAAAAATGAGTATTTTTGATGACCGCGGATATGGAAAACTTTTCAAGATTTGGGCTATTTCGGCCGAAAACTGAAATGATTTTTTTCTCCCTGGATCCTGACTTAGGTGAGCTGAAATCTCTCAGGGATTCATATCTGGCCTCTTCCCACCTTGTGTGAACATTTGACTTAATTTCGTGATGTTGGATTTTCAGGCCAAAATGAGTATTTTTGATGACCGCGGATATGGAAAACTTTTCAATTTTTGGGCTATTTCGGCCGAAAACTGAAATGTATGTTTTCTCCTGGATCCTGACTTTGGTGAGCTGAAATCTCTCAGGGATTCATATCTGCCTCTTCCCACCTTGTGTGAACATTTGACTTAATTTCGTGATGTTGGATTTTCATGCCAAAAGTGAGTATTTTTGATGACCGCGGATATGGAAAACTTTTCAAGATTTGGGCTATTTCGGCCGAAAACTGAAATGATTTTTTTCTCCCTGGATCCTGACTTAGGTGAGCTGAAATCTCTCAGGGATTCATATCTGGCTTCTTCCCACCTTGTGTGAACATTTGACTTAATTTCGTGATGTTGGATTTTCATGCCAAAAATGAGTATTTTTGATGACCGCGGATATGGAAAACTTTTCAATTTTGGGCTATTTCGGCCGAAAACTGAAATGTTTATTTTCTCCTGGATCCTGACTTAGGTGAGCTGAAATCTCTCAGGGATTCATATCTGGCCTCTTCCCACCTTGTGTGAACATTTGACTTAATTTCGTGATGTTGGATTTTCATGCCAAAAGTGAGTATTTTTGATGACCGCGGATATGGAAAACTTTTCAAGATTTGGGCTATTTCGGCCGAAAACTGAAATGATTTTTTTTCTCCCTGGATCCTGACTTAGGTGAGCTGAAATCTCTCAGGATTCATATCTGGCCTCTTCCCACCTTGTGTGAACATTTGACTTAATTTCGTGATGTTGGATTTTCATGCCAAAAGTGAGTATTTTTGATGACCGCGGATATGGAAAACTTTTCAATTTTGGGCTATTTCGGCCGAAAACTGAAATGTTTATTTTCTTCCTGGATCCTGACTTAGGTGAGCTGAAATCTCTCAGGTTTCATATCTGGCCTCTTCCCACCTTGTGTGAACATTTGACTTAATTTCGTGATGTTGGATTTTCAGGCCAAAAATGAGTATTTTTGATGACCGCGGATATGGAAAACTTTGCAAGATTTGGGCTATTTCGGCCGAAAACTGAAATGATTTTTTTCTCCCTGGATCCTGACTTAGGTGAGCTGAAATCTCTCAGGGATTCATATCTGGCCTCTTCCCACCTTGTGTGAACATTTGACTTAATTTTGTGATGTTGGATTTTCATGCCAAAAGTGAGTATTTTTGATGACCGCGGATATGGAAAACTTTTCAAGATTTGGGCTATTTCGGCCGAAAACTGAAATGATTTTTTTTCTCCTGGATCCTGACTTGGTGAGCTGAAATCTCTCAGGGATTCATATCTGGCCTCTTCCCACCTTGTGTGAACATTTGACTTAATTTCGTGATGTTGGATTTTCATGCCAAAAGTGAGTATTTTTGATGACCGCGGATATGGAAAACTTTTCAAGATTTGGGCTATTTCGGCCGAAAACTGAAATGATTTTTTTCTCCCTGGATCCTGACTTAGGTGAGCTGAAATCTCTCAGGGATTCATATCTGGCCTCTTCCCACCTTGTGTGAACATTTGACTTAATTTCGTGATGTTGGATTTTCATGCCAAAGTGAGTATTTTTGATGACCGCGGATATGGAAAACTTTTCAATTTGGGCTATTTCGGCCGAAAACTGAAATGTTTTTTTTCTTCCTGGATCCTGACTTTGGTGAGCTGAAATCTCTCAGGGTTTCATATCTGTCCTCTTCCCACCTTGTGTGAACATTTGACTTATTTTCGTGATGTTGGATTTTCAGGCCAAAAATGAGTATTTTTGATGACCGCGGATATGGAAAACTTTGCAAGATTTGGGCTATTTCGGCCGAAAACTGAAATGTTTATTTTCTCCTGGATTCTGACTTAAGTGAGCTGAAATCTCTCAGGGATTCATATCTGGCCTCTTCCCACCTTGTGTGAACATTTGACTTAATTTCGTGATGTTGGATTTTCATGCCAAAAATGAGTATTTTTGATGACCGCGGATATGGAAAACTTTGCAAGATTTGGGCTATTTCGACCGAAAACTGAAATGATTTTTTCTCCCTGGATCCTGACTTAGGTGAGCTGAAATCTCTCAGGGATTCATATCTGGCCTCTTCCCACCTTGTGTGAACATTTGACTTAATTTCGTGATGTTGGATTTTCATGCCAAAAGTGAGTATTTTTGATGACCGCGGATATGGAAAACTTTTCAATTTTTGGGCTATTTCGGCCGAAAACTGAAATGTTTATTTTCTCTCCTGGATCCTGACTTTGGTGAGCTGAAATCTCTCAGGGATTCATATCTGGCCTCTTCCCACTTGTGTGAACATTTGACTTAATTTCGTGATGTTGGATTTTCATGCCAAAGTTAGTATTTTTGATGACCGCGGATATGGAAAACTTTGCAAGATTTGGGCTATTTCGGCCGAAAACTGAAATGATTTTTTTCTCCATGGATCCTGACTTAGGTGAGCTGAAATCTCTCAGGGATTCATATCTGGCCTCTTCCCACCTTGTGTGAACATTTGACTTAATTTCGTGATGTTGGATTTTCATGCCAAAAGTGAGTATTTTTGATGACCGCGGATATGGAAAACTTTTCAATTTTGGGCTATTTCGGCCGAAAACTGAAATGATTTTTTTCTCCATGGATCCTGACTTAGGTGAGCTGAAATCTCTCGGGATTCATATCTGGCCTCTTCCCACCTTGTGTGAACATTTGACTTATTTTCGTGATGTTGGATTTTCAGGCCAAAAATGAGTATTTTTGATGACCGCGGATATGGAAAACTTTGCAATTTTGGGCTATTTCGACCGAAAACTGAAATGATTTTTTTTCTCCATGGATCCTGACTTAGGTGAGCTGAAATCTCTCAGGGATTCATATCTGGCCTCTTCCCACCTTGTGTGAACATTTGACTTAATTTCGTGATGTTGGATTTTCATGCCAAAAGTGAGTATTTTTGATGACCGCGGATATGGAAAACTTTTCAATTTTTGGGCTATTTCGGCCGAAAACTGAAATGTTTTTTTTCTTCCCTGGATCCTGACTTTGGTGAGCTGAAATCTCTCAGGGTTTCATATCTGTCCTCTTCCCACCTTGTGTGAACATTTGACTTAATTTCGTGATGTTGGATTTTCATGCCAAAGTGAGTATTTTTGATGACCGCGGATATGGAAAACTTTTCAAGATTTGGGCTATTTCGGCCGAAAACTGAAATGATTTTTTTCTCCCTGGATCCTGACTTAGGTGAGCTGAAATCTCTCAGGGATTCATATCTGGCCTCTTCCCACCTTGTGTGAACATTTGACTTAATTTCGTGATGTTGGATTTTCATGCCAAAAGTGAGTATTTTTGATGACCGCGGATATGGAAAACTTTTCAATTTTTGGCTATTTCGGCCGAAAACTGAAATGTTTTTTTCTTCCTGGATCCTGACTTAGGTGAGCTGAAATCTCTCAGGGATTCATATCTGGCCTCTTCCCACCTTGTGTGAACATTTGACTTAATTTCGTGATGTTGGATTTTCAGGCCAAAAGTGAGTATTTTTGATGACCGCGGATATGGAAAACTTTTCAAGTTTGGGCTATTTCGGCCGAAAACTGAAATGATTTTTTTTCTCCTGGATCCTGACTTAGTGAGCTGAAATCTCTCAGGGATTCATATCTGGCCTCTTCCCACCTTGTGTGAACATTTGACTTAATTTCGTGATGTTGGATTTTCATGCCAAAAATGAGTATTTTTGATGACCGCGGATATGGAAAACTTTTCAATTTTTGGGCTATTTCGACCGAAAACTGAAATGTTTATTTTCTCCTGGATCCTGACTTAGGTGAGCTGAAATCTCTCAGGGATTCATATCTGGCCTCTTCCCACCTTGTGTGAACATTTGACTTAATTTCGTGATGTTGGATTTTCAGGCCAAAAATGAGTATTTTTGATGACCGCGGATATGGAAAACTTTTCAAGATTTGGGCTATTTCGACCGAAAACTGAAATGATTTTTTTCTCCTGGATCCTGACTTAGGTGAGCTGAAATCTCTCAGGGATTCATATCTGCCTCTTCCCACCTTGTGTGAACATTTGACTTAATTTCGTGATGTTGGATTTTCATGCCAAAAATGAGTATTTTTGATGACCGCGGATATGGAAAACTTTTCAATTTTTGGGCTATTTCGGCCGAAAACTGAAATGTTTTTTTTCTTCCTGGATCCTGACTTAGGTGAGCTGAAATCTCTCAGGGTTTCATATCTGTCCTCTTCCCACCTTGTGTGAACATTTGACTTAATTTCGTGATGTTGGATTTTCATGCCAAAAGTGAGTATTTTTGATGACCGCGGATATGGAAAACTTTTCAAGATTTGGGCTATTTCGGCCGAAAACTGAAATGATTTTTTTCTCCCTGGATCCTGACTTAGGTGAGCTGAAATCTCTCAGGGATTCATATCTGGCCTCTTCCCACCTTGTGTGAACATTTGACTTAATTTCGTGATGTTGGATTTTCATGCCAAAAATGAGTATTTTTGATGACCGCGGATATGGAAAACTTTTCAAGATTTTGGCTATTTCGGCCGAAAACTGAAATGATTTTTTCTCCCTGGATCCTGACTTAGGTGAGCTGAAATCTCTCAGGGATTCATATCTGTCCTCTTCCCACCTTGTGTGAACATTTGACTTAATTTCGTGATGTTGGATTTTCATGCCAAAAGTGAGTATTTTTGATGACCGCGGATATGGAAAACTTTGCAAGATTTGGGCTATTTCGGCCGAAAACTGAAATGTTTTTTTCTCCTGGATCCTGACTTAGGTGAGCTGAAATCTCTCAGGGATTCATATCTGGCCTCTTCCCACCTTGTGTGAACATTTGACTTAATTTCGTGATGTTGGATTTTCATGCCAAAAGTGAGTATTTTTGATGACCGCGGATATGGAAAACTTTTCAAGATTTTCTATTTCGGCCGAAAACTGAAATGATTTTTTTCTCCCTGGATCCTGACTTAGGTGAGCTGAAATCTCTCAGGGATTCATATCTGGCCTCTTCCCACCTTGTGTGAACATTTGACTTAATTTCGTGATGTTGGATTTTCATGCCAAAAGTGAGTATTTTTGATGACCGCGGATATGGAAAACTTTTCAATTTTGGGCTATTTCGGCCGAAAACTGAAATGTTTTTTTTCTTCCTGGATCCTGACTTAGGTGAGCTGAAATCTCTCAGGGTTTCATATCTGGCCTCTTCCCACCTTGTGTGAACATTTGACTTAATTTCGTGATGTTGGATTTTCAGGCCAAAATGAGTATTTTTGATGACCGCGGATATGGAAAACTTTGCAAGATTTTGGGCTATTTCGGCCGAAAACTGAAATGATTTTTTTCTCCCTGGATCCTGACTTTGTGAGCTGAAATCTCTCAGGGTTTCATATCTGTCCTCTTCCCACCTTGTGTGAACATTTGACTTAATTTCGTGATGTTGGATTTTCATGCCAAAGTGAGTATTTTTGATGACCGCGGATATGGAAAACTTTTCAAGATTTGGGCTATTTCGGCCGAAAACTGAAATGATTTTTTTTCTCCATGGATCCTGACTTAGGTGAGCTGAAATCTCTCAGGGATTCATATCTGGCCTCTTCCCACCTTGTGTGAACATTTGACTTAATTTCGTGATGTTGGATTTTCATGCCAAAAATGAGTATTTTTGATGACCGCGGATATGGAAAACTTTGCAAGATTTGGGCTATTTCGACCGAAAACTGAAATGATTTTTTTCTCCCTGGATCCTGACTTAGGTGAGCTGAAATCTCTCAGGGATTCATATCTGGCCTCTTCCCACCTTGTGTGAACATTTGACTTAATTTCGTGATGTTGGATTTTCATGCCAAAAGTGAGTATTTTTGATGACCGCGGATATGGAAAACTTTTCAATTTGGGCTATTTCGGCCGAAAACTGAAATGATTTTTTTCTCCCTGGATCCTGACTTAGGTGAGCTGAAATCTCTCAGGGATTCATATCTGGCCTCTTCCCACCTTGTGTGAACATTTGACTTAATTTCGTGATGTTGGATTTTCATGCCAAAAATGAGTATTTTTGATGACCGCGGATATGGAAAACTTTTGATTTTGGGCTATTTCGACCGAAAACTGAAATGTTTATTTTCTTCCTGGATCCTGACTTAGGTGAGCTGAAATCTCTCGGGGATTCATATCTGGCCTCTTCCCACCTTGTGTGAACATTTGACTTAATTTCGTGATGTTGGATTTTCATGCCAAAAGTGAGTATTTTTGATGACCGCGGATATGGAAAACTTTTCAAGATTTGGGCTATTTCGGCCGAAAACTGAAATGATTTTTTCTCCTGGATCCTGACTTAGGTGAGCTGAAATCTCTCAGGGATTCATATCTGGCCTCTTCCCACCTTGTGTGAACATTTGACTTAATTTCGTGATGTTGGATTTTCAGGCCAAAAGTGAGTATTTTTGATGACCGCGGATATGGAAAACTTTCAATTTTTGGGCTATTTCGGCCGAAAACTGAAATGTTTTTTTCTTCCTGGATCCTGACTTAGGTGAGCTGAAATCTCTCAGGGATTCATATCTGGCCTCTTCCCACCTTGTGTGAACATTTGACTTAATTTCGTGATGTTGGATTTTCATGCCAAAAGTGAGTATTTTTGATGACCGCGGATATGGAAAACTTTTCAAGATTTGGGCTATTTCGGCCGAAAACTGAAATGATTTTTTTCTCCTGGATCCTGACTTAGGTGAGCTGAAATCTCTCAGGGATTCATATCTGGCCTCTTCCCACCTTGTGTGAACATTTGACTTAATTTCGTGATGTTGGATTTTCATGCCAAAATGAGTATTTTTGATGACCGCGGATATGGAAAACTTTGCAAGATTTGGGCTATTTCGACCGAAAACTGAAATGATTTTTTTCTCATGGATCCTGACTTAGGTGAGCTGAAATCTCTCAGGGATTCATATCTGTCCTCTTCCCACCTTGTGTGAACATTTGACTTAATTTTGTGATGTTGGATTTTCATGCCAAAATGAGTATTTTTGATGACCGCGGATATGGAAAACTTTTCAAGATTTGGGCTATTTCGGCCGAAAACTGAAATGTTTATTTTCTTCCCTGGATCCTGACTTTGGTGAGCTGAAATCTCTCAGGGATTCATATCTGTCCTCTTCCCACCTTGTGTGAACATTTGACTTAATTTTGTGATGTTGGATTTTCATGCCAAAAGTGAGTATTTTTGATGACCGCGGATATGGAAAACTTTTCAAGATTTGGGCTATTTCGGCGAAAACTGAAATGATTTTTTTCTCCCTGGATCCTGACTTAGGTGAGCTGAAATCTCTCAGGATTCATATCTGGCCTCTTCCCACCTTGTGTGAACATTTGACTTAATTTCGTGATGTTGGATTTTCATGCCAAAAGTGAGTATTTTTGATGACCGCGGATATGGAAAACTTTTCAATTTTTGGGCTATTTCGGCCGAAAACTGAAATGTTTATTTTCTTCCTGGATCCTGACTTTGGTGAGCTGAAATCTCTCAGGGTTTCATATCTGTCCTCTCCCACCTTGTGTGAACATTTGACTTAATTTCGTGATGTTGGATTTCATGGCAAAAATGAGTATTTTTTGATGACCGCGGATATGGAAAACTTTGCAAGATTTTGGGCTATTTCGACCGAAAACTGAAATGATTTTTTTCTCCCTGGATCCTGACTTAGTGAGCTGAAATCTCTCAGGGTTTCATATTTGGCCTCTTCCCACCTTGTGTGAACATTTGACTTAATTTTGTGATGTTGGATTTTCATGCCAAAAGTTAGTATTTTTGATGACCGCGGATATGGAAAACTTTGCAAGATTTGGGCTATTTCGCCGAAAACTGAAATGATTTTTTTCTCCATGGATCCTGACTTAGGTGAGCTGAAATCTCTCAGGGATTCATATCTGGCCTCTTCCCACCTTGTGTGAACATTTGACTTAATTTCGTGATGTTGGATTTTCAGGCCAAAAATGAGTATTTTTGATGACCGCGGATATGGAAAACTTTTGCAAGATTTGGGCTATTTCGACCGAAAACTGAAATGATTTTTTTCCCCCTGGATCCTGACTTAGGTGAGCTGAAATCTCTCAGGGATTCATATTTGTCCTCTTCCCACCTTGTGTGAACATTTGACTTCATTTCGTGATGATGGATTTTCATGCCAAAAGTGAGTATTTTTGATGACCGCGGATATGGAAAACTTTTCAAGATTTGGTCTTATTCGGCGCCGAAACTGAAATGATTTTTTTCTCCCTGGATCCTGACTTAGGTGAGCTGAAATCTCTCAAGGATTCATATCTGGCCTCTTCCCACCTTGTGTGAACATTTGACTTAATTTCGTGATGTTGGATTTTCATGCCAAAAGTGAGTATTTTTGATGACCGCGGATATGGAAAACTTTTCAATTTTTGGGCTATTTCGGCCGAAAACTGAAATGTTTATTTTCTTTCCTGGATCCTGACTTTGGTGAGCTGAAATCTCTCAGGTTTCATATCTGTCCTCTTCCCACCTTGTGTGAACATTTGACTTAATTTCGTGATGTTGGATTTTCAGGCCAAAAATGAGTATTTTTGATGACCGCGGATATGGAAAACTTTGCAAGATTTGGGCTATTTCGACCGAAAACTGAAATGATTTTTTCTCCTGGATCCTGACTTAGGTGAGCTGAAATCTCTCAGGGATTCATATCTGGCCTCTTCCCACCTTGTGTGAACATTTGACTTAATTTCGTGATGTTGGATTTTCATGCCAAAAGTGAGTATTTTTGATGACCGCGGATATGGAAAACTTTTCAATTTTTGGGCTATTTCGGCCGAAAACTGAAATGTTTTTTTTCTTCCTGGATCCTGACTTTGGTGAGCTGAAATCTCTCAGGGTTTCATATCTGTCCTCTTCCCACCTTGTGTGAACATTTGACTTAATTTTGAAGTTGGATTTTCATGCCAAAAGTGAGTATTTTTGATGACCGCGGATATGGAAAACTTTTCAAGATTTAGTCTATTTCGGCCGAAAACTGAAATGATTTTTTTCTCCCTGGATCCTGACTTAGGTGAGCTGAAATCTCTCAAGGATTCATATCTGGCCTCTTCCCACCTTGTGTGAACATTTGACTTAATTCGTGATGTTGGATTTTCATGCCAAAAGTGAGTATTTTTGATGACCGCGGATATGGAAAACTTTTAATTTTGGGCTATTTCGACCGAAAACTGAAATGTTTATTTTCTTCCTGGATCCTGACTTTGGTGAGCTGAAATCTCTCACGGTTTCATATCTGTCCTCTTCCCATCTTGTGTGAACATTTGACTTAATTTTGTGATGTTGGATTTTCATGCCAAAAGTGAGTATTTTTGATGACCGCGGATATGGAAAACTTTGCAAGATTTGGGCTATTTCGACCGAAAACTGAAATGATTTTTTTTTCTCCTCGATCCTGACTTAGGTGAGCTGAAATCTCTCGGGATTCATATCTGGCCTCTTCCCACCTTGTGTGAACATTTGACTTAATTTCGTGATGTTGGTTTTCATGCCAAAATGAGTATTTTTGATGACCGCGGATATGGAAAACTTTGCAAGATTTGGGCTATTTCGACCGAAAACTGAAATGATTTTTTTCTCCATGGATCTTACTTAGTGAGCTGAAATCTCTCGGGGATTCATATCTGGGCTCTTCCCACCTTGTGTGAACATTTGACTTCATTTCGTGATGATGGATTTTCATGCCAAAAGTGAGTATTTTTGATGACCGCGGATATGGAAAACTTTTCAATTTTTGGGCTATTTCGGCCGAAAACTGAAATGTTTATTTTCTTCCTGGATCCTGACTTTGGTGAGCTGAAATCTCTCAGGGTTTCATATCTGTCCTCTTCCCTTGTGTGAACATTTGACTTAATTTCGTGATGTTGGATTTCAGGCCAAAAATGAGTATTTTTGATGACCGCGGATATGGAAAACTTTGCAAGATTTGGGCTATTTCGACCGTAAACTGAAATGATTTTTTTTCTCCATGGATCCTGACTTAGGTGAGCTGAAATCTCTCAGGGATTCATATCTGGCCTCTTCCCACCTTGTGTGAACATTTGACTTAATTTCGTGATGTTGGATTTTCATGCAAAAATGAGTATTTTTGATGACCGCGGATATGGAAAACTTTGCAAGATTTGGGCTATTTCGACCGAAAACTGAAATGATTTTTTTCTCCCTGGATCCTGACTTAGGTGAGCTGAAATCTCTCAGGGATTCATATCTGGCTCTTCCCACCTTGTGTGAACATTTGACTTAATTTCGTGATGTTGGATTTTCATGCCAAAAATGAGTATTTTTGATGACCGCGGATATGGAAAACTTTGCAAGATTTGGGCTATTTCGGCCGAAAACTGAAATGATTTTTTTTCTCCCTGGATCCTGACTAGGTGAGCTGAAATCTCTCAGGGATTCATATCTGGCCTCTTCCCACCTTGTGTGAACATTTGACTTCATTTCGTGATGTTGGATTTTCATGCCAAAAGTGAGTATTTTTGATGACCGCGGATATGGAAAACTTTTCAATTTTTGGGCTATTTCGGCCGAAAACTGAAATGTTTATTTTCTTCCTGGATCCTGACTTAGGTGAGCTGAAATCTCTCAGGGTTTCATATCTGGCCTCTTCCCACCTTGTGTGAACATTTGACTTATTTTCGTGATGTTGGATTTTCAGGCCAAAAATGAGTATTTTTGATGACCGCGGATATGGAAAACTTTGCAAGATTTGGGCTATTTCGACCGAAAACTGAAATGATTATTTTCTTCCTGGATCCTGACTTTGGTGAGCTGAAATCTCTCACGGTTTCATATTTGTCCTCTTCCCACTTGTGTGAACATTTGACTTAATTTCGTGATGTTGGATTTTCATGCCAAAAGTTAGTTTTTTTTGATGCCGCGGATATGGAAAACTTTGCAAGATTTGGGCTATTTCCGAAAACTGAAATGATTTTTTTCTCCCTGGATCCTGACTTAGGTGAGCTGAAATCTCTCAGGGATTCATATCTGGCCTCTTCCCACCTTGTGTGAACATTTGACTTAATTTCGTGATGTTGGATTTTCATGCCAAAAATGAGTATTTTTGATGACCGCGGATATGGAAAACTTTGCAAGATTTGGGCTATTTCGACCGAAAACTGAAATGATTTTTTTCTCCATGGATCCTGACTTAGTGAGCTGAAATCTCTCGGGGATTCATATCTGGGCTCTTCCCACCTTGTGTGAACATTTGACTTCATTTCGTGATGTTGGATTTTCATGCCAAAAGTGAGTATTTTTGATGACCGCGGATATGGAAAACTTTTCAATTTTTGGGCTATTTCGGCCGAAAACTGAAATGTTTATTTTCTTCCTGGATCCTGACTTTGGTGAGCTGAAATCTCTCAGGGTTTCATATCTGTCCTCTTTCCACCTTGTGTGAACATTTGACTTATTTTCGTGATGTTGGATTTTCAGGCCAAAAATGAGTATTTTTGATGACCGCGGATATGGAAAACTTTGCAAGATTTGGGCTATTTCGACCGAAAACTGAAATGTTTATTTTCTTCCTGGATCCTGACTTTGGTGAGCTGAAATCTCTCAGGGATTCATATCTGTCCTCTTCCCACCTTGTGTGAACATTTGACTTAATTTCGTGATGTTGGATTTTCAGGCCAAAAATGAGTATTTTTGATGACCGCGGATATGGAAAACTTTTCAAGATTTGGGCTATTTCGGCCGAAACCTGAAATGATTTTTTTCTCCATGGATCCTGACTTAGGTGAGCTGAAATCTCTCAGGGATTCATATCTGGCCTCTTCCCACCTTGTGTGAACATTTGACTTAATTTCGTGATGTTGGATTTTCAGGCCAAAAATGAGTATTTTTGATGACCGCGGATATGGAAAACTTTTCAATTTTTGGGCTATTTCGGCCGAAAACTGAAATGTATTTTTTCTCCTGGATCCTGACTTTGGTGAGCTGAAATCTCTCAGGTTTCATATCTGGCCTCTTCCCACCTTGTGTGAACATTTGACTTAATTTCGTGATGTTGGATTTTCATGCCAAAAGTGAGTATTTTTGATGACCGCGGATATGGAAAACTTTTCAAGATTTGGGCTATTTCGGCCGAAAACTGAAATGATTTTTTTCTCCCTGGATCCTGACTTAGGTGAGCTGAAATCTCTCAGGGATTCATATCTGGCCTCTTCCCACCTTGTGTGAACATTTGACTTAATTTCGTGATGTTGGATTTTCATGCCAAAAATGAGTATTTTTGATGACCGCGGATATGGAAAACTTTGCAAGATTTGGGCTATTTCGACCGAAAACTGAAATGATTTTTTTCTCCCTGGATCCTGACTTAGGTGAGCTGAAATCTCTCAGGGATTCATATCTGGCCTCTTCCCACCTTGTGTGAACATTTGACTTAATTTCGTGATGTTGGATTTTCATGCCAAAATGAGTATTTTTGATGACCGCGGATATGGAAAACTTTTCAATTTTTGGGCTATTTCGGCCGAAAACTGAAATGATTTTTTTTCTCCTGGATCCTGACTTAGGTGAGCTGAAATCTCTCAGGGATTCATATCTGGCCTCTTCCCACCTTGTGTGAACATTTGACTTAATTTCGTGATGTTGGATTTTCATGCCAAAAATGAGTATTTTTGATGACCGCGGATATGGAAAACTTTTCAAGATTTGGGCTATTTCGGCCGAAAACTGAAATGATTTTTTTCTCCCTGGATCCTGACTTAGGTGAGCTGAAATCTCTCAGGGATTCATATCTGGCCTCTTCCCACCTTGTGTGAACATTTGACTTAATTTCGTGATGTTGGATTTTCATGCCAAAAGTGAGTATTTTTGATGACCGCGGATATGGAAAACTTTTCAATTTTGGGCTATTTCGGCCGAAAACTGAAATGTTTTTTTCTCCCTGGATCCTGACTTAGGTGAGCTGAAATCTCTCAGGGATTCATATCTGGCCTCTTCCCACCTTGTGTGAACATTTGACTTAATTTTGTGATGTTGGATTTTCAGGCCAAAAATGAGTATTTTTGATGACCGCGGATATGGAAAACTTTGCAAGATTTGGGCTATTTCGACCGAAAACTGAAATGATTTTTTTTCTCCCTGGATCCTGACTTAGGTGAGCTGAAATCTCTCAGGGATTCATATCTGGCCTCTTCCCACCTTGTGTGAACATTTGACTTAATTTCGTGATGTTGGATTTTCATGCCAAAAATGAGTATTTTTGATGACCGCGGATATGGAAAACTTTTCAATTTTTGGGCTATTTCGGCCGAAAACTGAAATGATTTTTTTCTCCCTGGATCCTGACTTAAGTGAGCTGAAATCTCTCAGGGATTCATATCTGGCCTCTTCCCACCTTGTGTGAACATTTGACTTAATTTCGTGATGTTGGATTTTCATGCCAAAAATGAGTATTTTTGATGACCGCGGATATGGAAAACTTTTCAAGATTTGGGCTATTTCGCCGAAAACTGAAATGATTTTTTTTCTCCATGGATCCTGACTTAGGTGAGCTGAAATCTCTCGGGATTCATATCTGGCCTCTTCCCACCTTGTGTGAACATTTGACTTAATTTCGTGATGTTGGATTTTCATGCCAAAAGTGAGTATTTTTGATGACCGCGGATATGGAAAACTTTTCAATTTTTGGGCTATTTCGGCCGAAAACTGAAATGTTTTTTTTCTTCCTGGATCCTGACTTAGGTGAGCTGAAATCTCTCAGGGATTCATATCTGGCCTCTTCCCACCTTGTGTGAACATTTGACTTAATTTCGTGATGTTGGATTTTCATGCCAAAAGTGAGTATTTTTGATGACCGCGGATATGGAAAACTTTTCAAGATTTGGGCTATTTCGGCCGAAACTGAAATGTTTTTTTCTCCCTGGATCCTGACTTAGGTGAGCTGAAATCTCTCAGGGATTCATATCTGGCCTCTTCCCACCTTGTGTGAACATTTGACTTAATTTCGTGATGTTGGATTTTCATGCCAAAAGTGAGTATTTTTGATGACCGCGGATATGGAAAACTTTTCAATTTTGGGCTATTTCGGCCGAAAACTGAAATGATTATTTTCTCCTGGATCCTGACTTAGGTGAGCTGAAATCTCTCGGGATTCATATCTGGCCTCTTCCCACCTTGTGTGAACATTTGACTTATTTTCGTGATGTTGGATTTTCAGGCCAAAAATGAGTATTTTTGATGACCGCGGATATGGAAAACTTTGCAATTTTTGGGCTATTTCGGCCGAAAACTGAAATGATTTTTTTCTCCATGGATCCTGACTTAGGTGAGCTGAAATCTCTCAGGGATTCATATCTGGCCTCTTCCCACCTTGTGTGAACATTTGACTTATTTTGTGATGTTGGATTTTCATGCCAAAGTGAGTATTTTTGATGACCGCGGATATGGAAAACTTTTCAATTTTTGGGCTATTTCGGCCGAAAACTGAAATGTTTTTTTCTTCCTGGATCCTGACTTAGGTGAGCTGAAATCTCTCAGGGATTCATATCTGGCCTCTTCCCACCTTGTGTGAACATTTGACTTAATTTCGTGATGTTGGATTTTCATGCCAAAGTGAGTATTTTTGATGACCGCGGATATGGAAAACTTTTCAAGATTTGGGCTATTTCGGCCGAAAACTGAAATGATTTTTTCTCCCTGGATCCTGACTTAGGTGAGCTGAAATCTCTCAGGGATTCATATCTGGCCTCTTCCCACCTTGTGTGAACATTTGACTTAATTTCGTGATGTTGGATTTTCATGCCAAAAGTGAGTATTTTTGATGACCGCGGATATGGAAAACTTTTCAATTTTGGGCTATTTCGGCCGAAAACTGAAATGTTTATTTTCTTCCTGGATCCTGACTTTGGTGAGCTGAAATCTCTCAGGGTTTCATATCTGTCCTCTTCCCACCTTGTGTGAACATTTGACTTAATTTTGTGATGTTGGAATTTCAGGCCAAAATGAGTATTTTTGATGACCGCGGATATGGAAAACTTTGCAAGATTTGGGCTATTTCGGCCGAAAACTGAAATGATTTTTTTCTCCCTGGATCCTGACTTAGGTGAGCTGAAATCTCTCAGGGATTCATATCTGGCCTCTTCCCACCTTGTGTGAACATTTGACTTAATTTCGTGATGTTGGATTTTCATGCCAAAAATGAGTATTTTTGATGACCGCGGATATGGAAAACTTTTCAATTTTTGGGCTATTTCGCCGAAAACTGAAATGTTTTTTTTCTCCCCTGGATCCTGACTTAGGTGAGCTGAAATCTCTCAGGGATTCATATCTGTCCTCTTCCCACCTTGTGTGAACATTTGACTTAATTTCGTGATGTTGGATTTTCAGGCCAAAATGAGTATTTTTGATGACCGCGGATATGGAAAACTTTTCAAGATTTGGGCTATTTCGACCGAAAACTGAAATGATTTTTTTCTCCTGGATCCTGACTTAGGTGAGCTGAAATCTCTCAGGGATTCATATCTGGCCTCTTCCCACCTTGTGTGAACATTTGACTTAATTTCGTGATGTTGGATTTTCAGCCAAAAATGAGTATTTTTGATGACCGCGGATATGGAAAACTTTTCAATTTTTGGGCTATTTCGGCCGAAAACTGAAATGTTTTTTTTCTTCCTGGATCCTGACTTTGGTGAGCTGAAATCTCTCAGGGTTTCATATCTGTCCTCTTCCCACCTTGTGTGAACATTTGACTTAATTTCGTGATGTTGGATTTTCATGCCAAAAGTGAGTATTTTTGATGACCGCGGATATGGAAAACTTTTCAAGATTTGGGCTATTTCGGCCGAAAACTGAAATGATTTTTTTCTCCCTGGATCCTGACTTAGGTGAGCTGAAATCTCTCAGGGATTCATATCTGGCCTCTTCCCACCTTGTGTGAACATTTGACTTAATTTCGTGATGTTGGATTTTCAGGCCAAAAATGAGTATTTTTGATGACCGCGGATATGGAAAACTTTTCAATTTTTGGGCTATTTCGGCCGAAAACTGAAATGATTTTTTTCTCCCTGGATCCTGACTTAGGTGAGCTGAAATCTCTCAGGGATTCATATCTGGCCTCTTCCCACCTTGTGTGAACATTTGACTTAATTTCGTGATGTTGGATTTTCATGCCAAAAGTGAGTATTTTTGATGACCGCGGATATGGAAAACTTTTCAAGATTTGGGCTATTTCGGCCGAAAACTGAAATGATTTTTTTTCTCCTGGATCCTGACTTAGGTGAGCTGAAATCTCTCAGGGATTCATATCTGGCCTCTTCCCACCTTGTGTGAACATTTGACTTAATTCGTGATGTTGGATTTTCATGCCAAAATGAGTATTTTTGATGACCGCGGATATGGAAAACTTTTCAAGATTTGGGCTATTTCGGCCGAAAACTGAAATGATTTTTTTTCTCCCTGGATCCTGACTTAGGTGAGCTGAAATCTCTCAGGGATTCATATCTGGCCTCTTCCCACCTTGTGTGAACATTTGACTTAATTATTTCGTGATGTTGGATTTTCATGCCAAAAGTGAGTATTTTTGATGACCGCGGATATGGAAAACTTTTCAATTTTGGGCTATTTCGGCCGAAAACTGAAATGATTTTTTTCTTCCTGGATCCTGACTTAGGTGAGCTGAAATCTCTCAGGGATTCATATCTTCCTCTTCCACCTTGTGTGAACATTTGACTTAATTTCGTGATGTTGGATTTTCATGCCAAAAATGAGTATTTTTGATGACCGCGGATATGGAAAACTTTTCAAGATTGGGCTATTTCGGCCGAAAACTGAAATGATTTTTTTCTCCCTGGATCCTGACTTAGGTGAGCTGAAATCTCTCAGGGATTCATATCTGGCCTCTTCCCACCTTGTGTGAACATTTGACTTAATTTCGTGATGTTGGATTTTCATGCCAAAAATGAGTATTTTTGATGACCGCGGATATGGAAAACTTTTCAAGATTTGGGCTATTTCGGCCGAAAACTGAAATGATTTTTTCTCCCTGGATCCTGACTTAGGTGAGCTGAAATCTCTCAGGGATTCATATCTGGCCTCTTCCCACCTTGTGTGAACATTTGACTTAATTTCGTGATGTTGGATTTTCATGCCAAAAATGAGTATTTTTGATGACCGCGGATATGGAAAACTTTGCAAGATTTGGGCTATTTCGACCGAAAACTGAAATGATTTTTTTCTCCATGGATCCTGACTTAGGTGAGCTGAAATCTCTCAGGGGATTCATATCTGGCCTCTTCCCACCTTGTGTGAACATTTGACTTAATTTCGTGATGTTGGATTTTCATGCCAAAAGTGAGTATTTTTGATGACCGCGGATATGGAAAACTTTTCAAGATTTGGGCTATTTCGGCCGAAAACTGAAATGTTTTTTTCTTCCTGGATCCTGACTTAGGTGAGCTGAAATCTCTCAGGGATTCATATCTGGCCTCTTCCCACCTTGTGTGAACATTTGACTTAATTTCGTGATGTTGGATTTTCATGCCAAAGTGAGTATTTTTGATGACCGCGGATATGGAAAACTTTTCAAGATTTGGGCTATTTCGACCGAAAACTGAAATGATTTTTTTCTCCTGGATCCTGACTTAGGTGAGCTGAAATCTCTCAGGGATTCATATCTGGCCTCTTCCCACCTTGTGTGAACATTTGACTTAATTTCGTGATTGGATTTTCATGCCAAAGTGAGTATTTTTGATGACCGCGGATATGGAAAACTTTTCAATTTTTGGGCTATTTCGGCCGAAAACTGAAATGTTTTTTTTTCTTCCTGGATCCTGACTTTGGTGAGCTGAAATCTCTCAGGGATTCATATCTGGCCTCTTCCCACCTTGTGTGAACATTTGACTTAATTTCGTGATGTTGGATTTTCATGGCCAAAAATGAGTATTTTTGATGACCGCGGATATGGAAAACTTTTCAATTTTTGGGCTATTTCGACCGAAAACTGAAATGATTTTTTTTTCCTCCTGGATCCTGACTTAGGTGAGCTGAAATCTCTCGGGATTCATATCTGGCCTCTTCCCACCTTGTGTGAACATTTGACTAATTTTGTGATGTTGGATTTTCATGCCAAAAGTGAGTATTTTTGATGACCGCGGATATGGAAAACTTTTCAAGATTTGGGCTATTTCGGCCGAAAACTGAAATGATTTTTTTCTCCTGGATCCTGACTTAGGTGAGCTGAAATCTCTCAGGGATTCATATCTGCCCTCTTCCCACCTTGTGTGAACATTTGACTTAATTTCGTGATGTTGGATTTTCAGGCCAAAAATGAGTATTTTTGATGACCGCGGATATGGAAAACTTTGCAAGATTTGGGCTATTTCGGCCGAAAACTGAAATGATTTTTTTTTCCCCCGGATCCTGACTTTGGTGAGCTGAAATCTCTCAGGGATTCATATCTGGCCTCTTCCCACCTTGTGTGAACATTTGACTTAATTTCGTGATGTTGGATTTTCATGCCAAAAGTGAGTATTTTTGATGACCGCGGATATGGAAAACTTTTCAATTTGGGCTATTTTCGGCCGAAACTGAAATGATTTTTTTCTCCCTGGATCCTGACTTAGGTGAGCTGAAATCTCTCAGGGATTCATATCTGGCCTCTTCCCACCTTGTGTGAACATTTGACTTAATTTCGTGATGTTGGATTTTCATGCCAAAAATGAGTATTTTTGATGACCGCGGATATGGAAAACTTTTCAATTTTTGGCTATTTCGGCCGAAACTGAAATGTTTTTTTCTCCCTGGATCCTGACTTAGGTGAGCTGAAATCTCTCAGGGATTCATATCTGGCCTCTTCCCACCTTGTGTGAACATTTGACTTAATTTCGTGATGTTGGATTTTCATGCCAAAAATGAGTATTTTTGATGACCGCGGATATGGAAAACTTTTCAAGATTTGGGCTATTTCGGCCGAAAACTGAAATGATTTTTTTTCTCCTGGATCCTGACTTAGGTGAGCTGAAATCTCTCAGGGATTCATATCTGGCCTCTTCCCACCTTGTGTGAACATTTGACTTAATTTCGTGATGTTGGATTTTCATGCCAAAAGTGAGTATTTTTGATGACCGCGGATATGGAAAACTTTTCAATTTTTGGGCTATTTCGGCCGAAAACTGAAATGTTTTTTTTCTTCCTGGATCCTGACTTAGGTGAGCTGAAATCTCTCAGGGTTTCATATCTGGCCTCTTCCCACCTTGTGTGAACATTTGACTTAATTTTGTGATGTTGGATTTTCATGCCAAAAGTGAGTATTTTTGATGACCGCGGATATGGAAAACTTTTCAAGATTTGGGCTATTTGGCCGAAAACTGAAATGATTTTTTTCTCCCTGGATCCTGACTTAGGTGAGCTGAAATCTCTCAGGGATTCATATCTGGCCTCTTCCCACCTTGTGTGAACATTTGACTTATTTCGTGATGTTGGATTTTCATGCCAAAAGTGAGTATTTTTGATGACCGCGGATATGGAAAACTTTTCAATTTTTGGGCTATTTCGGCCGAAAACTGAAATGTTTATTTCTTCCTGGATCCTGACTTTGGTGAGCTGAAATCTCTCAGGGTTTCATATTTGTCCTCTTCCCACCTTGTGTGAACATTTGACTTAATTTCGTGATGTTGGATTTTCATGCCAAAAGTTAGTATTTTTGATGACCGCGGATATGGAAAACTTTTCAAGATTTGGGCTATTTCGGCCGAAAACTGAAATGATTTTTTTTCTCCATGGATCCTTACTTAGGTGAGCTGAAATCTCTCGGGATTCATATCTGGCCTCTTCCCACCTTGTGTGAACATTTGACTTAATTTCGTGATGTTGGATTTTCATGCCAAAAATGAGTATTTTTGATGACCGCGGATATGGAAAACTTTGCAAGATTTGGGCTATTTCGACCGAAAACTGAAATGATTTTTTTCTCCCTGGATCCTGACTTAAGTGAGCTGAAATCTCTCAGGGATTCATATCTGGCCTCTTCCCACCTTGTGTGAACATTTGACTTCATTTCGTGATGTTGGATTTTCATGCCAAAAGTGAGTATTTTTGATGACCGCGGATATGGAAAACTTTTCAATTTTTGGGCTATTTCGGCCGAAAACTGAAATGTTTTTTTCTTCCTGGATCCTGACTTTGGTGAGCTGAAATCTCTCAGGGATTCATATCTGGCCTCTTCCCACCTTGTGTGAACATTTGACTTAATTTCGTGATGTTGGATTTCAGGCCAAAAATGAGTATTTTTGATGACCGCGGATATGGAAAACTTTTCAAGATTTGGGCTATTTCGGCCGAAAACTGAAATGATTTTTTTCTCCATGGATCCTGACTTAGGTGAGCTGAAATCTCTCAGATTCATATCTGGCCTCTTCCCACTTGTGTGAACATTTGACTTAATTTCGTGATGTTGGATTTTCATGCAAAAATGAGTATTTTTGATGACCGCGGATATGGAAAACTTTTCAAGATTTTGGGCTATTTCGGCCGAAAACTGAAATGATTTTTTTCTCCCTGGATCCTGACTTAGGTGAGCTGAAATCTCTCAGGGATTCATATCTGGCCTCTTCCCACCTTGTGTGAACATTTGACTTAATTTCGTGATGTTGGATTTTCAGGCCAAAAATGAGTATTTTTGATGACCGCGGATATGGAAAACTTTTCAAGATTTGGGCTATTTCGGCCGAAAACTGAAATGATTTTTTTTCTCCCTGGATCCTGACTTAGGTGAGCTGAAATCTCTCAGGGATTCATATCTGGCCTCTTCCCACCTTGTGTGAACATTTGACTTAATTTCGTGATGTTGGATTTTCATGCCAAAAGTGAGTATTTTTGATGACCGCGGATATGGAAAACTTTTCAATTTTTGGGCTATTTCGGCCGAAAAACTGAAATGATTTTTTTCTTCCTGGATCCTGACTTAGGTGAGCTGAAATCTCTCAGGGATTCATATCTGGCCTCTTCCACCTTGTGTGAACATTTGACTTATTTTCGTGATGTTGGATTTTCATGCCAAAATGAGTATTTTTGATGACCGCGGATATGGAAAACTTTTCAAGATTTGGGCTATTTCGACCGAAAACTGAAATGTTTTTTTCTTCCTGGATCCTGACTTAGGTGAGCTGAAATCTCTCAGGGATTCATATCTGGCCTCTTCCCACCTTGTGTGAACATTTGACTTAATTTCGTGATGTTGGATTTTCATGCCAAAGTGAGTATTTTTTGATGACCGCGGATATGGAAAACTTTTCAAGATTTGGGCTATTTCGGCCGAAAACTGAAATGATTTTTTTTCTCCTCTGATCCTGACTTAGGTGAGCTGAAATCTCTCGGGATTCATATCTGGCCTCTTCCCACCTTGTGTGAACATTTGACTTTTTCGTGATGTTGGATTTTCATGCCAAAAATGAGTATTTTTTGATGACCGCGGATATGGAAAACTTTTCAAGATTTGGGCTATTTCGGCCGAAAACTGAAATGATTTTTTTCTCCCTGGATCCTGACTTAAGTGAGCTGAAATCTCTCAGGGATTCATATCTGGCCTCTTCCCACCTTGTGTGAACATTTGACTTAATTTCGTGATGTTGGATTTTCATGCCAAAAGTGAGTATTTTTGATGACCGCGGATATGGAAAACTTTTCAATTTTTGGGCTATTTCGGCCGAAAACTGAAATGTTTATTTTTCTTCCTGGATCCTGACTTGGTGAGCTGAAATCTCTCAGGGTTTCATATCTGTCCTCTTCCCACCTTGTGTGAACATTTGACTTATTTTCGTGATGTTGGATTTTCAGGCCAAAATGAGTATTTTTGATGACCGCGGATATGGAAAACTTTTCAAGATTTGGGCTATTTCGGCCGAAAACTGAAATGTTTTTTTCTCCCTGGATCCTGACTTAGGTGAGCTGAAATCTCTCAGGGATTCATATCTGTCCTCTTCCCACCTTGTGTGAACATTTGACTTAATTTCGTGATGTTGGATTTTCATGCCAAAAATGAGTATTTTTGATGACCGCGGATATGGAAAACTTTTCAAGATTTGGGCTATTTCGGCCGAAACCTGAAATGATTTTTTTCTCCCTGGATCCTGACTTAGGTGAGCTGAAATCTCTCAGGGATTCATATCTGGCCTCTTCCCACCTTGTGTGAACATTTGACTTAATTTCGTGATGTTGGATTTTCAGGCCAAAAATGAGTATTTTTGATGACCGCGGATATGGAAAACTTTTCAATTTTGGGCTATTTCGGCCGAAACTGAAATGATTTTTTTCTTCCTGGATCCTGACTTTGGTGAGCTGAATCTCTCAGGGTTTCATATCTGTCCTCTTCCCACCTTGTGTGAACATTTGACTTAATTTCGTGATGTTGGATTTTCATGCCAAAAGTGAGTATTTTTGATGACCGCGGATATGGAAAACTTTTCAAGATTTGGGCTATTTCGGCCGAAAACTGAAATGATTTTTTTCTCCCTGGATCCTGACTTAGGTGAGCTGAAATCTCTCAGGGATTCATATCTGGCCTCTTCCCACCTTGTGTGAACATTTGACTTAATTTCGTGATGTTGGATTTTCATGCCAAAATGAGTATTTTTTGATGACCGCGGATATGGAAAACTTTTCAAGATTTGGGCTATTTCGGCCGAAAACTGAATGATTTTTTTCTCCCTGGATCCTGACTTAGGTGAGCTGAAATCTCTCAGGATTCATATCTGGCCTCTTCCCACCTTGTGTGAACATTTGACTTAATTTCGTGATGTTGGATTTTCATGCCAAAAGTGAGTATTTTTGATGACCGCGGATATGGAAAACTTTTCAATTTTTGGGCTATTTCGGCCGAAAACTGAAATGATTTTTTTCTCCCTGGATCCTGACTTAGGTGAGCTGAAATCTCTCAGGGATTCATATCTGGCCTCTTCCCACCTTGTGTGAACATTTGACTTAATTTCGTGATGTTGGATTTTCATGGCCAAAAGTGAGTATTTTTGATGACCGCGGATATGGAAAACTTTTCAAGATTTGGGCTATTTCGGCCGAAAACTGAAATGATTTTTTCTCTCCCTGGATCCTGACTTAGGTGAGCTGAAATCTCTCAGGATTCATATCTGGCCTCTTCCCACCTTGTGTGAACATTTGACTTAATTTCGTGATGTTGGATTTTCATGCCAAAAATGAGTATTTTTGATGACCGCGGATATGGAAAACTTTTCAAGATTTGGGCTATTTCGGCCGAAAACTGAAATGATTTTTTTCTCCCTGGATCCTGACTTGGTGAGCTGAAATCTCTCAGGG
Source organism: Patiria miniata (assembly GCF_015706575.1). Lineage (NCBI taxonomy): Eukaryota > Metazoa > Echinodermata > Asteroidea > Valvatida > Asterinidae > Patiria > Patiria miniata. Next base: position 26,266,499 of record NW_024037073.1, on the reverse strand, counting down.
ATTCATATCTGGCCTCTTCCCACCTTGTGTGAACATTGACTTAATTTCGTGATGTTGGATTTTCATGCCAAAAATGAGTATTTTTGATGACCGCGGATATGGAAAACTTTGATTTTTGGCTATTTCGGCCGAAAACTGAAATGATTTTTTCTCCCTGGATCCTGACTTAGGTGAGCTGAAATCTCTCAGGGATTCATATCTGGCCTCTTCCCACCTTGTGTGAACATTTGACTTATTTCGTGATGTTGGATTTTCATGCCAAAAATGAGTATTTTTGATGACCGCGGATATGGAAAACTTTTCAAGATTTGGGCTATTTCGGCCGAAAACTGAAATGATTTTTTTTCTCCTGGATCCTGACTTAGGTGAGCTGAAATCTCTCAGGGATTCATATCTGGCCTCTTCCCACCTTGTGTGAACATTTGACTTAATTTCGTGATGTTGGATTTTCATGCCAAAAGTGAGTATTTTTGATGACCGCGGATATGGAAAACTTTTCAATTTTTGGGCTATTTCGGCCGAAAACTGAAATGTTTTTTTTCTCCCTGGATCCTGACTTGGTGAGCTGAAATCTCTCAGGGATTCATATCTGGCCTCTTCCCACCTTGTGTGAACATTTGACTTAATTTCGTGATGTTGGATTTTCAGGCCAAAAATGAGTATTTTTGATGACCGCGGATATGGAAAACTTTTCAATTTTTGGGCTATTTCGGCCGAAAACTGAAATGATTTTTTTCTCCCTGGATCCTGACTTAAGTGAGCTGAAATCTCTCAGGGATTCATATCTGGCCTCTTCCCACCTTGTGTGAACATTTGACTTAATTTCGTGATGTTGGATTTTCATGCCAAAAATGAGTATTTTTGATGACCGCGGATATGGAAAACTTTTCAAGATTTGGGCTATTTCGGCCGAAAACTGAAATGATTTTTTTTTCTCCTGGATCCTGACTTAGGTGAGCTGAAATCTCTCAGGGATTCATATCTGGCCTCTTCCCACCTTGTGTGAACATTTGACTTAATTTCGTGATGTTGGATTTTCATGCCAAAAGTGAGTATTTTTGATGACCGCGGATATGGAAAACTTTTCAATTTTGGGCTATTTCGGCCGAAAACTGAAATGTTTATTTTCTTCCTGGATCCTGACTTAGGTGAGCTGAAATCTCTCAGGGATTCATATCTGTCCTCTTCCCACCTTGTGTGAACATTTGACTTAATTTCGTGATGTTGGATTTTCATGCCAAAGTGAGTATTTTTGATGACCGCGGATATGGAAAACTTTTCAAGATTTGGGCTATTTCGGCCGAAAACTGAAATGATTTTTTTCTCCCTGGATCCTGACTTAGGTGAGCTGAAATCTCTCAGGGATTCATATCTGGCCTCTTCCCACCTTGTGTGAACATTTGACTTAATTTCGTGATGTTGGATTTTCATGCCAAAAGTGAGTATTTTTGATGACCGCGGATATGGAAAACTTTTCAATTTTTGGGCTATTTCGGCCGAAAACTGAAATGATTTTTTTCTCCCTGGATCCTGACTTAGGTGAGCTGAAATCTCTCAGGGATTCATATCTGGCCTCTTCCCACCTTGTGTGAACATTTGACTTATTTTCGTGATGTTGGATTTTCAGGCCAAAAATGAGTATTTTTGATGACCGCGGATATGGAAAACTTTTCAATTTTTGGCTATTTCGGCCGAAAACTGAAATGATTTTTTTTCCCTGGATCCTGACTTAGGTGAGCTGAAATCTCTCAGGGATTCATATCTGGCCTCTTCCCACCTTGTGTGAACATTTGACTTAATTTCGTGATGTTGGATTTTCATGCCAAAAGTGAGTATTTTTGATGACCGCGGATATGGAAAACTTTTCAATTTTGGGCTATTTCGGCCGAAAACTGAAATGTTTATTTTCTTCCTGGATCCTGACTTAGGTGAGCTGAAATCTCTCAGGGATTCATATCTGGCCTCTTCCCACCTTGTGTGAACATTTGACTTAATTTCGTGATGTTGGATTTTCATGCCAAAAGTGAGTATTTTTGATGACCGCGGATATGGAAAACTTTTCAAGATTTGGGCTATTTCGGCCGAAAACTGAAATGATTTTTTTCTCCCTGGATCCTGACTTAGGTGAGCTGAAATCTCTCAGGGATTCATATCTGGCCTCTTCCCACCTTGTGTGAACATTTGACTTAATTTCGTGATGTTGGATTTTCATGCCAAAAGTGAGTATTTTTGATGACCGCGGATATGGAAAACTTTTCAATTTTTGGGCTATTTCGGCCGAAAACTGAAATTTTTTTTCTCCCTGGATCCTGACTTGGTGAGCTGAAATCTCTCAGGGATTCATATCTGGCCTCTTCCCACCTTGTGTGAACATTTGACTTAATTTTGTGATGTTGGATTTTCAGGCCAAAGTGAGTATTTTTGATGACCGCGGATATGGAAAACTTTTCAAGATTTGGGCTATTTCGGCCGAAAACTGAAATGATTTTTTTCTCCCTGGATCCTGACTTAGGTGAGCTGAAATCTCTCAGGGATTCATATCTGGCCTCTTCCCACCTTGTGTGAACATTTGACTTAATTTCGTGATGTTGGATTTTCATGCCAAAAATGAGTATTTTTGATGACCGCGGATATGGAAAACTTTTCAATTTTTGGGCTATTTCGGCCGAAAACTGAAATGTTTTTTTCTTCCTGGATCCTGACTTAGGTGAGCTGAAATCTCTCAGGGATTCATATCTGGCCTCTTCCCACCTTGTGTGAACATTTGACTTAATTTCGTGATGTTGGATTTTCAGGCCAAAAATGAGTATTTTTGATGACCGCGGATATGGAAAACTTTTCAAGATTTGGGCTATTTCGGCCGAAAACTGAAATGATTTTTTTTTCTCCCTGGATCCTGACTTAGGTGAGCTGAAATCTCTCAGGATTCATATCTGGCCTCTTCCCACCTTGTGTGAACATTTGACTAATTTCGTGATGTTGGATTTCAGGCCAAAATGAGTATTTTTGATGACCGCGGATATGGAAAACTTTTCAATTTTTGGGCTATTTCGGCCGAAAACTGAAATGATTTTTTTCTCCCTGGATCCTGACTTAGGTGAGCTGAAATCTCTCAGGGATTCATATCTGGCCTCTTCCCACTTGTGTGAACATTTGACTTAATTTCGTGATGTTGGATTTTCATGCCAAAGTGAGTATTTTTGATGACCGCGGATATGGAAAACTTTTCAAGATTTGGGCTATTTCGGCCGAAAACTGAAATGATTTTTTCTCCCTGGATCCTGACTTAGGTGAGCTGAAATCTCTCAGGGATTCATATCTGGCCTCTTCCCACCTTGTGTGAACATTTGACTTAATTTCGTGATGTTGGATTTTCATGCCAAAAATGAGTATTTTTGATGACCGCGGATATGGAAAACTTTTCAAGATTTTTGGCTATTTCGGCCGAAACTGAAATGATTTTTTTTCTCCCTGGATCCTGACTTAGGTGAGCTGAAATCTCTCAGGGATTCATATCTGGCCTCTTCCCCACCTTGTGTGAACATTTGACTTAATTTCGTGATGTTGGATTTTTCATGCCAAAAATGAGTATTTTTGATGACCGCGGATATGGAAAACTTTTCAATTTTTGGGCTATTTCGGCCGAAAACTGAAATGATTTTTTCTCCCTGGATCCTGACTTAGGTGAGCTGAAATCTCTCAGGGATTCATATCTGGCCTCTTCCCACCTTGTGTGAACATTTGACTTAATTTCGTGATGTTGGATTTTCATGCCAAAAATGAGTATTTTTGATGACCGCGGATATGGAAAACTTTTCAAGATTTTGGGCTATTTCGGCCGAAAACTGAAATGATTTTTTCTCCCTGGATCCTGACTTAAGTGAGCTGAAATCTCTCGGGATTCATATCTGGCCTCTTCCCACCTTGTGTGAACATTTGACTTAATTTCGTGATGTTGGATTTTCATGCCAAAGTGAGTATTTTTGATGACCGCGGATATGGAAAACTTTTCAATTTT
>NW_024037073.1:25971222-26261981 GCF_015706575.1 Patiria miniata | reverse complement strand
TGAGTATTTTTGATGACCGCGGATATGGAAAACTTTTCAATTTTTGGGCTATTTCGGCCGAAAACTGAAATGATTTTTTTTCTCCCTGGATCCTGACTTAGGTGAGCTGAAATCTCTCAGGGATTCATATCTGGCCTCTTCCCCCCTTGTGTGAACATTTGACTTTTTCGTGATGTTGGATTTTCAGGCCAAAATGAGTATTTTTTGATGACCGCGGATATGGAAAACTTTTCAAGATTTGGGCTATTTCGGCCGAAAACTGAAATGATTTTTTTCTCCCTGGATCCTGACTTTGGTGAGCTGAAATCTCCTCAGGGATTCATATCTGGCCTCTTCCCCCATCTTGGTGAACATTTGACTTCATTTCGTGATGTTGGATTTTCAGGCCAAAAATGAGTATTTTTGATGACCGCGGATATGGAAAACTTTTCAAGATTTTGGGCTATTTCGGCCGAAAACTGCAATGATTTTTTTCTCCCTGGATCCTGACTTAGGTGAGCTGAAATCTCTCAGGGATTCATATCTGGCCTCTTCCCACCTTGTGTGAACATTTGACTTAATTTCGTGTGTTGGTTTTCATGCCAAAAAGGAGTATTTTTGATGACCGCGGATATGGAAAACTTTTCAGATTTGGGCTATTTCGGCCGAAAACTGAAATGATTTTTTTTCTCCCTGGATCCTGACTTAGGTGAGCTGAAATCTCTCAGGTATTATATCTGGCCTCTTCCCACCTTGTGTGAACATTTGACTTAATTTCGTGATGTTGGATTTTCATGCCAAAGTGAGTATTTTTGATGACCGCGGATATGGAAAACTTTTCAATTTTTGGGCTATTTCGGCCGAAAACTGAAATGATTTTTTTCTCCCTGGATCCTGACTTAAGTGAGCTGAAATCTCTCAGGGATTCATATCTGGCCTCTTCCCACCTTGTGTGAACATTTGACTTAATTTCGTGATGTTGGATTTTCATGCCAAAGTGAGTATTTTTGATGACCGCGGATATGGAAAACTTTTCAATTTTTGGCTATTTCGGCCGAAAACTGAAATGATTTTTTTCTCCCTGGATCCTGACTTAGGTGAGCTGAAATCTCTCAGGGATTCATATCTGTCCTCTTTCCACCTTGTGTGAACATTTGACTTAATTTTGTGATGTTGGATTTTCATGCCAAAAGTGAGTATTTTTGATGACCGCGGATATGGAAAACTTTTCAATTTTTGGGCTATTTCGGCCGAAAACTGAAATGATTTTTTTCTCCCTGGATTCTGACTTAGGTGAGCTGAAATCTCTCAGGGATTCATATCTGGCCTCTTCCCACCTTGTGTGAACATTTGACTTAATTTCGTGATGTTGGATTTTCAGGCCAAAAGTGAGTATTTTTGATGACCGCGGATATGGAAAACTTTTCAATTTTTGGGCTATTTCGGCCGAAAACTGAAATGATTTTTTTTCTCCCTGGATCCTGACTTAGGTGAGCTGAAATCTCTCAGGGATTCATATCTGCCTCTTCCCACCTTGTGTGAACATTTGACTTAATTTCGTGATGTTGGATTTTCAGGCCAAAAATGAGTATTTTTGATGACCGCGGATATGGAAAACTTTTCAAGATTTGGGCTATTTCGGCCGAAAAACTGAAATGATTTTTTTTCTCCTGGATCCTGACTTAGGTGAGCTGAAATCTCTCAGGGATTCATATCTGGCCTCTTCCCACCTTGTGTGAACATTTGACTTAATTTTCGTGATGTTGGATTTTCATGCCAAAAGTGAGTATTTTTGATGACCGCGGATATGGAAAACTTTTCATTTTTGGGCTATTTCGGCCGAAACTGAAATGATTTTTTTCTCCCTGGATCCTGACTTAGGTGAGCTGAAATCTCTCAGGGATTCATATCTGGCCTCTTCCCACCTTGTGTGAACATTTGACTTAATTTCGTGATGTTGGATTTCAGGCCAAAAATGAGTATTTTTGATGACCGCGGATATGGAAAACTTTTCAAGATTTGGGCTATTTCGGCCGAAAACTGAAATGATTTTTTTTCCCTGGATCCTGACTTAGGTGAGCTGAAATCTCTCAGGGATTCATATCTGGCCTCTTCCCACCTGTGTGAACATTTGACTTAATTTCGTGATGTTGGATTTTCAGGCCAAAAGTGAGTATTTTTGATGACCGCGGATATGGAAAACTTTTCATTTTGGGCTATTTCGGCCGAAAACTGAAATGATTTTTTTCTCCCTGGATCCTGACTTAGGTGAGCTGAAATCTCTCAGGGATTCATATCTGGCCTCTTCCCACCTTGTGTGAACATTTGACTTAATTTCGTGATGTTGGATTTTCAGCCAAAAATGAGTATTTTTGATGACCGCGGATATGGAAAACTTTTCAAGATTTGGGCTATTTCGGCCGAAAACTGAAATGATTTTTTTCTCCCTGGATCCTGACTTAGGTGAGCTGAAATCTCTCAGGGATTCATATCTGGCCTCTTCCCACCTTGTGTGAACATTTGACTTAATTTCGTGATGTTGGATTTTCATGCCAAAAGTGAGTATTTTTGATGACCGCGGATATGGAAAACTTTTCAATTTTTTGGCTATTTCGGCCGAAAACTGAAATGATTTTTTTCTCCCTGGATCCTGACTTTAAGTGAGCTGAAATCTCTCAGGGATTCATATCTGGCCTCTTCCCACCTTGTGTGAACATTTGACTTAATTTCGTGATGTTGGATTTTCAGGCCAAAAGTGAGTATTTTTGATGACCGCGGATATGGAAAACTTTTCAATTTTTGGGCTATTTCGGCCGAAAACTGAAATGATTTTTTTCTCCCTGGATCCTGACTTAGGTGAGCTGAAATCTCTCAGGGATTCATATCTGGCCTCTTCCCACCTTGTGTGAACATTTGACTTAATTTCGTGATGTTGGATTTTCATGCCAAAAGTGAGTATTTTTGATGACCGCGGATATGGAAAACTTTTCAATTTTTGGGCTATTTCGGCCGAAAACTGAAATGATTTTTTTTTCCCTGGATCCTGACTTAGTGAGCTGAAATCTCTCAGGGATTCATATCTGGCCTCTTCCCACCTTGTGTGAACATTTGACTTAATTTCGTGATGTTGGATTTTCATGCCAAAAGTGAGTATTTTTGATGACCGCGGATATGGAAAACTTTTCATTTTTGGGCTATTTCGGCCGAAAACTGAAATGATTTTTTTCTCCCTGGATTCTGACTTAAGTGAGCTGAAATCTCTCAGGGATTCATATCTGGCCTCTTCCCACCTTGTGTGAACATTTGACTTAATTTCGTGATGTTGGATTTTCAGGCCAAAAGTGAGTATTTTTGATGACCGCGGATATGGAAAACTTTTCAATTTTTGGGCTATTTCGGCCGAAAACTGAAATGATTTTTTTCTCCCTGGATCCTGACTTAGGTGAGCTGAAATCTCTCAGGGATTCATATCTGGCCTCTTCCCACCTGTGTGAACATTTGACTTAATTTCGTGATGTTGGATTTTCAGCCAAAAATGAGTATTTTTGATGACCGCGGATATGGAAAACTTTTCAAATTTGGGCTATTTCGGCCGAAAACTGAAATGATTTTTTTCTCCCTGGATTCTGACTTAGTGAGCTGAAATCTCTCAGGGATTCATATCTGGCCTCTTCCCACCTTGTGTGAACATTTGACTTAATTTCGTGATGTTGGATTTTCAGCCAAAAGTGAGTATTTTTGATGACCGCGGATATGGAAAACTTTTCAATTTTTGGGCTATTTCGGCCGAAAACTGAAATGATTTTTTTCTCCCTGGATCCTGACTTAGGTGAGCTGAAATCTCTCAGGGATTCATATCTGGCCTCTTCCCACCTTGTGTGAACATTTGACTTAATTTCGTGATGTTGGATTTTCAGGCCAAAAATGAGTATTTTTGATGACCGCGGATATGGAAAACTTTTCAAGATTTTGGGCTATTTCGGCCGAAAACTGAAATGATTTTTTTTCTCCCTGGATCCTGACTTAGGTGAGCTGAAATCTCTCAGGATTCATATCTGGCCTCTTCCCACCTTGTGTGAACATTTGACTTAATTTCGTGTGTTTGGATTTTCAGGCCAAAATGAGTATTTTTGATGACCGCGGATATGGAAAACTTTTCATTTTTGGGCTATTTCGGCCGAAAACTGAAATGATTTTTTTCTCCCTGGATCCTGACTTAGGTGAGCTGAAATCTCTCAGGGATTCATATCTGGCCTCTTCCCACCTTGTGTGAACATTTGACTTAATTTCGTGATGTTGGATTTTCATGCCAAAAGTGAGTATTTTTGATGACCGCGGATATGGAAAACTTTTCAATTTTGGGCTATTTCGCCGAAAACTGAAATGATTTTTTTTCTCCCTGGATCCTGACTTAGGTGAGCTGAAATCTCTCAGGGATTCATATCTGGCCTCTTCCCACCTTGTGTGAACATTTGACTTAATTTCGTGATGTTGGATTTTCAGGCCAAAAATGAGTATTTTTGATGACCGCGGATATGGAAAACTTTTCAAGATTTTGGCTATTTCGGCCGAAAACTGAAATGATTTTTTTCTCCCTGGATCCTGACTTAAGTGAGCTGAAATCTCTCAGGGATTCATATCTGGCCTCTTCCCACCTTGTGTGAACATTTGACTTAATTTCGTGATGTTGGATTTTCATGCCAAAAGTGAGTATTTTTGATGACCGCGGATATGGAAAACTTTTCAAGATTTGGGCTATTTCGGCCGAAAACTGAAATGATTTTTTTTCTCCCTGGATCCTGACTTAGGTGAGCTGAAATCTCTCAGGGATTCATATCTGGCCTCTTCCACCTTGTGTGAACATTTGACTTAATTTCGTGATGTTGGATTTTCAGGCCAAAAGTGAGTATTTTTGATGACCGCGGATATGGAAAACTTTTCAAGATTTGGGCTATTTCGGCCGAAAACTGAAATGATTTTTTTCTCCCTGGATCCTGACTTAGGTGAGCTGAAATCTCTCAGGGATTCATATCTGCCTCTTCCCACCTTGTGTGAACATTTGACTTAATTTCGTGATGTTGGATTTTCATGCCAAAAGTGAGTATTTTTGATGACCGCGGGATATGGAAAACTTTTCAATTTTTGGGCTATTTCGGCCGAAAACTGAAATGATTTTTTTTCTCCCTGGATCCTGACTTAGGTGAGCTGAAATCTCTCAGGGATTCATATCTGGCCTCTTCCCACCTTGTGTGAACATTTGACTTAATTTCGTGATGTTGGATTTTCAGGCCAAAAATGAGTATTTTGATGACCGCGGATATGGAAAACTTTTCAATTTTTGGGCTATTTCGGCCGAAAACTGAAATGATTTTTTTTCTCCCTGGATCCTGACTTAAGTGAGCTGAAATCTCTCAGGGATTCATATCTGGCCTCTTCCCACCTTGTGTGAACATTTGACTTAATTTTGTGATGTTGGATTTTCATGCCAAAGTGAGTATTTTTGATGACCGCGGATATGGAAAACTTTTCAAGATTTGGGCTATTTCGGCCGAAAACTGAAATGATTTTTTTCTCCCTGGATCCTGACTTAGGTGAGCTGAAATCTCTCAGGGATTCATATCTGGCCTCTTCCCCTTGTGTGAACATTTGACTTAATTTCGTGATGTTGGATTTTCAGGCCAAAATGAGTATTTTTGATGACCGCGGATATGGAAAACTTTTCAAGATTTGGGCTATTTCGGCCGAAAACTGAAATGATTTTTTTCTCCCTGGATCCTGACTTAGGTGAGCTGAAATCTCTCAGGGATTCATATCTGGCCTCTTCCCACCTTGTGTGAACATTTGACTTATTTCGTGATGTTGGATTTTCATGCCAAAAGTGAGTATTTTTGATGACCGCGGATATGGAAAACTTTTCAATTTTTGGGCTATTTCGGCCGAAAACTGAAATGATTTTTTTTCCCTGGATCCTGACTTAAGTGAGCTGAAATCTCTCAGGGATTCATATCTGGCCTCTTCCCACCTTGTGTGAACATTTGACTTAATTTCGTGATGTTGGATTTTCAGGCCAAAGTGAGTATTTTTGATGACCGCGGATATGGAAAACTTTTCAATTTGGGCTATTTCGGCCGAAAACTGAAATGATTTTTTTCTCCCTGGATCCTGACTTAGGTGAGCTGAAATCTCTCAGGGATTCATATCTGGCCTCTTCCCACCTTGTGTGAACATTTGACTTAATTTCGTGATGTTGGATTTTCATGCCAAAAAGAGTATTTTTGATGACCGCGGATATGGAAAACTTTTCAAGATTTTGGGCTATTTCGGCCGAAAACTGAAATGATTTTTTTCTCCCTGGATCCTGACTTAGGTGAGCTGAAATCTCTCAGGGATTCATATCTGGCCTCTTCCCACCTTGTGTGAACATTTGACTTAATTTCGTGATGTTGGATTTTCAGGCCAAAAATGAGTATTTTTGATGACCGCGGATATGGAAAACTTTTCAAGATTTGGGCTATTTCGGCCGAAAACTGAAATGATTTTTTTCTCCTGGATCCTGACTTAGGTGAGCTGAAATCTCTCAGGGATTCATATCTGGCCTCTTCCCACCTTGTGTGAACATTTGACTTAATTTCGTGATGTTGGATTTTCATGCCAAAAGTGAGTATTTTTGATGACCGCGGATATGGAAAACTTTTCAATTTTTGGGCTATTTCGGCCGAAAACTGAAATGATTTTTTTCTCCCTGGATTCTGACTTAGGTGAGCTGAAATCTCTCAGGGATTCATATCTGGCCTCTTCCCACCTTGTGTGAACATTTGACTTATTTCGTGATGTTGGATTTTCAGGCCAAAAGTGAGTATTTTTGATGACCGCGGATATGGAAAACTTTTCATTTTTGGGCTATTTCGGCCGAAACTGAAATGATTTTTTTCTCCCTGGATCCTGACTTAGGTGAGCTGAAATCTCTCAGGATTCATATCTGGCCTCTTCCCACCTTGTGTGAACATTTGACTTTTTCGTGATGTTGGATTTTCAGGCCAAAAATGAGTATTTTTGATGACCGCGGATATGGAAAACTTTTCAAGATTTGGGCTATTTCGGCCGAAAACTGAAATGATTTTTTTCTCCCTGGATCCTGACTTAGGTGAGCTGAAATCTCTCAGGGATTCATATCTGGCCTCTTCCCACCTTGTGTGAACATTTGACTTAATTTCGTGATGTTGGATTTTCATGCCAAAAGTGAGTATTTTTGATGACCGCGGATATGGAAAACTTTTCAAGATTTGGGCTATTTCGGCCGAAAACTGAAATGATTTTTTTTCTCCCTGGATCCTGACTTAGGTGAGCTGAAATCTCTCAGGGATTCATATCTGGCCTCTTCCCACCTTGTGTGAACATTTGACTTAATTTCGTGATGTTGGATTTTCATGGCCAAAAGTGAGTATTTTTGATGACCGCGGATATGGAAACTTTTCAATTTTTGGGCTATTTCGGCCGAAACTGAAATGATTTTTTTTCTCCCTGGATCCTGACTTAGGTGAGCTGAAATCTCTCAGGGATTCATATCTGGCCTCTTCCACCTTGTGTGAACATTTGACTAATTTCGTGATGTTGGATTTTCAGGCCAAAAGTGAGTATTTTTGATGACCGCGGATATGGAAAACTTTTCAATTTTGGGCTATTTCGGCCGAAAACTGAAATGATTTTTTTCTCCCTGGATCCTGACTTAGGTGAGCTGAAATCTCTCAGGGATTCATATCTGGCCTCTTCCCACCTTGTGTGAACATTTGACTTAATTTCGTGGTTGGATTTTCAGGCCAAAAATGAGTATTTTTGATGACCGCGGATATGGAAAACTTTTCAAGATTTGGCTATTTCGGCCGAAAACTGAAATGATTTTTTCTCCCCTGGATCCTGACTTAGGTGAGCTGAAATCTCTCAGGGATTCATATCTGGCCTCTTCCCACCTTGTGTGAACATTTGACTTAATTTCGTGATGTTGGATTTTCAGGCCAAAAGTGAGTATTTTTGATGACCGCGGATATGGAAAACTTTTCAATTTTTGGGCTATTTCGGCCGAAAACTGAAATGATTTTTTTCTCCCTGGATCCTGACTTAGGTGAGCTGAAATCTCTCAGGGATTCATATCTGGCCTCTTCCCACCTTGTGTGAACATTTGACTTAATTTCGTGATGTTGGATTTTCATGCCAAAAGTGAGTATTTTTGATGACCGCGGATATGGAAAACTTTTCAATTTTTGGGCTATTTCGGCCGAAAACTGAAATGATTTTTTTTCTCCCTGGATCTGACTTAGGTGAGCTGAAATCTCTCAGGGATTCATATCTGGCCTCTTCCCACCTTGTGTGAACATTTGACTTAATTTCGTGATGTTGGATTTTCATGCCAAAAATGAGTATTTTTGATGACCGCGGATATGGAAAACTTTTCAAGATTTTGGCTATTTCGGCCGAAAACTGAAATGATTTTTTTCTCCCTGGATCCTGACTTAGGTGAGCTGAAATCTCTCAGGGATTCATATCTGGCCTCTTCCCACCTTGTGTGAACATTTGACTTAATTTCGTGATGTTGGATTTTTCATGCCAAAAGTGAGTATTTTTGATGACCGCGGATATGGAAACTTTTCAATTTGGGCTATTTCGGCCGAAAACTGAAATGTTTTTTTCTCCCTGGATCCTGACTTAGGTGAGCTGAAATCTCTCAGGGATTCATATCTGGCCTCTTCCCCCACCTTGTGTGAACATTTGACTTAATTTCGTGATGTTGGATTTTCAGGCAAAAATGAGTATTTTTGATGACCGCGGATATGGAAAACTTTTCAAGATTTGGGCTATTTCGGCCGAAAACTGAAATGATTTTTTTCTCCCTGGATCCTGACTTAGGTGAGCTGAAATCTCTCAGGGATTCATATCTGGCCTCTTCCCACCTTGTGTGAACATTTGACTTCATTTCGTGATGTTTGGATTTTCATGCCAAAAGTGAGTATTTTTGATGACCGCGGATATGGAAAACTTTTCAAGATTTGGGCTATTTTCGGCCGAAAACTGAAATGATTTTTTTCTCCCTGGATTCCTGACTTAGTTAGCTGAAATCTCTCAGGGATTCATATCTGGCCTCTTTCCACCTTGTGTGAACATTTGACTTAATTTCGTGATGTTGGATTTTCAGGCCAAAAGTGAGTATTTTTGATGACCGCGGATATGGAAAACTTTTCAATTTTTGGGCTATTTCGGCCGAAAACTGAAATGATTTTTTTCTCCCTGGATCCTGACTTAGGTGAGCTGAAATCTCTCAGGGATTCATATCTGGCCTCTTCCCACCTTGTGTGAACATTTGACTTAATTTCGTGATGTTGGATTTTCAGGCCAAAAATGAGTATTTTTGATGACCGCGGATATGGAAAACTTTCAAGATTTGGGCTATTTCGGCCGAAAACTGAAATGATTTTTTTCTCCCTGGATCCTGACTTAGGTGAGCTGAAATCTCTCAGGGATTCATATCTGGCCTCTTCCCACCTTGTGTGAACATTTGACTTAATTTCGTGATGTTGGATTTTCAGGGCCAAATGAGTATTTTTGATGACCGCGGATATGGAAAACTTTTCAATTTTTGGGCTATTTTCGGCCGAAAACTGAAATGATTTTTTTCTCCCTGGATTCTGACTTAGGTGAGCTGAAATCTCTCAGGGATTCATATCTGGCCTCTTCCCACCTTGTGTGAACATTTGACTTAATTTCGTGATGTTGGATTTTCAGGCCAAAATGAGTATTTTTGATGACCGCGGATATGGAAAACTTTTCAATTTTTGGGCTATTTCGGCCGAAAACTGAAATGATTTTTTTTCTCCCTGGATCCTGACTTAGGTGAGCTGAAATCTCTCAGGGATTCATATCTGGCCTCTTCCCACCTTGTGTGAACATTTGACTTAATTTCGTGATGTTGGATTTTCAGGCCAAAAGTGAGTATTTTTGATGACCGCGGATATGGAAAACTTTTCAATTTTTGGGCTATTTCGGCCGAAAACTGAAATGATTTTTTTCTCCCTGGATCCTGACTTAGGTGAGCTGAAATCTCTCAGGGATTCATATCTGGCCTCTTTCCCACCTTGTGTGAACATTTGACTTAATTTCGTGATGTTGGATTTTCATGCCAAAGTGAGTATTTTTGATGACCGCGGATATGGAAAACTTTTCATTTTTGGGCTATTTCGGCCGAAAACTGAAATGTTTTTTTCTCCCTGGATCCTGACTTAAGTGAGCTGAAATCTCTCAGGGATTCATATCTGGCCTCTTCCCACCTTGTGTGAACATTTGACTTAATTTTCGTGATGTTGGATTTTCAGGCCAAAGTGAGTATTTTTGATGACCGCGGATATGGAAAACTTTCAATTTTTGGGCTATTTCGGCCGAAAACTGAAATGATTTTTTTTCTCCCTGGATCCTGACTTAGGTGAGCTGAAATCTCTCAGGGATTCATATCTGGCCTCTTCCCACCTTGTGTGAACATTTGACTTAATTTCGTGATGTTGGATTTTCAGGCCAAAAATGAGTATTTTTGATGACCGCGGATATGGAAACTTTTCAATTTTTGGGCTATTTCGGCCGAAAACTGAAATGATTTTTTCTCCCTGGATCCTGACTTAGGTGAGCTGAAATCTCTCAGGATTCATATCTGGCCTCTTCCCACCTTGTGTGAACATTTGACTTAATTTCGTGATGTTGGATTTTCAGGCCAAAAATGAGTATTTTTGATGACCGCGGATATGGAAAACTTTTTCAATTTTTGGGCTATTTCGGCCGAAAACTGAAATGATTTTTTTTCTCCCTGGATCCTGACTTAGGTGAGCTGAAATCTCTCAGGGATTCATATCTGGCCTCTTCCCACCTTGTGTGAACATTTGACTTAATTTCGTGATGTTGGATTTTCAGGCCAAAATGAGTATTTTTGATGACCGCGGATATGGAAAACTTTTCAATTTTTGGGCTATTTCGGCCGAAAACTGAAATGATTTTTTTCTCCCTGGATCCTGACTTAGGTGAGCTGAAATCTCTCAGGGATTCATATCTGGCCTCTTCCCACCTTGTGTGAACATTTGACTTAATTTCGTGAGTTTGGATTTTCAGGCCAAAAATGAGTATTTTTTGATGACCGCGGATATGGAAAACTTTTCAAGATTTGGGCTATTTCGGCCGAAAACTGAAATGATTTTTTTTCTCCCTGGATCCTGACTTAGGTGAGCTGAAATCTCTCAGGGATTCATATCTGGCCTCTTCCCACCTTGTGTGAACATTTGACTTAATTTCGTGATGTTGGATTTTCATGCCAAAGTGAGTATTTTTGATGACCGCGGATATGGAAAACTTTTCAATTTTTGGGCTATTTCGGCCGAAAACTGAAATGATTTTTTTCTCCCTGGATCCTGACTTAGGTGAGCTGAAATCTCTCAGGGATTCATATCTGGCCTCTTCCCACCTTGTGTGAACATTTGACTTAATTTCGTGATGTTGGATTTTCATGCCAAAAGTGAGTATTTTTGATGACCGCGGATATGGAAAACTTTTCAATTTTTGGGCTATTTCGGCCGAAACTGAAATGATTTTTTTTCTCCCTGGATCCTGACTTAGGTGAGCTGAAATCTCTCAGGGATTCATATCTGGCCTCTTCCCACCTTGTGTGAACATTTGACTTAATTTCGTGATGTTGGATTTTCATGCCAAAAGTGAGTATTTTTGATGACCGCGGATATGGAAAACTTTTCAATTTTTTGGCTATTTCGGCCGAAAACTGAAATGATTTTTTTTCTCCCTGGATCCTGACTGGTGAGCTGAAATCTCTCAGGGATTCATATCTGGCCTCTTCCACCTTGTGTGAACATTTGACTTAATTTCGTGATGTTGGATTTTCAGGCCAAAAATGAGTATTTTTGATGACCGCGGATATGGAAAACTTTTCAATTTTTGGGCTATTTCGGCCGAAAACTGAAATGATTTTTTTCTCCCTGGATCCTGACTTAGGTGAGCTGAAATCTCTCAGGGTTCATATCTGGCCTCTTCCCACCTTGTGTGAACATTTGACTTAATTTCGTGATGTTGGATTTTCATGCCAAAAATGAGTATTTTTGATGACCGCGGATATGGAAAACTTTTCAAGATTTGGGCTATTTCGGCCGAAAACTGAAATGATTTTTTTCTCCCTGGATCCTGACTTAGGTGAGCTGAAATCTCTCAGGGATTCATATCTGGCCTCTTCCCACCTTGTGTGAACATTTGACTTAATTTTCGTGATGTTGGATTTTCAGGCCAAAAATGAGTATTTTTGATGACCGCGGATATGGAAAACTTTTCAAGATTTGGGCTATTTCGGCCGAAAACTGAAATGATTTTTTTTCTCCCTGGATCCTGACTTAGGTGAGCTGAAATCTCTCAGGGATTCATATCTGGCCTCTTCCCACCTTGTGTGAACATTTGACTTAATTTCGTGATGTTGGATTTTCATGCCAAAAGTGAGTATTTTTGATGACCGCGGATATGGAAAACTTTTCAAGATTTGGGGCTATTTCGGCCGAAAACTGAATGATTTTTTTTCTCCCTGGATCCTGACTTAGGTGAGCTGAAATCTCTCAGGGATTCATATCTGGCCTCTTCCCACCTTGTGTGAACATTTGACTTATTATTTCGTGATGTTGGATTTTCATGCCAAAGTGAGTATTTTTGATGACCGCGGATATGGAAAACTTTTCATTTTTGGGCTATTTCGGCGAAAAACTGAAATGATTTTTTTTCTCCCTGGATCCTGACTTAGGTGAGCTGAAATCTCTCAGGGTTCATATCTGCCTCTTCCCACCTTGTGTGAACATTTGACTTAATTTCGTGATGTTGGATTTTCAGCCAAAAGTGAGTATTTTTGGATGACCGCGGATATGGAAAACTTTTCAATTTTTGGGCTATTTCGGCCGAAAACTGAAATGATTTTTTTTCTCCCTGGATCCTGACTTAGGTGAGCTGAAATCTCTCAGGGATTCATATCTGGCCTCTTCCCACCTTGTGTGAACATTTGACTTAATTTCGTGATGTTGGATTTTCATGCCAAAAGTGAGTATTTTTGATGACCGCGGATATGGAAAAACTTTTCAAGATTTGGGCTATTTCGGCCGAAAACTGAAATGTTTTTTTTCTCCCTGGATCCTGACTTTAGGTGAGCTGAAATCTCTCAGGGATTCATATCTGGCCTCTTCCCACCTTGTGTGAACATTTGACTTAATTTCGTGATGTTGGATTTTCAGGCCAAAAATGAGTATTTTTGATGACCGCGGATATGGAAAACTTTTCAAGATTTGGGCTATTTGGCCCGAAAACTGAAATGATTTTTTTCTCCTGGATCCTGACTTAGGTGAGCTGAAATCTCTCAGGATTTCATATCTGGCCTCTTCCCACCTTGTGTGAACATTTGACTTCATTTCGTGATGTTGGATTTTCATGCCAAAGTGAGTATTTTTGATGACCGCGGATATGGAAAACTTTTCAATTTTTGGGCTATTTCGGCCGAAAACTGAAATGTTTTTTTCTTCCTGGATCCTGACTTAGGTGAGCTGAAATCTCTCAGGGATTCATATCTGGCCTCTTCCCACCTTGTGTGAACATTTGACTTAATTTTGTGATGTTGGATTTTCATGCCAAAAGTGAGTATTTTTGATGACCGCGGATATGGAAAACTTTGCAAGATTTGGGCTATTTCGACCGAAAACTGAAATGATTTTTTCTCCATGGATCCTGACTTAGGTGAGCTGAAATCTCTCAGGGATTCATATCTGGCCTCTTCCCACCTTGTGTGAACATTTGACTTAATTTCGTGATGTTGGATTTTCATGCCAAAGTGAGTATTTTTGATGACCGCGGATATGGAAAAACTTTTCAATTTTTGGGCTATTTCGGGCCGAAAACTGAAATGTTTTTTTCTCCTGGATCCTGACTTAGGTGAGCTGAAATCTCTCAGGGATTCATATCTGGCCTCTTCCCACCTTGTGTGAACATTTGACTTATTTTCGTGATGTTGGATTTTCAGGCCAAAAATGAGTATTTTTGATGACCGCGGATATGGAAAACTTTGCAATTTTTGGGCTATTTCGACCGAAAACTGAAATGATTTTTTTTCTCCATGGATCCTTACTTAGGTGAGCTGAAATCTCTCGGGGATTCATATCTGGCCTCTTCCCACCTTGTGTGAACATTTGACTTAATTTCGTGATGTTGGATTTTCATGCCAAAGTGAGTATTTTTGATGACCGCGGATATGGAAAACTTTTCAATTTTTGGGCTATTTCGGCCGAAAACTGAAATGATTTTTTTCTCCTGGATCCTGACTTAGGTGAGCTGAAATCTCTCAGGGATTCATATCTGGCCTCTTTCCCACCTTGTGTGAACATTTGACTTAATTTCGTGATGTTGGATTTTCAGGCCAAAAATGAGTATTTTTGATGACCGCGGATATGGAAAACTTTCAAGATTTGGGCTATTTCGACCGAAAACTGAAATGATTTTTTTCTCCCTGGATCCTGACTTAGGTGAGCTGAAATCTCTCAGGGATTCATATCTGGCCTCTTCCCACCTTGTGTGAACATTTGACTTAATTTCGTGATGTTGGATTTTCATGCCAAAATGAGTATTTTTGATGACCGCGGATATGGAAAACTTTTCAAGATTTTGGGCTATTTCGGCCGAAAACTGAAATGATTTTTTTTCTCCCTGGATCCTGACTTAGGTGAGCTGAAATCTCTCAGGGATTCATATCTGGCCTCTTCCCACCTTGTGTGAACATTTGACTTAATTTCGTGATGTTGGATTTTCATGCCAAAAATGAGTATTTTTGATGACCGCGGATATGGAAAACTTTTCAAGATTTGGGCTATTTCGGCCGAAAACTGAAATGATTTTTTTCTCCATGGATCCTGACTTAGGTGAGCTGAAATCTCTCGGGATTCATATCTGGCCTCTTCCCACCTTGTGTGAACATTTGACTTAATTTCGTGATGTTGGATTTTCATGCCAAAAGTGAGTATTTTTGATGACCGCGGATATGGAAAACTTTTCAATTTTGGGCTATTTCGGCCGAAAACTGAAATGTTTTTTTCTTCCTGGATCCTGACTTTGGTGAGCTGAAATCTCTCAGGGATTCATATCTGGCCTCTTCCCACCTTGTGTGAACATTTGACTTAATTTTGTGATGTTGGATTTTCATGCCAAAAGTGAGTATTTTTGATGACCGCGGATATGGAAAACTTTGCAAGATTTGGGCTATTTCGGCCGAAAACTGAAATGTTTATTTTCTTCCTGGATCCTGACTTTGGTGAGCTGAAATCTCTCAGGGTTTCATATCTGTCCTCTTCCCACCTTGTGTGAACATTTGACTTAATTTTGTGATGTTGGATTTTCATGCCAAAAGTTAGTATTTTTGATGACCGCGGATATGGAAAACTTTTCAAGATTTGGGCTATTTCGGCCGAAAACTGAAATGATTTTTTTTCTCCTGGATCCTGACTTAGGTGAGCTGAAATCTCTCAGGGATTCATATCTGGCCTCTTCCCACCTTGTGTGAACATTTGACTTAATTTCGTGATGTTGGATTTTCATGCCAAAAATGAGTATTTTTGATGACCGCGGATATGGAAAACTTTTCAAGATTTGGGCTATTTCGACCGAAAACTGAAATGATTTTTTTTCTCCTGGATCCTGACTTAGGTGAGCTGAAATCTCTCAGGGATTCATATCTGGCCTCTTCCCACCTTGTGTGAACATTTGACTTAATTTCGTGATGTTGGATTTTCATGCCAAAAGTGAGTATTTTTGATGACCGCGGATATGGAAAACTTTTCAATTTTTGGGCTATTTCGGCCGAAAACTGAAATGATTTTTTTCTTCCTGGATCCTGACTTAGGTGAGCTGAAATCTCTCAGGGATTCATATCTGGCCTCTTCCCACCTTGTGTGAACATTTGACTTAATTTCGTGATGTTGGATTTTCATGCCAAAAATGAGTATTTTTGATGACCGCGGATATGGAAAACTTTGCAAGATTTGGGCTATTTCGACCGAAAACTGAAATGATTTTTTTCTTCCTGGATCCTGACTTAGGTGAGCTGAAATCTCTCAGGGATTCATATCTGGCCTCTTCCCACCTTGTGTGAACATTTGACTTAATTTCGTGATGTTGGATTTTCATGCCAAAAATGAGTATTTTTGATGACCGCGGATATGGAAAACTTTGCAAGATTTGGGCTATTTCGGCCGAAAACTGAAATGATTTTTTCTCCCTGGATCCTGACTTAGGTGAGCTGAAATCTCTCAGGGATTCATATCTGGCCTCTTCCCACCTTGTGTGAACATTTGACTTAATTTCGTGATGTTGGATTTTCAGGCCAAAATGAGTATTTTTGATGACCGCGGATATGGAAAACTTTTCAATTTTTGGGCTATTTCGGCCGAAAACTGAAATGATTTTTTCTTCCTGGATCCTGACTTAGGTGAGCTGAAATCTCTCAGGGTTTCATATCTGTCCTCTTCCCACCTTGTGTGAACATTTGACTTAATTTCGTGATGTTGGATTTTCATGCCAAAAGTGAGTATTTTTGATGACCGCGGATATGGAAAACTTTTCAAGATTTGGGCTATTTCGGCCGAAAACTGAAATGATTTTTTTCTCCCTGGATCCTGACTTTGGTGAGCTGAAATCTCTCAGGGATTCATATCTGGTCCTCTTCCCACCTTGTGTGAACATTTGACTTAATTTCGTGATGTTGGATTTTCATGGCCAAAAATGAGTATTTTTGATGACCGCGGATATGGAAAACTTTGCAAGATTTGGGCTATTTCGACCGAAAACTGAAATGTTTTTTTCTTCCTCCTGGATCCTGACTTTGGTGAGCTGAAATCTCTCAGGGATTCATATCTGTCCTCTTCCCACCTTGTGTGAACATTTGACTTAATTTTGTGATGTTGGATTTTCATGCCAAAAGTGAGTATTTTTTGATGACCGCGGATATGGAAAACTTTGCAAGATTTGGGCTATTTCGGCCGAAAACTGAAATGATTTTTTTTCTCCTGGATCCTGACTTAGGTGAGCTGAAATCTCTCAGGGATTCATATCTGGCCTCTTCCCACCTTGTGTGAACATTTGACTTAATTTCGTGATGTTGGATTTTCATGCCAAAAATGAGTATTTTTGATGACCGCGGATATGGAAAACTTTTCAAGATTTGGGCTATTTCGACCGAAAACTGAAATGATTTTTTTCTCCTGGATCCTGACTTAGGTGAGCTGAAATCTCTCGGGATTCATATCTGGCTCTTCCCACCTTGTGTGAACATTTGACTTCATTTCGTGATGTTGGATTTTCATGCCAAAAGTGAGTATTTTTGATGACCGCGGATATGGAAAACTTTTCAATTTTTGGGCTATTTCGGCCGAAAACTGAAATGTTTTTTTCTCTCCTGGATCCTGACTTAGGTGAGCTGAAATCTCTCAGGTTCATATCTGTCCTCTTCCCACCTTGTGTGAACATTTGACTTATTTCGTGATGTTGGATTTTCATGCCAAAAATGAGTATTTTTGATGACCGCGGATATGGAAAACTTTGCAAGATTTGGGCTATTTCGACCGAAAACTGAAATGTTTTTTTCTCCCTGGATCCTGACTTAGGTGAGCTGAAATCTCTCAGGGATTCATATCTGGCCTCTTCCCACCTTGTGTGAACATTTGACTTAATTTCGTGATGTTGGATTTTCATGCCAAAATGAGTATTTTTGATGACCGCGGATATGGAAAACTTTTCAAGATTTGGGCTATTTCGGCCGAAAACTGAAATGATTTTTTCTCCTGGATCCTGACTTAGGTGAGCTGAAATCTCTCAGGGATTCATATCTGGCCTCTTCCCACCTTGTGTGAACATTTGACTTAATTTCGTGATGTTGGATTTTCATGCCAAAAATGAGTATTTTTGATGACCGCGGATATGGAAAACTTTTCAATTTTTGGGCTATTTCGGCCGAAAACTGAAATGATTTTTCTTCTCCTGGATCCTGACTTTGGTGAGCTGAAATCTCTCAGGGTTTCATATCTGTCCTCTTCCCACCTTGTGTGAACATTTGACTTAATTTCGTGATGTTGGATTTTCATGCCAAAATGAGTATTTTTGATGACCGCGGATATGGAAAACTTTCAAGATTTGGGCTATTTCGGCCGAAAACTGAAATGATTTTTTTTTCTCCTGGATCCTGACTTAGGTGAGCTGAAATCTCTCAGGGATTCATATCTGGCCTCTTCCCACCTTGTGTGAACATTTGACTTAATTTCGTGATGTTGGATTTTCATGCCAAAAATGAGTATTTTTGATGACCGCGGATATGGAAAACTTTGCAAGATTTGGGCTATTTCGACCGAAAACTGAAATGATTTTTTTCTCCCTGGATCCTGACTTAGGTGAGCTGAAATCTCTCAGGGATTCATATCTGGCCTCTTCCCACCTTGTGTGAACATTTGACTTAATTTCGTGATGTTGGATTTTCATGCCAAAAGTGAGTATTTTTGATGACCGCGGATATGGAAAACTTTGAATTTTTGGGCTATTTCGGCCGAAAACTGAAATGATTTTTTTCTCCTTGGATCCTGACTTAGTGAGCTGAAATCTCTCAGGGATTCATATCTGGCCTCTTCCCACCTTGTGTGAACATTTGACTTAATTTCGTGATGTTGGATTTTCATGCCAAAAATGAGTATTTTTGATGACCGCGGATATGGAAAACTTTGCAAATTTGGGCTATTTCGACCGAAAACTGAAATGATTTTTTTCTCCATGGATCCTGACTTAGGTGAGCTGAAATCTCTCAGGGATTCATATCTGGCCTCTTCCCACCTTGTGTGAACATTTGACTTAATTTCGTGATGTTGGATTTTCATGCCAAAAGTGAGTATTTTTGATGACCGCGGATATGGAAAACTTTTCAATTTTTGGGCTATTTCGGCCGAAAACTGAAATGTTTATTTTCTTCCTGGATCCTGACTTTGGTGAGCTGAAATCTCTCAGGGTTTCATATCTGTCCTCTTCCCACCTTGTGTGAACATTTGACTTATTTTCGTGATGTTGGATTTTCAGGCCAAAAATGAGTATTTTTGATGACCGCGGATATGGAAAACTTTGCAATTTTTGGGCTATTTCGACCGAAAACTGAAATGATTTTTTTCTCCATGGATCCTGACTTAGGTGAGCTGAAATCTCTCAGGGATTCATATCTGGCCTCTTCCCACCTTGTGTGAACATTTGACTTAATTTCGTGATGTTGGATTTTCATGCCAAAAATGAGTATTTTTGATGACCGCGGATATGGAAAAATTTGATTTTTGGGCTATTTCGGCCGAAAACTGAAATGATTTTTTTCTCCCTGGATCCTGACTTAGGTGAGCTGAAATCTCTCAGGGATTCATATCTGGCCTCTTCCCACCTTGTGTGAACATTTGACTTAATTTCGTGATGTTGGATTTTCATGCCAAAAATGAGTATTTTTGATGACCGCGGATATGGAAAACTTTGCAATTTTTGGGCTATTTCGGCCGAAAACTGAAATGATTTTTTTTCTCCATGGATCCTGACTTAGGTGAGCTGAAATCTCTCAGGGATTCATATCTGGCCTCTTCCCACCTTGTGTGAACATTTGACTTAATTTCGTGATGTTGGATTTTCATGCCAAAAGTGAGTATTTTTGATGACCGCGGATATGGAAAACTTTTCAATTTTTGGGCTATTTCGGCCGAAAACTGAAATGTTTATTTTCTCCTGGATCCTGACTTTGGTGAGCTGAAATCTCTCAGGGTTTCATATCTGTCCTCTTCCCACCTTGTGTGAACATTTGACTTAATTTCGTGATGTTGGATTTTCAGGCCAAAATGAGTATTTTTGATGACCGCGGATATGGAAAACTTTGCAAGATTTGGGCTATTTCGACCGAAAACTGAAATGATTTTTTTCTCCATGGATCCTGACTTAGGTGAGCTGAAATCTCTCAGGGATTCATATCTGGCCTCTTCCCACCTTGTGTGAACATTTGACTTAATTTTGTGATGTTGGATTTTCATGCCAAAAGTGAGTATTTTTGATGACCGCGGATATGGAAAACTTTTCAATTTTGGGCTATTTCGGCCGAAAACTGAAATGTTTTTTTTCTTCCTGGATCCTGACTTTGGTGAGCTGAAATCTCTCAGGGATTCATATCTGCCTCTTCCCACCTTGTGTGAACATTTGACTTAATTTCGTGATGTTGGATTTTCATGCCAAAGTGAGTATTTTTGATGACCGCGGATATGGAAAACTTTTCAAGATTTGGGCTATTTCGGCCGAAAACTGAAATGATTTTTTTCTCCCTGGATCCTGACTTAGGTGAGCTGAAATCTCTCAGGGATTCATATCTGGCCTCTTCCCACCTTGTGTGAACATTTGACTTAATTTCGTGATGTTGGATTTTCATGCCAAAAGTGAGTATTTTTGATGACCGCGGATATGGAAAACTTTTCAATTTTGGGCTATTTCGGCCGAAAACTGAAATGTTTATTTTCTTCCTGGATCCTGACTTTGGTGAGCTGAAATCTCTCAGGGTTTCATATCTGTCCTCTTCCCACCTTGTGTGAACATTTGACTTAATTTCGTGATGTTGGATTTTCATGCCAAAAATGAGTATTTTTGATGACCGCGGATATGGAAAACTTTGCAAGATTTGGGCTATTTCGACCGAAAACTGAAATGATTTTTTTCTCCTGGATCCTGACTTAGGTGAGCTGAAATCTCTCAGGGATTCATATCTGGCCTCTTCCCACCTTGTGTGAACATTTGACTTAATTTGTGATGTTGGATTTTCATGCCAAAAGTGAGTATTTTTGATGACCGCGGATATGGAAAACTTTTCAATTTTGGGCTATTTCGGCCGAAAACTGAAATGTTTTTTTCTTCCTGGATCCTGACTTAGGTGAGCTGAAATCTCTCAGGGATTCATATCTGGCCTCTTCCCACCTTGTGTGAACATTTGACTTAATTTCGTGATGTTGGATTTTCAGGCCAAAATGAGTATTTTTGATGACCGCGGATATGGAAAACTTTGCAAGATTTGGGCTATTTCGACCGAAAACTGAAATGATTTTTTTCTCCATGGATCCTGACTTAGGTGAGCTGAAATCTCTCAGGGATTCATATCTGGCCTCTTCCCACCTTGTGTGAACATTTGACTTAATTTCGTGATGTTGGATTTTCATGCCAAAAGTGAGTATTTTTGATGACCGCGGATATGGAAAACTTTTCAATTTTGGGCTATTTCGGCCGAAAACTGAAATGTTTTTTTCTTCCTGGATCCTGACTTTGGTGAGCTGAAATCTCTCAGGGATTCATATCTGTCCTCTTCCCACCTTGTGTGAACATTTGACTTAATTTGTGATGTTGGATTTTCATGCCAAAAGTTAGTATTTTTGATGACCGCGGATATGGAAAACTTTTCAAGATTTGGCTATTTCGGCCGAAAACTGAAATGATTTTTTTCTCCCTGGATCCTGACTTAGGTGAGCTGAAATCTCTCAGGGATTCATATCTGGCCTCTTCCCACCTTGTGTGAACATTTGACTTAATTTCGTGATGTTGGATTTTCATGCCAAAAGTGAGTATTTTTGATGACCGCGGATATGGAAAACTTTTCAAGATTTGGGCTATTTCGGCCGAAAACTGAAATGATTTTTTTCTCCCTGGATCCTGACTTTGGTGAGCTGAAATCTCTCAGGGATTCATATCTGTCCTCTTCCCACCTTGTGTGAACATTTGACTTAATTTCGTGATGTTGGATTTTCATGCCAAAAGTGAGTATTTTTGATGACCGCGGATATGGAAAACTTTTCAAGATTTGGGCTATTTCGACCGAAAACTGAAATGATTTTTTTCTCCCTGGATCCTGACTTAGGTGAGCTGAAATCTCTCAGGGATTCATATCTGGCCTCTTCCCACCTTGTGTGAACATTTGACTTAATTTCGTGATGTTGGATTTTCATGCCAAAAGTGAGTATTTTTGATGACCGCGGATATGGAAAACTTTTCAATTTTTGGGCTATTTCGGCCGAAAACTGAAATGTTTATTTTCTTCCTGGATCCTGACTTTGGTGAGCTGAAATCTCTCAGGGTTTCATATCTGTCCTCTTCCCACCTTGTGTGAACATTTGACTTAATTTCGTGATGTTGGATTTTCATGCCAAAAGTGAGTATTTTTGATGACCGCGGATATGGAAAACTTTTCAAGATTTGGGCTATTTCGGCCGAAAACTGAAATGATTTTTTTCTCCCTGGATCCTGACTTAGGTGAGCTGAAATCTCTCAGGATTCATATCTGGCCTCTTCCCACCTTGTGTGAACATTTGACTTAATTTCGTGATGTTGGATTTTCATGCCAAAAGTGAGTATTTTTGATGACCGCGGATATGGAAAACTTTTCAATTTTTGGGCTATTTCGGCCGAAAACTGAAATGTTTTTTTCTTCCTGGATCCTGACTTTGGTGAGCTGAAATCTCTCAGGGTTTCATATCTGTCCTCTTCCCACCTTGTGTGAACATTTGACTTAATTTCGTGATGTTGGATTTTCAGGCCAAAAATGAGTATTTTTGATGACCGCGGATATGGAAAACTTTGCAAGATTTGGGCTATTTCGACCGAAAACTGAAATGATTTTTTTCTCCTGGATCCTGACTTAGGTGAGCTGAAATCTCTCAGGGATTCATATCTGGCCTCTTCCCACCTTGTGTGAACATTTGACTTAATTTCGTGATGTTGGATTTTCATGCCAAAAATGAGTATTTTTGATGACCGCGGATATGGAAAACTTTGCAAGATTTGGGCTATTTCGACCGAAAACTGAAATGATTTTTTTCTCCCTGGATCCTGACTTAGGTGAGCTGAAATCTCTCAGGGATTCATATCTGGCCTCTTCCCACCTTGTGTGAACATTTGACTTAATTTCGTGATGTTGGATTTTCATGCCAAAAATGAGTATTTTTGATGACCGCGGATATGGAAAACTTTGCAAGATTTGGGCTATTTCGGCCGAAAACTGAAATGATTTTTTTCTCCCTGGATCCTGACTTAGGTGAGCTGAAATCTCTCGGGATTCATATCTGGCCTCTTCCCACCTTGTGTGAACATTTGACTTAATTTCGTGATGTTGGATTTTCATGCCAAAAGTGAGTATTTTTGATGACCGCGGATATGGAAAACTTTTCAAGATTTGGGCTATTTCGGCCGAAAACTGAAATGATTTTTTTCTCCCTGGATCCTGACTTAGGTGAGCTGAAATCTCTCAGGATTCATATCTGGCCTCTTCCCACCTTGTGTGAACATTTGACTTCATTTCGTGATGTTGGATTTTCATGCCAAAAGTGAGTATTTTTGATGACCGCGGATATGGAAAACTTTTCAATTTTTGGGCTATTTCGGCCGAAAACTGAAATGTTTATTTTCTTTCTGGATCCTGACTTTGGTGAGCTGAAATCTCTCAGGGTTTCATATCTGTCCTCTTCCCACCTTGTGTGAACATTTGACTTAATTTCGTGATGTTGGATTTTCAGGCCAAAAATGAGTATTTTTGATGACCGCGGATATGGAAAACTTTGCAAGATTTGGGCTATTTCGACCGAAAACTGAAATGATTTTTTTCTCCATGGATCCTGACTTAGGTGAGCTGAAATCTCTCAGGGATTCATATCTGGCCTCTTCCCACCTTGTGTGAACATTTGACTTAATTTCGTGATGTTGGATTTTCATGCCAAAAGTGAGTATTTTTGATGACCGCGGATATGGAAAAC
This sequence comes from Patiria miniata, assembly GCF_015706575.1. NCBI lineage: Eukaryota > Metazoa > Echinodermata > Asteroidea > Valvatida > Asterinidae > Patiria > Patiria miniata. Next base: position 26,238,117 of record NW_024037073.1, on the reverse strand, counting down.
TTTTCAATTTTGGGCTATTTCGGCCGAAAACTGAAATGTTTTTTTCTTCCTGGATCCTGACTTTGGTGAGCTGAAATCTCTCAGGGATTCATATCTGTCCTCTTCCCACCTTGTGTGAACATTTGACTTAATTTCGTGATGTTGGATTTTCATGCCAAAAATGAGTATTTTTGATGACCGCGGATATGGAAAACTTTTCAAGATTTGGGCTATTTCGGCCGAAAACTGAAATGATTTTTTTCTCCCTGGATCCTGACTTAGGTGAGCTGAAATCTCTCAGGGATTCATATCTGGCCTCTTCCCACCTTGTGTGAACATTTGACTTAATTTCGTGATGTTGGATTTTCATGCCAAAAGTGAGTATTTTTGATGACCGCGGATATGGAAAACTTTTCAATTTTGGGCTATTTCGGCCGAAAACTGAAATGTTTTTTTCTTCCTGGATCCTGACTTTGGTGAGCTGAAATCTCTCAGGGTTTCATATCTGTCCTCTTCCCACTTGTGTGAACATTTGACTTAATTTCGTGATGTTGGATTTCAGGCCAAAATGAGTATTTTTGATGACCGCGGATATGGAAAACTTTGCAAGATTTGGGCTATTTCGACCGAAAACTGAAATGATTTTTTTCTCCATGGATCCTGACTTAGGTGAGCTGAAATCTCTCAGGGATTCATATCTGGCCTCTTCCCACCTTGTGTGAACATTTGACTTAATTTCGTGATGTTGGATTTTCATGCCAAAAATGAGTATTTTTGATGACCGCGGATATGGAAAACTTTGCAAGATTTGGGCTATTTCGGCCGAAAACTGAAATGATTTTTTTCTCCCTGGATCCTGACTTAGGTGAGCTGAAATCTCTCAGGGATTCATATCTGGCCTCTTCCCACCTTGTGTGAACATTTGACTTAATTTCGTGATGTTGGATTTTCATGCCAAAAATGAGTATTTTTGATGACCGCGGATATGGAAAACTTTGCAAGATTTGGGCTATTTCGACCGAAAACTGAAATGATTTTTTTCTCCATGGATCCTGACTTAGGTGAGCTGAAATCTCTCAGGGATTCATATCTGGCCTCTTCCCACCTTGTGTGAACATTTGACTTAATTTCGTGATGTTGGATTTTCATGCCAAAAGTGAGTATTTTTGATGACCGCGGATATGGAAAACTTTTCAATTTTTGGGCTATTTCGGCCGAAAACTGAAATGTTTTTTTCTTCCTGGATCCTGACTTTGGTGAGCTGAAATCTCTCAGGGTTTCATATCTGGCCTCTTCCCACCTTGTGTGAACATTTGACTTATTTTCGTGATGTTGGATTTTCAGGCCAAAAAGAGTATTTTTGATGACCGCGGATATGGAAAACTTTGCAAGATTTGGGCTATTTCGACCGAAAACTGAAATGTTTTTTTCTTCCTGGATCCTGACTTTGGTGAGCTGAAATCTCTCAGGTTTCATATCTGTCCTCTTCCCACCTTGTGTGAACATTTGACTTAATTTTGTGATGTTGGATTTTCATGCCAAAAGTGAGTTTTTTTGATGACCGCGGATATGGAAAACTTTGCAAGATTTGGGCTATTTCGACCGAAAACTGAAATGATTTTTTTTCTCCATGGATCCTGACTTAGGTGAGCTGAAATCTCTCAGGGATTCATATCTGGCCTCTTCCCACCTTGTGTGAACATTTGACTTAATTTCGTGATGTTGGATTTTCATGCCAAAAATGAGTATTTTTGATGACCGCGGATATGGAAAACTTTGCAAGATTTGGGCTATTTCGACCGAAAACTGAAATGATTTTTTTCTCCCTGGATCCTGACTTAGGTGAGCTGAAATCTCTCAGGGATTCATATCTGGGCTCTTCCCACCTTGTGTGAACATTTGACTTAATTTCGTGATGTTGGATTTTCATGCCAAAAGTGAGTATTTTTGATGACCGCGGATATGGAAAACTTTTCAATTTTTGGGCTATTTCGGCCGAAAACTGAAATGTTTTTTTCTTCCTGGATCCTGACTTGGTGAGCTGAAATCTCTCAGGGTTTCATATCTGTCCTCTTCCCACCTTGTGTGAACATTTGACTTATTTTCGTGATGTTGGATTTTCATGCCCAAAATGAGTATTTTTGATGACCGCGGATATGGAAAACTTTGCAAGATTTGGGCTATTTCGACCGAAAACTGAAATGTTTATTTTCTTCCTGGATCCTGACTTTGGTGAGCTGAAATCTCTCAGGTTTCATATTTGTCCTCTTCCCACCTTGTGTGAACATTTGACTTAATTTTGTGATGTTGGATTTTCATGCCAAAATTAGTATTTTTGATGACCGCGGATATGGAAAACTTTGCAAGATTTGGGCTATTTCGACCGAAAACTGAAATGATTTTTTTTCTCCATGGATCCTGACTTAGGTGAGCTGAAATCTCTCAGGGATTCATATCTGGCCTCTTCCCACCTTGTGTGAACATTTGACTTAATTTCGTGATGTTGGATTTTCATGCCAAAAATGAGTATTTTTGATGACCGCGGATATGGAAAACTTTGCAAGATTTGGGCTATTTCGACCGAAAACTGAAATGATTTTTTTTCTCCTGGATCCTGACTTAGGTGAGCTGAAATCTCTCGGGGATTCATATCTGGCTCTTCCCACCTTGTGTGAACATTTGACTTAATTTCGTGATGTTGGATTTTCATGCCAAAAGTGAGTATTTTTGATGACCGCGGATATGGAAAACTTTCAATTTTTGGGCTATTTCGGCCGAAAACTGAAATGTTTATTTTCTTCCTGGATCCTGACTTTGGTGAGCTGAAATCTCTCAGGGATTCATATCTGTCCTCTTCCCACCTTGTGTGAACATTTGACTTATTTTCGTGATGTTGGATTTTCATGCCAAAATGAGTATTTTTGATGACCGCGGATATGGAAAACTTTGCAAGATTTGGGCTATTTCGACCGAAAACTGAAATGTTATTTTCTTCCTGGATCCTGACTTTGGTGAGCTGAAATCTCTCACGGTTTCATATCTGTCCTCTTCCCACCTTGTGTGAACATTTGACTTAATTTCTGATGTTGGATTTTCAGGCCAAAAATGAGTATTTTTGATGACCGCGGATATGGAAAACTTTGCAAGATTTGGGCTATTTCGACCGTAAACTGAAATGATTTTTTTCTCCATGGATCCTGACTTAGGTGAGCTGAAATCTCTCAGGGATTCATATCTGGCCTCTTCCCACCTTGTGTGAACATTTGACTTAATTTTCGTGATGTTGGATTTTCAGGCCAAAAATGAGTATTTTTGATGACCGCGGATATGGAAAACTTTCAATTTTGGGCTATTTCGGCCGAAAACTGAAATGTATTTTTCTTCCTGGATCCTGACTTTGGTGAGCTGAAATCTCTCAGGGTTCATATCTGTCCTCTTCCCACCTTGTGTGAACATTTGACTTCATTTCGTGATGTTGGATTTTCATGCCAAAAGTGAGTATTTTTGATGACCGCGGATATGGAAAACTTTCAAGATTTGGGCTATTTCGGCCGAAAACTGAAATGATTTTTTTCTCCCTGGATCCTGACTTAGGTGAGCTGAAATCTCTCAAGGATTCATATCTGGCTCTTCCCACCTTGTGTGAACATTTGACTTAATTTGTGATGTTGGATTTTCATGCCAAAAATGAGTATTTTTGATGACCGCGGATATGGAAAACTTTGCAAGATTTGGGCTATTTCGACCGAAAACTGAAATGATTTTTTTCTCCCTGGATCCTGACTTAGGTGAGCTGAAATCTCTCAGGGATTCATATCTGGCCTCTTCCCACCTTGTGTGAACATTTGACTTAATTTCGTGATGTTGGATTTTCATGCCAAAAATGAGTATTTTTGATGACCGCGGATATGAAAAATTTTGAAATTTTTGGGCTATTTCGGCCGAAAACTGAAATGATTTTTCTCCTTGGATCCTACTTAAGTGAGCTGAAATCTCTCAGGGTTCATATCTGGCCTCTTCCCACCTTGTGTGAACATTTGACTTAATTTCGTGATGTTGGGTTTTCATGCCAAAAATGAGTATTTTTGATGACCGCGGATATGGAAAACTTTGCAAGATTTGGGCTATTTCGGCCGAAAACTGAAATGATTTTTTTCTCCATGGATCCTACTTAGGTGAGCTGAAATCTCTCAGGGATTCATATCTGCCTCTTCCCACCTTGTGTGAACATTTGACTTCAATTCGTGATGTTGGATTTTCATGGCAAAAGTGAGTATTTTTGATGACCGCGGATATGGAAAACTTTTCAAGATTTGGTCTATTTCGGCCGAAAACTGAAATGATTTTTTTCTCCATGGATCCTTACTTAGGTGAGCTGAAATCTCTCAGGGATTCATATCTGGCCTCTTCCCACCTTGTGTGAACATTTGACTTAATTTTGTGATGTTGGAATTTCAGGCCAAAAATGAGTATTTTTGATGACCGCGGATATGGAAAACTTTGCAAGATTTGGGCTATTTCGACCGAAAACTGAAATGATTTTTTTCTCCATGGATCCTGACTTAGGTGAGCTGAAATCTCTCAGGGATTCATATCTGGCCTCTTCCCACCTTGTGTGAACATTTGACTTAATTTCGTGATGTAGGATTTTCATGCAAAAAATGAGTATTTTTGATGACCGCGGATATGGAAAAATTTTGAATTTTTGGGCTATTTCGGCCAAAAACTGAAATGATTTTTTTCTCCCTGGATTCTAACTTAAGTGAGCTGAAATCTCTCAGGGATTCATATCTGGCCTCTTCCCACCTTGTGTGAACATTTGACTTAATTTCGTGATGTTGGGTTTTCATGCCAAAAATGAGTATTTTTGATGACCGCGGATATGGAAAACTTTGCAAGATTTGGGCTATTTCGACCGAAAACTGAAATGATTTTTTTCTCCATGGATCCTTACTTAGGTGAGCTGAAATCTCTCGGGGATTCATATCTGGGCTCTTCCCACCTTGTGTGAACATTTGACTTCATTTCGTGATGTTGGATTTTCATGCCAAAAGTGAGTATTTTTGATGACCGTGGATATGGAAAACTTTTCAATTTTTGGGCTATTTCGGCCGAAAACTGAAATGTTTATTTTCTTCCTGGATCCTGACTTTGGTGAGCTGAAATCTCTCAGGGTTTCATATCTGTCCTCTTCCCACCTTGTGTGAACATTTGACTTAATTTTGTGATGTTGGATTTTCATGCCAAAAGTTAGTATTTTTGATGACCGCGGATATGGAAAACTTTTCAAGATTTAGTCTATTTCGGCCGAAAACTGAAATGATTTTGTTCTCCCTGCATCCTGACTTAGGTGAGCTGAAATCTCTCACGGATTCATATCTGGCCTCTTCCCACCTTGTGTGAACATTTGACTTAATATCGTGATGTTGGATTTTCAAGCCAAAAGTGAGTATTTTTGTTGACCGCGGATATGGAAAACTTTTCAATTTTTGGGCTATTTCGGCCGAAAACTGAAATGTTTATTTTCTTCCTCGATCCTGACTTTGGTGAGCTGAAATCTCTCAGGGTTTCATATCTGTCCTCTTCCCACGTTGTGTGAACATTTGACTTAATTTTGTGATGTTGGAATTTCAGGCCAAAAATGAGTATTTTTGATGACCGCGGATATGGAAAACTTTGCAAGATTTGGGCTATTTCGACCGAAAACTGAAATGATTTTTTTCTCCATGGATCCTGACTTAGGTGAGCTGAAATCTCTCAGGGATTCATATCTGGCCTCTTCCCACCTTGTGTGAACATTTGACTTAATTTCGTGATGTAGGATTTTCATGCCAAAAATGAGTATTTTTGATGACCGCGGATATGGAAAAATTTTGAATTTTTGGGCTATTTCGGCCAAAAACTGAAATGATTTTTTTCTCCCTGGATTCTACTTAAGTGAGCTGAAATCTCTCAGGGATTCATATCTGGCCTCTTCCCACCTTGTGTGAACATTTGACTTAATTTTGTGATGTTGGAATTTCAGGCCAAAAATGAGTATTTTTGATGACCGCGGATATGGAAAACTTTGCAAGATTTGGGCTATTTCGACCGTAAACTGAAATGATTTTTTTCTCCATGGATCCTGACTTAGGTGAGCTGAAATCTCTCAGGGATTCATATCTGGGCTCTTCCCACCTTGTGTGAACATTTGACTTCAATTCGTGATGTTGGATTTTCATGCCAAAAGTGAGTATTTTTGTTGACCGCGGATATGGAAAACTTTTCAATTTTTGGGCTATTTCGGCCGAAAACTGAAATGTTTATTTTCTTCCTGGATCCTGACTTTGGTGAGCTGAAATCTCTCAGGGTTTCATATCTGTCCTCTTCCCACGTTGTGTGAACATTTGACTTAATTTTGTGATGTTGGAATTTCAGGCCAAAAATGAGTATTTTTGATGACCGCGGATATGGAAAACTTTGCAAGATTTGGGCTATTTCGGCCAAAAACTGCAATGATTTTTTTCTCCCTGGATCCTGACTTAGGTGAGCTGAAATCTCTCAGGATTCATATCTGGCTTCTTCCCACCTTGTGTGAACATTTGACTTCATTTCGTGATGTTGGATTTTTCATGCCAAAAATGAGTATTTTTGATGACCGCTGATATGGAAAACTTTGCAAGATTTGGGCTATTTCGACCGAAAACTGAAATGATTTTTTTCTCCCTGCATCCTGACTTAGGTGAGCTGAAATCGCTCAGGGATTCATATCTGGCCTCTTCCCACCTTGTGTGAACATTTGACTTAATTTCGTGATGTAGGATTTTCATGCCAAAAATGAGTATTTTTGAAAACCGCGGATATGGAAAAATTTTGAATTTTTGGGCTATTTCGGCCAAAACTGAAATGATTTTTTCTCCTTGGATTCTACTTAAGTGAGCTGAAATCTCTCAGGGATTCATATCTGGCCTCTTCCCACCTTGTAAGAACATTTGACTTAATTTCGTGATGTTGGGTTTTCATGCCAAAAATGAGTATTTTTGATGACCGCGGATATGGAAAACTTTGCAAGATTTGGGCTATTTCGACCGAAAACTGAAATGTTTATTTTCTTCCTGGATCCTGACTTTGGTGAGCTGAAATCTCTCACGGTTTCATATTTGTCCTCTTCCCATCTTGTGTGAACATTTGACTTAATTTCGTGATGTTGGAATTTCAGGCCAAAAATGAGTATTTTTGATGACCGCGGATATGGAAAACTTTGCAAGATTTGGGCTATTTCGACCGTAACCTGAAATGATTTTTTTCTCCATGGATCCTGACTTAGGTGAGCTGAAATCTCTCAGGGATTCATATCTGGCCTCTTCCCACCTTGTGTGAACATTTGACTTAATTTCGTGATGTTGGATTTTCAGGCCAAAAATGAGTATTTTTGATGACCGCGGATATGGAAAACTGTTCAATTTTTGGGCTATTTCGGCCGAAAACTGAAATGTATGTTTTCTTCCTGGATCCTGACTTTGGTGAGCTGAAATCTCTCAGGGTTTCATATCTGTCCTCTTCCCACCTTGTGTGAACATTTGACTTCATTTCGTGATGTTGGATTTTTCATGCCAAAAATGAGTATTTTTGATGACCGCGGATATGGAAAACTTTGCAAGATTTGGGCTATTTCGACCGAAAACTGAAATGATTTTTTTCTCCCTGCATCCTGACTTAGGTGAGCTGAAATCGCTCAGGGATTCATATCTGGCCTCTTCCCACCTTGTGTGAACATTTGACTTAATTTCGTGATGTAGGATTTTCATGCCAAAAATGAGTATTTTTGATAACCGCGGATATGGAAAATTTTGAATTTTTGGGCTATTTCGGCCAAAACTGAAATGATTTTTTCTCCTTGGATTCTAACTTAAGTGAGCTGAAATCTCTCAGGGATTCATATCTGGCCTCTTCCCACCTTGTGTGAACATTTGACTTAATTTCGTGATGTTGGGTTTTCATGCCAAAAATGAGTATTTTTGATGACCGCGGATATGGAAAACTTTGCAAGATTTGGGCTATTTCGACCGAAAACTGAAATGATTTTTTTCTCCATGGATCCTTACTTAGGTGAGCTGAAATCTCTCGGGGATTCATATCTGGGCTCTTCCCACCTTGTGTGAACATTTGACTTCAATTCGTGATGTTGGATTTTCATGCCAAAAGTGAGTATTTTTGTTGACCGCGGATATGGAAAACTTTTCAATTTTTGGGCTATTTCGGCCGAAAACTGAAATGTTTATTTTCTTCCTGGATCCTGACTTTGGTGAGCTGAAATCTCTCAGGGTTTCATATCTGTCCTCTTCCCACGTTGTGTGAACATTTGACTTAATTTTGTGATGTTGGAATTTCAGGCCAAAAATGAGTATTTTTGATGACCGCGGATATGGAAAACTTTGCAAGATTTGGGCTATTTCGGCCAAAAACTGAAATGATTTTTTTCTCCCTGGATCCTGACTTAGGTGAGCTGAAATCTCTCAAGGATTCATATCTGGCTTCTTCCCACCTTGTGTGAACATTTGACTTAATTTCGTGATGTTGGATTTTTCATGCCAAAAATGAGTATTTTTGATGACCGCGGATATGGAAAACTTTGCAAGATTTGGGCTATTTCGACCAAAAACTGAAATGATTTTTTTCTCCCTGCATCCTGACTTAGGTGAGCTGAAATCGCTCAGGGATTCATATCTGGCCTCTTCCCACCTTGTGTGAACATTTGACTTAATTTCGTGATGTAGGATTTTCATGCCAAAAATGAGTATTTTTGAAAACCGCGGATATGGAAAAATTTTGAATTTTTGGGCTATTTCGGCCAAAAACTGAAATGATTTTTTCTCCTTGGATTCTATCTTAAGTGAGCTGAAATCTCTCAGGGATTCATATCTGGCCTCTTCCCACCTTGTGTGAACATTTGACTTAATTTCGTGATGTTGGGTTTTCATGCCAAAAATGAGTATTTTTGATGACCGCGGATATGGAAAACTTTGCAAGATTTGGGCTATTTCGACCGAAAACTGAAATGATTTTTTTCTCCATGGATCCTTACTTAGGTGAGCTGAAATCTCTCGGGGATTCATATCTGGGCTCTTCCCACCTTGTGTGAACATTTGACTTCAATTCGTGATGTTGGATTTTCATGCCAAAAGTGAGTATTTTTGTTGACCGCGGATATGGAAAACTTTTCAATTTTTGGGCTATTTCGGCCGAAAACTGAAATGTTTATTTTCTTCCTCGATCCTGACTTTGGTGAGCTGAAATCTCTCAGGGTTTCATATCTGTCCTCTTCCCACGTTGTGTGAACATTTGACTTAATTTTGTGATGTTGGAATTTCAGGCCAAAAATGAGTATTTTTGATGACCGCGGATATGGAAAACTTTGCAAGATTTGGGCTATTTCGACCGAAAACTGAAATGATTTTTTTCTCCATGGATCCTGACTTAGGTGAGCTGAAATCTCTCAGGGATTCATATCTGGCCTCTTCCCACCTTGTGTGAACATTTGACTTAATTTCGTGATGTAGGATTTTCATGCAAAAAATGAGTATTTTTGATGACCGCGGATATGGAAAAATTTTGAATTTTTGGGCTATTTCGGCCAAAAACTGAAATGATTTTTTTCTCCCTGGATTCTAACTTAAGTGAGCTGAAATCTCTCAGGGATTAATATCTGGCCTCTTCCCACCTTGTGTGAACATTTGACTTAATTTCGTGATGTTGGGTTTTCATGCCAAAAATGAGTATTTTTGATGACCGCGGATATGGAAAACTTTGCAAGATTTGGGCTATTTCGACCGAAAACTGAAATGATTTTTTTCTCCATGGATCCTTACTTAGGTGAGCTGAAATCTCTCGGGGATTCATATCTGGGCTCTTCCCACCTTGTGTGAACATTTGACTTCATTTCGTGATGTTGGATTTTCATGCCAAAAGTGAGTATTTTTGATGACCGTGGATATGGAAAACTTTTCAATTTTTGGGCTATTTCGGCCGAAAACTGAAATGTTTATTTTCTTCCTGGATCCTGACTTTGGTGAGCTGAAATCTCTCACGGTTTCATATTTGTCCTCTTCCCATCTTGTGTGAACATTTGACTTAATTTTGTGATGTTGGATTTTCATGCCAAAAGTTAGTTTTTTTTGATGACCGCGGATGTGGAAAACTTTGCAAGATTTGGGCTATTTCGACCGAAAACTGAAATGATTTTTTTCTCCATGGATCCTTACTTAGGTGAGCTGAAATCTCTCGGGGATTCATATCTGGGCTCTTCCCACCTTGTGTGAACATTTGACTTCATTTCGTGATGTTGGATTTTCATGCCAAAAGTGAGTATTTTTGATGACGGCGGATATGGAAAACTTTTCAATTTTTGGGCTATTTCGGCCGAAAACTGAAATGTTTATTTTCTTCCTGGATCCTGACTTTGGTGAGCTGAAACCTCTCAGGGTTTCATATCTGTCCTCTTCCCACCTTGTGTGAACATTTGACTTCTTTTCATGATGTTGGATTTTCAGCCGTTTTGTTCGATATCGTAGTTGATCCCCTCTGCCCAATGTTATGACAAATTGCTATTGATAACCAGCTATAAATCGTGGCCAGACCAGCCGCGGTAGGCTGGTCCTGAATAGTCCACTAGACTAGTCCAACCATCTTCAACTAGCGTGCGTTCCATCAGAGTTAGTCAAACTATAATTAATTATAAAACCTCACCCAGAGATTCTGTGTCTTGATTGGCCGAGAGCGAGTCACATGGTACTTTCTATTTCTGCCGTCTTTCAGAGCACAGCCAAAAGTACTATACCCATAGAAACCAAAGTACTATACCACTAGCAACCAAAGTACTATACCCATGGTGCGGTTTTTGTGTGCAAATGCATGCTGGCGTGCGCGTAGCGCGTATTGTTTCCAAGAGAGCGCGCCACAGAGTTGGATTCAAGCGTCTTGTGAAGGGGTGGTTTGGAAGAGTTTCCACCAATTTTGTATTGAAATAGAAGTTCATTTTAACTGTGTTCAGATTTATGTAATTTAAGTTATTAAAAACCTAGCAGAATCTGTGGGTGAAGTGTTATGAAACAAATATTGAATGCCTTATCTCGTGGTGAAGTAAAACTAGCCTCCGTCGATGATCCACGGAGCATTCAATTTTCCCTTTGCTTCCCCTCAGGGAAATAGATGTCCATTGATAACCTGAGGTGGCTAGGTTTACTACACCACTCGAAGCATTCCATATTTGTATACTATGGTCCTTGATTGAACCTGGTTCCATCTAATGGCCTCCACTTTAGCCAAATTTGTGCGTACTGAATATTTCTTGTATTTATTCCCTCCACAGAGGAAGTACGGTACCTGTCCTCACGGAGGCTACGGTCTCGGACTGGACGATTCTTGACCTGGATCCTAAACCGCTTGCATATCAGGGACGTCTGCTTCTACCCACGCTTCATAAAACGATGTATGCCATAGATGTGTCAACATGTCGCCTTCAATTCTTGATTCTAAGCATTGCTTAATATTTAGTGTGAGAAATCAAGATTAATAAGGGGTGGGGCTAGGTTGATCAAGTGGGGGGGGGTTGGTTGTATGTCCTAAGACCAAATTTCTAGAGATAATTATGCCATTGTATTGTAAGGTATTTCTTCAAGGTGCAGTTTTAAACTTTCTTCACAGTTCGCTCTTTTAGTTTCAAGTAGTTTTGGGTTTTTTTTAACCAAAACTCATAACAAATTGCAAGGGTTCAACCTAACATTTCTTATGAAATTTGGCCAAAACAGGACTTGCCTCCAAATGACTCGGAAATTCCCTACGATGTAAGACGAGTTTCAATCAGTGTTCAAAAATCCATTTTTATGAAGATTTTAGCGAAAATTACTGCTTTATTGATTGGAAAGAAGTTATCTTTTGTGACCGCAATTTCTCCCACATTTTTGATGTGATTATCTGTTGGATGGAATATCTGACCAGAAATCGTGTTGGAATAGGGCCTAAAGTACTTTAGGCCCCCCCCCCCCCCCCCCAAAAGGCTCCAGTTTCTGGTATGCGCGCGTCACTGTAGCCATGCGCGACAGCCAACTTAAGTTTTTTCATTGTAAAATGATGTCTCATAACTGCCCAACTCACTGGTTTGACTGGAATCCTGCTGCTACACAAGTGTAATGTGTTTTTAGATGGGGTTACTATCGAGCATAAGCTTTATGTGGCCTCTGTAGGCTCACATATATTTTGCACTAAATTTAGTCCGGCACCATTTGCAGTCATCACCGACATTTGAAGAAAAAACAAATTAAAAAAATGCCGTGTCGCTGCACCAATTTTCGGGCAAGCTCCGTAACCAGAAACCGAAGTATCCTGTAAGTTTAAAGCAATTTAAACAATTTTGCCAGAATTAAAATAGAATACATTTTTAATAAAATTTTCCCAAAAGACGATTTCTCTAAAACAAAAGTCCTTTCTTAGAACTTTATCATGTTTTCTTAAGAAATCCTTCTCAAATATTCTCAATAATATGTACTTGTAATCAAGTGCTGAATAGTTACTTTCATTTCTCATTAAGCTGCACTATTTGTCAAATATTATCATATATCACTTCAAGTATCTTTCTTTCCTTTCAACTGGGTATGTAACTGTCTAAAACAAAAACATTTGAATGCAAAACATGTTTTTCTCCTCATAATGAAAAGAAAATTGAAAAATTATGTTCAAATTATCCGTTATTTCCCCACTGATAAAAATCCATGTTCAAAGATTAAGAGACATATTTTTTATTTCAGTACTCAGAATTGACATTGTTGACCTGCTTTTTCAGAAATGTCTACCAGCCTGCAGTTTATTGATGCAACATGTACTCTTAAACTCGACTTCAAAAATAAAAGTAGACGAGAAATCTATTTGAACAGACTTGCCATGCGTCCGATTTAGTAACTGCAAAACTTAGACGTTATTGCCCTCTTTAATATCAATAGATCTGCTCAAAGTATGTACAAGTATGTTCAGTCAAAGTTACGAAAGGAAATTTGAACTGCATGTGACAGTATAATTTGTTTTAACATTGTTTCATTTTGTCTAACAAATATTGCTGTCCAAATTCACGCTCTGGATTTTGGAAGTGATTGCATTTTTTTTCAGTGATTGTTACAAGGGTAACACTGGATTTGTTTGTCTTGTTGTTTTATTTCTTGCTATGATTCAAATGATTTTCTAGTTTAAGGTTTCTGGAATGAATAGATTGAATAAAATTGCAGAGTGCAACTACTAAGCTCTGTGTATAAGGTGTGACGTTTGAAAAATTTCTGAGTTTTATTAACTCTTATTATTTTGTTTCTCTCAAATGCGTGGCCAAATGAAAAAAGACTTTTCTCCAAACGACTCCGAACCTCTTTCGATGTCAGATGAGTATCTTTCAACATTCAAGCACATTATCTTGAAGATTTGGGCAAAAGATCACACGACTAATTGATTGAAAAAGGTCATTTTTAGCCAATCTTTCATTAGAGGGCGCGCCACATGCATAGTGGTCGCTACTCGTACAGCGTCAACACGGATGTCTGACCTTTGAGTAAAAAGAAGACATTCATGTTTCGGGCAATATATCAAGGAATACTGAATGAATTAACTCATTATTTCGATGGGTAATTGTTCATAGTGTGTCACGGTCGCCAATTTAATTTCAAGAGTGTTTTAACCGTCAAAATATATCACATTCAGGAGTATATTTTCAATCATGGGGATTCGTCCAACAGGAAAGCACTTGAGATCGAAAAAAATTAAGTGTTTTAAACGTGAAAATAAAATCCGAATGAAAGCAACTTGATGGCCAAAAAAAGTCCCACTCCTTTTTACGAGCAATATCGCCTTTATATTCGTCTACCGCATGATCCCTTCAAATTTATTGAAAGTTGTTCTCTGCGTGACTTTTTATTTGATACCCTAAAATGATATTGATGGGTTTTTTTAAATTGCGCAATTACTTCCCAGCCTTTATATTTTAAATACTCCCTTTAATATGCAGGAAGAGGGCAATAGCCTGGTGGTAGGCAACCTAGCGCTCAACCGAGAGGCAACGGCCTCGAGACCCGCTAAGTACCTAGCAGAGTATTTTTATTTATTTTTGTTTTAAATTATTTCTATAAAAAAAAGAATAAAATGCCATTTTATTTTATTTTATATTGTACCCTGGTCCAGCGATACGGAATTCGTCCAGCGATACGGAATTCGAGGCGACTATTGATGGCTGCAGTGTCAGTCCAAACAGAACATTTGCCTCATTTTTGCACAGGAACGATAGTCCGCGTCTACACGCTGTCTCAAAAATTGATTGGAGCATTGAATTGAATTTTGGCCAGATGATTGGTCATGAAAAGAAGACAAACTAGACAGAAAATTGAAAGGGAATATTGTTTTTCTCTTCCTAAACAGTGTCTTGTGTCGCGACATGTAGCAAAACTTGGCGATGGGCTGCAGTGGCAGTCCATACAGAACATTTGTCTCACTTTATCACAGAAATGATAGTCCTCCACGACAAACTATCTCAAAAATTAATTGGAGCATTGAATTGAATTGTGTCCAGATGATTGGTCATGAAAAGAAGACAAACTAGACAGAAGATTTAAACGAACTATTGTTTTTTTTTCTCTTCCCCAACAGTGTCTTGTGTCGCAACACGTAGCAAAACTCGGCGATGGGCTGCAGTGGCAGTCCAAACAGAACATTTGCCTCACTTTTGCACAGGAACGATAGTCTGCGAGGACATGCTATCTCAAAAATTAATTGGAGCATTGAATTGAATTTTGGCCAGCTGATTCGTTACGAAACGAAGACAAAATAGACATAAGATTTCAACGAAATATTGTTTTTCTCTCCCTAAACAGTGTCTTATGTCGCGACACGGAGAACAACTTGGCGATGGGCTGCAGTGTCAGTCCAAACAGAACTTTTGCCTCACTTTTGCACAGGAACGATAGTCCACGTCTACACGCTATCTCCAAAATTAATTGGAGCATTGAATTGAATTTTGGCCAGTTAATTGGTCATGAAAAGAAGACAAACTAAATAGAAAATTTAAAGGATATATTGTCTTTCTCTCCCTAAACAGTGTCTTGTTTCGCGACACGGAGAACAACTTGGCGATGGGCTGCAGTGGCAGTCCAAACAGAACATTTGCCTCACTTTTGCACAGGAACGATAGTCTGCGAGGACATGCTATCTCCAAAATTAATTTGAGCATTGAATTGAATTTTGGCCAGATGATTGGTCATGAAAAGACGACAAACTAGACAGAAGATTTAAACGAAATATTGTTTTTATCTCTCTAAACAGTGTCTTGTGTCGCGACACGGAGAATAACTTGGCGATGGGCTGCAGTGTCAGTCCAAACAGAACATTTGCCTCTTTTGCACAGGAACGATAGTCCGCGAGGACATGCTATCTCAAAAATTGATTTGAGCATTGAATTGAATTTTGGCCAGATGATTCGTTACGAAACGAAGACAAAATAGACAGAAGATTTAAACGAAATATTGTTTTTCTCTCCCTAAACAGTGTCTTGTTTCGCGACACGGAGAACAACTTGGCGATGGGCTGCAGTGTCAGTCCAAACAGAACTTTTGCCTCACTTTTGCACAGGAACGATAGTCCACGTCTACACGCTATCTCCAAAATTAATTGGAGCATTGAATTGAATTTTGGCCAGATGATTGGTCATGAAAAGAAGACAAACTAGACAGAAGATTTAAACGAAATATTGTTTTTATCTCCCTAAACAGTGTCTTGTTTCGCGACACGGAGAACAACTTGGCGATGGGCTGCAGTGTCAGTCCAAACAGAACTTTTGCCTCACTTTTGCACAGGAACGATAGTCCACGTCTACACGCTATCTCCAAAATTAATTTTAGCATTGAATTGAATTTTGGCCAGATGATTGGTCATGAAAAGACGACAAACTAGACAGAAGATTTAAACGAAATATTGTTTTTCTCTCCCTAAACAGTGTCTTGTGTCGCGACACGGAGAATAACTTGGCGATGGGCTGCAGTGTCAGTCCAAACAGAACATTTGCCTCTTTTGCACAGGAACGATAGTCCGCGAGGACATGCTATCTCCAAAATTAATTTGAGCATTGAATTGAATTTTGGCCAGATGATTGGTCATGAAAAGAAGACAAACTAGACAGAAAATTGAAAGGGAATATTGTTTTTCTCTTCCTAAACAGTGTCTTGTGTCGCGACATGTAGCAAAACTTGGCGATGGGCTGCAGTGTCAGTCCAAACAGAACATTTGCCTCTTTTGCACAGGAACGATAGTCCGCGAGGACATGCTATCTCAAAAATTAATTTGAGCATTGAATTGAATTTTGGCCAGATGATTGGTCATGAAAAGAAGACAAACTAAATAGAAAATTTAAAGGATATATTGTCTTTCTCTCCCTAAACAGTGTCTTGTTTCGCGACACGGAGAACAACTTGGCGATGGGCTGCAGTGGCAGTCCAAACAGAACATTTGCCTCACTTTTGCACAGGAACGATAGTCTGCGAGGACATTCTATCTCCAAAATTAATTTGAGCATTGAATTGAATTTTGGCCAGATGATTGGTCATGAAAAGACGACAAACTAGACAGAAGATTTAAACGAAATATTGTTTTTATCTCTCTAAACAGTGTCTTGTGTCGCGACACGGAGAATAACTTGGCGATGGGCTGCAGTGTCAGTCCAAACAGAACATTTGCCTCTTTTGCACAGGAACGATAGTCCGCGAGGACATGCTATCTCAAAAATTGATTTGAGCATTGAATTGAATTTTGGCCAGATGATTCGTTACGAAACGAAGACAAAATAGACAGAAGATTTAAACGAAATATTGTTTTTCTCTCCCTAAACAGTGTCTTGTTTCGCGACACGGAGAACAACTTGGCGATGGGCTGCAGTGTCAGTCCAAACAGAACTTTTGCCTCACTTTTGCACAGGAACGATAGTCCACGTCTACACGCTATCTCCAAAATTAATTGGAGCATTGAATTGAATTTTGGCCAGATGATTGGTCATGAAAAGAAGACAAACTAGACAGAAGATTTAAACGAAATATTGTTTTTATCTCCCTAAACAGTGTCTTGTTTCGCGACACGGAGAACAACTTGGCGATGGGCTGCAGTGTCAGTCCAAACAGAACTTTTGCCTCACTTTTGCACAGGAACGATAGTCCACGTCTACACGCTATCTCCAAAATTAACTTTAGCATTGAATTGAATTTTGGCCAGATGATTGGTCATGAAAAGAAGACAAACTAGACAGAAGATTTAAACGAAATATTGTTTTTCTCTCCCTAAACAGTGTCTTGTGTCGCGACACGGAGAATAACTTGGCGATGGGCTGCAGTGTCAGTCCAAACAGAACATTTGCCTCTTTTGCACAGGAACGATAGTCCGCGAGGACATGCTATCTCCAAAATTAATTTGAGCATTGAATTGAATTTTGGCCAGATGATTGGTCATGAAAAGAAGACAAACTAGACAGAAAATTGAAAGGGAATATTGTTTTTCTCTTCCTAAACAGTGTCTTGTGTCGCGACATGTAGCAAAACTTGGCGATGGGCTGCAGTGTCAGTCCAAACAGAACATTTGCCTCTTTTGCACAGGAACGATAGTCCGCGAGGACATGCTATCTCAAAAATTGATTGGAGCATTGAATTGAATTTTGGCCAGATGATTCGTTAGGAAACGAAGACAAAATAGACAGAAGATTTCAACGAAATATTGTTTTTCTCTCCCTAAACAGTGTCTTGTTTCGCGACACGGAGAACAACTTGGCGATGGGCTGCAGTGTCAGTCCAAACAGAACTTTTGCCTCACTTTTGCACAGGAACGATAGTCCACGTCTACACGCTATCTCCAAAATTAATTGGAGCATTGAATTGAATTTTGGCCAGATGATTGGTCATGAAAAGAAGACAAACTAGACAGAAGATTTAAACGAAATATTGTTTTTCTCTCCCTAAACAGTGTCTTGTTTCGTGACACGGAGAACAACTTGGCGATGGGCTGCAGTGGCAGTCCAAACAGAACTTTTGCCTCACTTTTGCACAGGAACGATAGTCCACGTCTACACGCTATCTCCAAAATTAATTATAGCATTGAATTGAATTTTGGCCAGATGATTGGTCATGAAAAGACGACAAACTAGACAGAAGATTTAAACGAAATATTGTTTTTCTCTCCCTAAACAGTGTCTTGTGTCGCGACACGGAGAATAACTTGGCGATGGGCTGCAGTGTCAGTCCAAACAGAACATTTGCCTCTTTTGCACAGGAACGATAGTCCGCGAGGACATGCTATCTCAAAAATTGATTGGAGCATTGAATTGAATTTTGGCCAGATGATTCGTTACGAAACGAAGACAAAATAGACAGAAGATTTCAACGAAATATTGTTTTTCTCTCCCTAAACAGTGTCTTGTTTCGCGACACGGAGAACAACTTGGCGATGGGCTGCAGTGTCAGTCCAAACAGAACTTTTGCCTCACTTTTGCACAGGAACGATAGTCCACGTCTACACGCTATCACCAAAATTAATTTTAGCATTGAATTGAATTTTGGCCAGATGATTGGTCATGAAAAGAAGACAAACTAGACAGAAGATTTAAACGAAATATTGTTTTTCTCTCCCTAAACAGTGTCTTGTGTCGCGACACGGAGAATAACTTGGCGATGGGCTGCAGTGGCAGTCCAAACAGAACATTTGCCTCTTTTGCACAGGAACGATAGTCCGCGAGGACATGCTATCTCCAAAATTAATTTGAGCATTGAATTGAATTTTGGCCAGATGATTGGTCATGAAAAGAAGACAAACTAGACAGAAAATTGAAAGGGAATATTGTTTTTCTCTTCCTAAACAGTGTCTTGTGTCGCGACATGTAGCAAAACTTGGCGATGGGCTGCAGTGTCAGTCCAAACAGAACATTTGCCTCTTTTGCACAGGAACGATAGTCCACGAGGACATGCTATCTCAAAAATTGATTGGAGCATTGAATTGAATTTTGGCCAGATGATTCGTTACGAAACGAAGACAAAATAGACAGAAGATTTCAACGAAATATTGTTTTTCTCTCCCTAAACAGTGTCTTGTTTCGCGACACGGAGAATAACTTGGCGATGGGCTGCAGTGTCAGTCCAAACAGAACATTTGCCTCTTTTGCACAGGAACGATAGTCCGCGAGGACATGCTATCTCCAAAATTAATTTGAGCATTGAATTGAATTTTGGCCAGATGATTGGTCATGAAAAGAAGACAAACTAGACAGAAAATTGAAAGGGAATATTGTTTTTCTCTTCCTAAACAGTGTCTTGTGTCGCGACATGTAGCAAAACTTGGCGATGGGCTGCAGTGTCAGTCCAAACAGAACATTTGCCTCTTTTGCACAGGAACGATAGTCCGCGAGGACATGCTATCTCCAAAATTAATTTGAGCATTGAATTGAATTTTGGCCAGATGATTGGTCATGAAAAGAAGACAAACTAGACAGAAAATTGAAAGGAAATATTGTTTTTCTCTCCCTAAACAGTGTCTTGTGTCGCGACATGTAGCAAAACTTGGCGATGGGCTGCAGTGACAGTCCAAACAGAACATTTGCCTCACTTTTGCACAGGAACGATAGTCCGCGACGACATGCTATCTCAAAAATTAATTGGAGCATTGAATTGAATTGTGGCCAGATGATTGGTCACGAAAAG
The DNA here is from genome assembly GCF_015706575.1 of Patiria miniata. Taxonomy (NCBI): domain Eukaryota; kingdom Metazoa; phylum Echinodermata; class Asteroidea; order Valvatida; family Asterinidae; genus Patiria; species Patiria miniata. The sequence goes on along the minus strand of NW_024037073.1, from coordinate 26,218,408 downwards.
AAGACAAACTAGACAGAAAATTTGGAGAAAATATTAGCCTTACAATTTTAGTCAAAATCGGCCAAAAATTGATTTTTCTCAAAATAAGGCAGAAATTCATCTGGATTTTATCGTAATTTTTCATTTTATCTCATTTTATCTTAATTTTAGAATTTCATCTTTTACGTACCTCTAGGGCGACTATTAATGGTTGCCTCTAGCGGTGCCTACTTCTAGGGGCGACTATTGACGGTCGCCTCTAGCGGTACGTACCTCTAGGGGCGACTATTGATGGTCGCCTCTAGCGGTGCCTACTTCTAGGGGCGACTATTGACGGTCGCCTCTAGCGGTACGTACCTCTAGGGGCGACTATTGATGGTCGCCTCCAGCGGTACGTACCTCTAGGGGCGACTATTGATGGTCGCCTCCAGCGGTACGTACCTCTAGGGGCGACTATTGATGGTCGCCTCTAGCGGTGCCTACTTCTAGGGGCGACTATTGACGGTCGCCTCTAGCGGTACGTACCTCTAGGGGCGACTATTGATGGTCACCTCTAGCGGTGCCTACTTCTAGGGGCGACTATTGACGGTCGCCTCTAGCGGTACGTACCTCTAGGGGCGACTATTGATGGTCGCCTCCAGCGGTACGTACCTCTAGGGGTGACTATTGATGGTCGCCTCTAGCGGTGCCTACTTCTAGGGGCGACTATTGACGGTCGCCTCTAGCGGTACGTACCTCTAGGGGCGACTATTGATGGTCGCCTCCAGCGGTACGTACCTCTAGGGGCGACTATTGATGGTCGCCTCCAGCGGTACGTACCTCTAGGGGCGACTATTGATGGTCGCCTCTAGCGGTACCTACTTCTAGGGGCGACCATTGATGGTCGCCTCTAGCGGTACCTACCTCTAGGGGCGACTATTGACGGTCGCCTCTAGCGGTACGTACCTCTAGGGGCGACTATTGATGGTCGCCTCTAGCGGTGCCTACTTCTAGGGGCGACTATTGACGGTCGCCTCTAGCGGTACGTACCTCTAGGGGCGACTATTGATGGTCGCCTCCAGCGGTACGTACCTCTAGGGGCGACTATTGATGGTCGCCTCCAGCGGTACGTACCTCTAGGGGCGACTATTGATGGTCGCCTCCAGCGGTACCTACTTCTAGGGGCGACCATTGATGGTCGCCTCTAGCGGTACCTACCTCTAGGGGCGACTGTTGATACATTTTTAGTCGAAATCGTCCACAAATTGACTTTTCTCAAAACAAGGCAGATATTCATTCAGATGCAAGAGGAACATCAATCAATACTCTAACCCACATAATTTGGAAGATTTGGGCAAAAATCGTCAATTTTTTGAAAAAATAGTAATTTCTTTGAGCGATTTTACCTTAATGTTTCTATAGAATTTCCCCTTTAATAGCACGTCTGCCCATCAATCGATTTGGAATGCGTTCTAGGGCCTTTAAGACATCTTTCTAGCAACTTTCAGGGAATTTATTGAATTGAAATTTTGTATATTATTTAAACTAGATAGATATCAATACAAGCCGAATTCAAGTCAACTTTCATGGAACAAAAATGACACACTCGTTGTGGAGACGATATCTCAAGAAATTTGTTATGTATTGAAGTCAAATTTTATTGAGTGTTTTGTCGTCATAGGTTACACAAACTGTTTGAAATTGGAGAAGGATCGTCAAACAATAAAAAATAATTTTAACCCGAACATGTTAGCGTGTTAAGCTTGAAAAATACAAGGTGAAGTTTACTCAACTTTCATGACACGAGCAACATACTCGGTTTCCAAAAAATAACTCTAGAAACATCTCTTACATTGAATTGAAATTTCATACATTGATTAAACTGGATAGATAACGCAAATCTGTTGAATTGGGAGGGGAATCAATTAATAATCAATACAATTATTATAACCGAAACAATGTAGCATGTTCAGCGAAAAAAATGGCAATTTAGTGTCGACTTTCACGACACGAAAACAACACACTCGTTTCCAGAATATAACTCAAGAAGTATCTGCTGCACTGAATTTAAATTTTGACTATTATTTCAACTAGACAGATAATACAAATTTGATGAATTTGGAGAGGAATCGTTTATCAATATACAACTATTATAACCGAAACAATGTAGCGTGTTAAGCGAAAAAAATATATGGTATTTTGAGTAAACTTTCATGACACAAAAACAACACGCTCAGTTTCCAGACTAACTCAAGAAGTATCCGCTGCACTGAATTGAAATTTCGAAAATTAATTGAACTAGAAAGAAAACGCAAATCTGTTGAATTTGAAGAGGAATCATTTATCAATACAATTGTTATAATCGAAACAATGTAGCGTGTTAAACACGATAAATAAATTGCATGGCAAAATAGAGTCAACTTACATTGAACAAAACCAGCAAACTCGTTGTGGAGACGATATCGTATGTAACATTTAATGTACATGTAATAAAGGAATAGTGTGATAAAGTAATAGAGTCATTGGTCGTCAAACAATAAAATAATTTAACCAAAACAATGTAGCGTGTTAAGGGTGAAATATACTCAACAAATTTGAAGATTTGGACAAATTGACTGATCTATTGAGAAAAAAAAGTCATTTTGAACCGCTCTCCCCCAAATTTTCGATGCAATGTTCGGTTGAGAAGCACATGGGAAGCACAATAAGAATGTATTTAAAGGTTCTCTAAGCATCTTCTTCCCTGCAAGTTTTAAGCAATTTCGTTTTTGTTTTTGCCAAAATCGAAAAAAAATCAAGGAGCCAGCTTTAGGCCTACAGTAATATTTAAATGTTAAAAAAAAATAATAAAAACGCTGACTTTTCTCTAAACGGCAAGTATGTACACCTGATAAATACAGGAATCACAACAGTGTTCATATTCGTTTGCCTCAGTACTCTGGGCAATTATTCCAGATGATACATATATTCTGATACACGTGTATTGAAACGTTTTACACAACATACACAGATGTAAAACAGTATACACTCGTGTTCAATCTAAGATCAAATCTGATTCTTTTCGTTTGAATATAAAAGGTAAAACATTCACATACATGTAAATTAACATCAGCTGTTGTGTACATACAATGTACATAACGTACAGGGATTTCAGGAATACACTGTCATTTTGAAGCTTACCTTGGGCAAAATAAACAAAACTATCTGGCAATTTAGAACAATGAAATTATGTTTGAAAAATAGAACTCTTGCACTTATTTCTATAACTACAGGTACTCATTTACTGCAAGTTGGGTTGCAAAGTGAATATTATTTTAAAATAGGGACTTCTGTTGGTCGCTGTGCACAAGCCTTGCAAAGAATGACGGTTGCATTGGCGAGCTCATGCTGGCATTTGATTGGCCAGCAGCAGGAGATGCTGAGCTCTGATTGGGCAGCATATCCACCTCATCAGACTGTGAGGACTGGTACCATGCCTCATCGTCACAGCAACTGTACAACAGATAGGTGGACTCTGGGGACCTTACCTCTGGGATCTGACTAAATTCAAATCCTTGACGTTGGGATTGGTTTATCATGTTGACATGTTCATAGCCTGGTTTCCGTTGCCACAACCCAGTCGTCGGTTCGAAAGCGGCATTGGTGGTAATCATGTTCCCCGTGTTGTAGGTGGGCATAAGAGTGCAGGACAAGTCAAGGGGTACAGACTCTTTGCCGACTTCAAAAGCAATGGCCGATGTTGTCCACTACTGGCTCGGAATCACTGACTGTTATTCCACGGAACGCATCAATTCCACTGCTGCTTTTTCGTGGTCGTTTGGAAGATTTTCGTTTCCGTAACGAGTTTAGTGCATGGGGCTGGGTCAAACAATCTTGAGAGTCACCGTCACATTTGTTATTACTGTTGTTGTTGTTTACAATCGCCAGGTTGGATATTGCAGCACATGATTCATAGCCCCGTCGACTTTGAATGTTGGGCTGGGTTTGTGTCGACTGGCGGTTGAGTTGTTCTTGTGCTTTTTACTTTTCTCAGCATCCTGCATGTGACATAGCTTCTTCACGTTAATCACCGCTCCTCTAGATCCATGCCCTGCCCTCCCCTTTCTGTGTTTCTGCCTCGTCTTACATTAAGCCGGAGGCACGCTTGTTGTAGTTGCTGAGCCTGTAGCAACTCCAGCTGCAGGCGTAGATGCTGAAGCAAGATGCGTTTCTGGATGTCCGTAGGAGACTTCATAGCTCCTGAAAAATTGACGACACCTGCAGTCAGTGAAGACTGAAGGAGGGATGGTGGAACCTAGACAGAAATAAAAAACAAATTTATAAAAGTTAAATGAAACAGGTTTTTTCAATTGGCTTAAGAAAAATTTTGAGGTGCGCAGGGCAGTTTGGGAAGAAAAGGCAGGGCTGTTTCAAGGAAGTAACAGGCAGGGCTGTTTCAAGGGAGTAACAGGCAGGGCTGTTTCAAGGGAGTAACAGGCAGGGCTGTTTCAAGGAAGTAACAGGCAGGGCTGTTTAAGGGAGTAACAGGCAGGTTGGTCCGCGGTGGTAACGGTACAGGGATTAACAGGCAGGGTGGTTTGGGGCAGTACAGCAATTAACAGGCAGGCTGGTTCAAGGCCGTACAGGGAGTAACGGGCAGAGTGGTTTGGGGCAGTACAGGGAGTAACAAGCAGGGTGGTTTGGGATAGTACAGCAATTAACAGGCAGGCTGGTTTGGGGCAGTACAGGGAGTAACAGGCAGAGTGGTTTGGGGCAGTACAGGGAGTAACAGGCAGGGTGGTTTGGGGCAGTACAGCAATTAACGGGCAGGCTGGTTTGGGGCAGTACAGGGAGTAACGCGCAGGGTGGTTTGGGACAGTACAGAGAGTAACAGGCAGGGTGGTTTGGGGCAGTACAGGGAGTAACAGGCAGGGTAGTTTGGGGCAGTACAGGGAGTAACAGGCAGGGTAGTTAGGGGCAGTACAGGGAGTAAAGCCAGGTTCATACTTCATGCGAATGCGAATGCAAAGCAAATTTGACATCATGAAACATTCGCTGCGAAATTTGCCCCCGTTGAATTCGCAGCACGAAAAATTGCCATGACGTCAAAGATTTGCAATCGCTTTCGCATGAAGTATGAACCGGGCTTAAAAGGCAGGGCAATTTCGAGCAGTACAGAGAGTAACAGGCAGGGCAGTTTGGGGTAGTACAGGGAGTAACAGGCAGGGCAGTTTGGGGTAGTACAGGGAGTAACAGGCAAGGCGATTTAGGGTGGTACAGCTTTGGGTTATTAACCAAATGCTTACTTGGTCATACATCCTGCGGCTCATATCAAACTCAGTCAATTGATTGCCACCGACCAATGGCTGAACGGCAGGCGACGTCACAGTCACGACACAAACCGGTGGGTTGAGTAACAACTGACAATCTATGGGGGGATAGGACACCAGCTTGCTGGATACCAGTTACAGGCGCTGCTGTCGTCGGGTTGTTCTGGTGGGCAGACAATCTGAGGCAGGTGCTATGTTGTAGTAACTGTGCCGTGCCTGGCATCACGGTGTTGTTGCAAGTGATGAGGAATTTGTTGTTGCGAGCTTGTCTAGAATAAAAAACCCTAACCTGTTATTAGTTGTGATGCAAGGTCCCTAAAGAAAAGGCCTGCCAAATCTTTTGAGCAACATTCTGCTGGTAGATTTCACCAAAAAAAGAAAGAAAAAGGAATCCCACTGAAGCTCCTGTAAGCCATCGATACAATGAGTTTGTAGAAAGTAGGCATTCGTTTGCCTTCAAATTTGTATTTTATAATATCTTGTGCTTTCTGAAATTTGTTCTCGCATGGCTCTGGCAAGTAAATCACAAAATACACAGTTCTTAAAGGATGTTTGTGAGGATGTTTATAATCTACTTTAAATGCTCTTTCCATTTGATATTGTTTTGTAGCCCAATTTGGCGTATTCCAGGCTGTAATGTCCCTTTAATATGCTGTACATACAACTGTAGGGTGTGGATAGGCATAAGTTGACGCGGGATGATTTGGCTGTAACAAACGTCCGCTGTGTTATGTAAAATCAAAAGTAGAAACGCAAATATGAAAATTTGTCTTCAATCAAACTTCAATCATTGATCCTGATTGGTCGATCCATGGCAACAATGTGGTATTCTTAGTTATCCCGCGAGTGCGAGTGGAACACGGAATAATGCAGTGTGTCTGTGTCCCACATTCGGCTGAGTGGTATGTGGGACACAGACGCACTGCATTTTTTGTGTTCCACGAGCGTGAGCGTGAGCGTGAGCGCGATAACAAATTTATCTTTAAGCAAACTTGAGGCACAGCAAGATGAAACACACATGCCGCTGTTCATGTTCGTATGGAATGGCGGGCGCATCTTAGAATAGTGCAATATGCGGAGTGCAGTATGGACTGTGACCGTGCTACATTATATGTAGCACGGCTTGTTGCCATGGATTCACCAATCAGGATCGAGGATTCAAGTTTATTTGAAGATAATATCTCATATACCATGGTCCATATCACACTCTGCCTATCATACGGACCCAACCATCGCTGAGAACAGACAGTTATCTAAAATACTACATCTAATAAACAGCTGTGAGTTGGCTGTTGACTTCATGCATATGCTCGGGTACACTACATATATCTGTGCATTACTTTCCCCTGACAGAGCTGGCACTCAGGCACACCCTGTGACCTATGGGTTCTATGCATGACAGATTCTACAAACTGCACTTTGAGGGTTGAAAAAGAACAGCTTTTTTTCGTGGTTTTTCAGCATGGAGACACAATACATTGAACAGCTCAGTGGAACGATGTCAGCTATCAATTATTAGCCCTTAAATTTGGTCCAGTTCATGAAATGATGGCAAATGATTCTATATGCCTTGAACTCAGCTTACTTTCCCGATTGGTCCTATCTGATTTTGGCGAGCGCTGTGGCTCGTCTGTCGGTGTTCTGGAAGATGGCCCGTATCAGGCTCTTCACGCCACTGGCGCTGAACACCATAGCGAGTGGTCCCTGGAATGACGGAGAGAATCACAGTCTCAAATGTTTAAAGAGCAACTAGACAAGAAGAGGAGTTCCCAACATAAACAATGTTTTTAATGTTAAAGTTGAGCAAAGAAATTGACTGGAGCAGGGGTTGAACCTGTGACCTTCGGATTGCCGTTCCGGTGCTCTACCAACTGAGCTATCCAGCCCAATGTTGGTGGTTTGTCAATGTCTATGTTCAAGGGGTGCTAGTCAGAAGCCATAAACCCACATATACCATGTAGCCAGGGATCACGCCCGAAGTCACGATGCTAGCAACATTAGCAATGCTGCAAACCTACAAATACCAAACGGGGATCACTCAGACAAGATACAACTTTTTTTATTACAAATGGGGAACTGCCAGCATAGGGCTAGATAGTTCAGTTGATTGAGCACTGGAACGACAATCCGGAGGTCATTGGTCCAAACCCCACTCCAGTCAATTTCTTCATTCAACCTGAAAGAATTTTCCAGCTTATAATTTGAATCTTATTTGTGTTGTATCTCACCTTGCCCTCCACCCACCTCTCAACAATATCTTGCATGCTGGCGTCTAACACAAACAGCATCTCGCTGAATGACGTCCACTGATCAACGGTACTCTGCACCAAAACTGGTTCCTACGCATCAATCCAAATACGAACAGTCAACTTCCTTTACAATAAGGAATACACTTCTACAAGGGCGTCGCCAGGATTTTTTCTAGAGGGGGGCAAAATTTTTTTGGGCCCAAAAATGCTTGTATTTCTCAACACATTCTCGATTTATCAGTTTTAGAGGGGGGCAGGTACATTTTGCCCCCCCCCCCCCCCCCCCCCCCGGACTCATTAAATTTACACATTTTGTCTTCGCGCCTCTTTTTCTTTTCTTTTTCTTTTCTTTTTTTTGTTTCCTTTTGTTTTGGCTTCTTTTTTGGGTTTTTTTGGCTTTTCCGGGGGGGGGGGGGGGGCAAGTGCGCCCCCCTTGCCCGCCCCTCGCGACGCCCATGCACTTCTAGTTGTTTGAAAAGTGGATTTGTGGGCAATTTATGAGCAAATGAAGCATAAGCTTGCAATGGTAATCACGTATCGTTCAAGCAATGCATTATCGGTCGTGTCCATCCTCTGCAACTATATATACAGAGATCATACACTTTTCTAAGCTATGGAGTAGTCTGCTACACACCTAAAAAAAAACACAGTGATTCATTTTTTTAATGTGAAATAATGCACCTCTCAACGGTAATGTGTGGTTTGCATTCAACAGAATGTGCTTGTTAAAAACAAAAAAAACAACATTTGTGTTTATGTTTGGTATGCACAAAGCAACACGCTGTGCATTATTCAACACATGATATACATCACTTCGTGGGCCACCTAACATCTTATCAACAAATCCTGCAACAACAAACAAATTAGATTCAGGAATTGCTTTCTGACCTCATCTTCTCCTGGTTTGATCAAGTGTGGAATTCTGTCTTGCAGTCCCGAGAGTAACGAATGTAACTGCTGCGCATCATCAGCTGAGATGTCCTGTCAAGTTGAGCAACAAACAAAAATGTTCTAACCAATTAGTGGCAGTATTCCACAAGGATATCACAGACGAAACAAGTGTGAGTGCACAATAAGCTCTGGTCACCTTGCATGAAATGATTGTGCATAAAAACAAGCCCGGGCAGCCATCTCACGTGAAAATCACGAGCTGAAAATTGACCAAAATAAGCCCCCTAAGTTTCCCATCAAAATAGCGGGCTACACACTACGTGACTATTAACATTATTAAGCATTATCTTGCCTCCATTTACAAAAGCTTCATTAAACAACTTTACAAAATGTTACAAACAATTTTTGTTAACTATATCACTGTTTTTGTTTGCGAAAAATGTTGTAGTTACATTATATTGGAAACTTAGGGAGCTAGCTTTTGCTCAATTTTCCGAGGACAGACATATGCAAAATAGATGCGCATATGCATCGATCGAGACAAACCTCGTTTTCTGATAACTTTCGTCTAGAGTGCATATACTGACAACGGCATGGAATTTTTCAATTTTTGGTCAAAGATTTTTGGTCAATTTTTGGGGACAGACAGACAGACCGACCAACTGACCACCAAGTGACATGTAGAAGCTCCTGCCACAGCTTAACAATAGTCCCTAAGACATGCTGAGTTAGGAATTTGTTGGCAGCCTATGCACTCCATGCACAAGTACCACCTCTACACTTTCAAAAGGAGAGTTCAGGGAGACCACTGGGAGGGACAATCTAATGCATTGCCAACGGCGCCTGACGCCCATGCCAAGACGCCTGAGGTTTGCACAGAATTCAATCAGTTGTGTGTTCTTTACGACATACGTGCATGAAACAGTCAAACACTTTAGGGATCTTCTCACCTCAAGTGACGAGACTTTCTCCACGATGTGCATGAGTACCATGTTGATGAGTGTAGACATGGCCTTGGTGAAGATGTTACTGGGGAGGATGTCGGTTCAAACTCGCTGGAGGTGACCCAACTGATGGACAACCAGCATTGGGATAAAGACAGCGATGAGATTGCCTCTGAAAGATGCATTCCTTTCGAGACCGGTAATGTCTTTCTCTCAGATTCAAAAGGTCTGATTTCAGACAAAATCGCACCTGTTAAAGGCTTAATATACAACATTTGCTTTGGCTGTAATTTTCAGAAATGCAAAATGGAGGATTTCTTTAAAATTATTGCGGAACGTACTTGTTTAATGGCCCTCTTACACACCAAGAAGTTGTCGTCAGTCGCTACTTGGTCAAAGCCCTCAGCACCAGACAGACTCTCCACTAATTGATCTCGCTGAATTCTCTGCAACATAGAAGCAGTAACAATAACACAATGAGGAAGGTTATTTTGCTTGAATGTGCACATTTGACATCACATAACATTCAAAGCCAAATTCGCTGCAGATGACTTGATCTGCAACTCCTGCGATCTGCAGCAAGAATACCTGCTGTGATGTCAAAACTTAGGATTGGCAAATCCAAGAAAGATACACTGGCCTTAACCCTAACCCTCCAGGGTATTCAGGCTAGAAACCCTGCTAAATGCAGCAATGTGTAACACTTGTCAAAATGACATGTCTGCTCTTTCAGCAAGATCTATCAGGTCAAAAATCTCCAGTCAAAACTGCCTCCGAGTCTGTGGTCACTGAATGCAGCAGGATACAACTGTGGCATTTGTCAATGAGACTAGCTTCGATTGTTTTAGAATTGGCCGTCTATGCAATGGTGTTGGTGGCTCAGTGCAGCAAGGTCCCACAGAGGATTACACCTGATGTACAGTGTTAGGGTTAACAATCGGCTAAGTTCTACATCAATAATTAAACAAGCTCGATCGGATCTTGGAGGCTGCGGGCCAACAAATGCATGTGCAACTTATTTTGACCTTTTACCCCATAGCTGTAGGTCAGATGAAGAGGACACCAGGGACATTTTTTAATGTTTGACCCACAACCAACATGTTGACAGCGCTACTTTTGTCATTTGAGCTTATTTGGAATTTGACAATATCTTAACCTTGACCCCATGATGACCTTTAACCCCAGTTTGGTCATGTGACATGGTGGGGCTGGGCTACTGATACTTTTGACAAAGTTGGGTTAAAATCTGTCCAAGTATGTAGGAGCAACAGACAATGTCAACGTTTGGTACTAACTAACAAACGAACAAACTAACTAGCGAACGGACTAACGGAGAGACATGATGATTTGTTGAGCTGCTAGCCGCTGCTAAAAACTCAGTGCTGAAGATTAGTCCGACTGAAATATTGGGAGGTACAGTAGAAACCCAACATGTGTTGACTGGGTACAAATGAGAAAAAAATAGGCTGCTATTTTTTTTACCATTTGAGCCAAGAAACATTCAGATGCCAGCTTCCTGAAGACAGAAATTAGGTCGACAAACGTGGACGTGCCGTCACAGAGGGGCGGGGGTAAGGATTGACGATACTGATGGCCTAGAGTCAGCAGGTGATGGGCGATGTACATGCAGTTGTTGTGGTGGAGTGGGCACACCTGGGGTAGCTTTTGCTGTTTCACAAGAAAAATGAGAAAAAATAATGCAGAAGTCAAGATTTCTGTAAAGCAATTGTAAGACAATATCAATATTACTTTGGTTGTTGATTTCATCCTTGCTTTAACAAGTTCAAGTTGAGATTATTTTGACAAGAACGGAACGAAGAGCGGGATATATTTTCACTCGACCTCAAGCCAGGCGGGTTGAAGCCATCACCCTCGGGCAGCACACTCATATTTCCGGCCTCACTCGCTGCAAGCGAGTCGCTGACAGATATTTCCGGCCTTGCTCCCTGTGTGTTTATCTGTCATCTTTGCGTGTAAACATGGCATCCGGCATGAACTGGTTTAAGGAACATGGGAATATTTGCCTTTGGTGCAATTTTTTTGGGGGGGGGGCCTCAATATTGCTCAAAATCGTAAGAAGGGTGCATAACAACTAACTTGTTGACATTTCAGCTCAGTGGTTACTATACATTTTGAGAAAACAGAGAAAATGTTTGCACAATTTTAGGGGTCTCATAACTGGATTTCATTGCTAACACATGAAAAATATGTGCCAGCGGGCACACTTTCTAAAAGCACCTTCACTGATTATTTTCTTCTGAATGATACCAGGCAGAATAGTTTCAATCATAAGTTATTTGGTACCGGTCCTATCTTCACTTTGAGCTAGGATTTTCTCGTTAAATCGATAGGTATGTTTCGGGATAATTGCAAATGTCCCTATGTGCCATTAACAACCCAAGTTAGCAATTCGTCGTGTTCGTGCAACAAGGTCGTATCTCCTAAAATGGGCCGTACGAAAAACGCAAGTTTCAGAACGTCAAAAGGTTGTATCTCACTTAAAATAACCCGGATGTAACACACAAAGTCAACGGACGTTGGGATACAACGTTTTTACACTGAGTTTATTCGTGCAAGATACAACTTTTTTGAAGAATGGAGTTACGACCTTATTGCACTGACACGACAAATTCATATTTTGTTAGTGTATTTTAAACACGAGTAGCATTTGCTTTTGCAAAGTTTGGATCTTCATTGGATCAAAAGACAGTTGACAGGTTGAGATTTTCAACCCGGGTTGAGAGGCTCTAGTGTAAAAAGGCCTTAAGTGACTACTCATGTTCACTTCTGACTCATGTTCACTACATGTTCACATTTTCATGACACAGACTTGGACTCTAATTTTTCGTTCATTTGTTGAAAATAAACTGGCCAAATTATTTACAAAAATTAGGCCTACTCGGTGAAAAATTAGTAATGGTACAAAATCTTCCCATAAAATGTGTCAGTTGCCCCACAAAGTGATATATCGTGTGCACGAGGTCCATAGATGATCTGTCACTTTGTGGTGCACCTGAAAAATTGTTACATCTGACAAAATATCATTTTGAAGAAAAACTGCATATTGAAAAAGCCTTCTTTTTTCCAATGGTCTTTTGACTAATCTCCAAGACAATCTTTGAGCACCTATCTCTGCATTTCGGACAGTTTTTTTAGCAAATATTACATTTAGCAGATGACAGTGAAATTCAGAAGTACCGAATGACCGTTTAAAGAAGTCCAGAAGTTGACTCACCAGACTATCTCTGTGGTATGTGGGTACGACATCACAAAATATCTCAAACATGTTTCGCACTGTGTAGAACAGCTGGATGGCACTGCAAACATAAAAATAAGACATTAGCAAAAAATCCTTTACACGATGTGGGTTGAGGTTGAATATATTATGTACACTGACATTTTGTTCAACACCATTTCAGTTTGCCCGGACAAAAGGCACTTTGCTTTTTCACATGATTTGGGACAAGTGCAGCCAAGTGGTTTGGGTTCATGACTCATGATCAGAGGGTCAGAGGTTCCAATCCAGCACTGGCCACATGTTGTGTCCTTGGGCAAGCCACTTCACCCCCACTTGCCTCTCTCCACCCAGGAGTATAAATGGGTACCGGCATTAGCTGGGGAGTAACCTGCGATGGACTGGCATCCTATCAAGGGGAATAGAAATATTACCAGTCGTTTCATATCGGCTCACAACAGACTTTACTTTACTATAAACACATCAGATCAGGCAGTTGACATGGGTGGTGCAGCACGTAAAGCACTTGCCTCTCACCGCTGTGGCCTGGGTTCGATTCCCGGATCAGGCAATATGTGAGTAGAGTTGCTCATTAATTAGTTCTCTCCTGTGCCACGAGGGTCATACGACAGCTGCTTGAGGCCCTTGTACATAACATGCCTTCGGCTCAACCACGTTGCAGCCGCGTCCTTCACAATTCAGCTTCTGCTGCGAGTAAGGATGATTAGCTCCCCAAATTAATTAATGAAAATGCAAAGCCAGATGGACACATTTTCCAACTCACCATTGTGGTGTGTTACTAGCAGCTTCTTGTAATGTCTGGTAGGCTAGATTAACAAGACACTCTATGCTTTCACTGACTGCACACTCAGGCAGTGCACAGATACCCTCGCTCACGTGGCACTTGTCCTGCAAGAAGAAAAGGAACAGCAAGAATTTCAAATTTTACCTTTTGTCTAAAACATTATCTTAAAAGCATGCTACACTTCAAGCAGTTTCAACTTTAATCAAAGGGTTGTCTCCGAGTGGACTGTCAAATACCTTAAGTTTTTCTCCAGTATTTTTTGTTACTTTGCACTTAAGTTATTCAGTTTACATTGCAAGTGTCCTTAAAGAAAGTAAATATTTCATGGTTTAATATTAAATATATTTTCAATGCGATAAAATCATTCAACATAATTCAAGAATAAACATTTCAATTAACCCTACCCCCTAGGCCCTTTTGGCTAACAACCATCCTCAATCCTGCAAAATCCTCCAATTGCTACCATGTGAAAATTACAATCAGCCTCGATCCCCCAAAATCATCCGTTATGTCTTGAATTTCTGCAGTGGGGGGGGGGGGGGGGTGATCATTGCCTCAATCCTTCAAAATCCTCCAACAATCACTGTAATGGGTTGAGGCAGTGCCGATGACATTCAGAAGCAGTGCGGATGATATGCAGCATAATGCAGGGCTCAATTATGCATGGCTGAACATACACAATACTGAGTAAAGCCTACAAACTTGACAAAATGCATTCTCCAAAATCAAGCCCTTTTTGTCATTCTGTCTCAATCCTCTACCACCGCCTGGAGGATTGAGGAGGATTGCAGTTAATGTTTACAAATTGCAAGAACTTGACAAAATCAAATCCACTTTTGTCTTGAAGTGCACAATTTCAAAAAAAAATTCTAACCTTGGCATCTTGTTTTTGATCTTTGACGTCCTTGTTGTCACCCTTCATTGTACCGACTCTCTTTGTATTGTGCAGCTCTCTCTTCATCAGCTTGCGGGCTTCAACTATCAGCTCTTGACACTTGCAAAAAGGAAATAAACCAAACATAAACAATGTAGTCACAAGTCCAGTCATAAGTCCAGTCACAAGTCCAGTCACAAGTAAATCACAAGTCAAGTCACAATTAAAAACACAATTCCAGTCACAAGTCAAGTCACAAGTAAATCACAAGTCCAGTCACAAGTCCAGTCACATGTCCAGTCACATGTCCAGTCATAAGTCCAGTCACAAGTCAAGTCACAAGTCTAGTCACAAGTCTAGTCACAAGTCAATCACAAGTCCAGTCACAAGTCCAGTCACAAGTAAATCACAAGTCAAGTCACAAGTAAAATCACAATTCCAGTCACAAGTCTAGTCACAAGTCAATCACAAGTCCAGTCACAAGTCCAGTCACAAATCCAGTCACAAGTAAATCACAAGTCAATCACAAGTCCAGTCACAGGTCAAACACAAACCCAGTCACAAAAAAGTCTCCAGCACAAAACCAGAGTCACTAGAGCCAATTTGTGAAAACCAGGATTTTGGGCTTAAATGGGAAAGGACATTGAATAAGCTTTCCAATGATGTGTAGAATATAGGAATCAAACAAAATCTGATGGAGTTAATAGATTTTTTTAGTTCCCATATTTTCATCACTATTCTGTGTATTATAGGCTGTATCTCAAAATACGGTCGAGCGACTTCCAACTGGTTTCATGCTGGAGGGTCACATACAAAGTTTCAGAAGGGACCAAACAAAGCGAATGTTGTCATTCAAGAAATGTTCCCACAATATGTTTCGAAATAACTAAACATTAAAATAAAATTCACCTTTTTGTTAGCAAAGTGGACATTGACGTCTCTGGCATAGGTCAGCAGTGGAGAAGCAGTTTCTGCAATAAACCCTGAATAAGAGAAATTCTCTGCTATTTCAAATATTTAGCTTCAAGGCAGTGTTTTATTTATATGAGGCTTCCAGAGGTAAAAAAAAATCAGCATATTCTATGCTTTCGTAAAATGTACCCGGATGACTGCAATAATTTTGATGTTGTCCGGCACACCCTCATCCAGGCGTTTTCGCTGGTTCCTGCACGATCAAGAGCGTAGAAAGTCACAGTTGTCAACCACTCAACAGAGTGGAGCGTGCGGTACCGTCGAACACCTGACGTCAACACAGCGCACAGAGGCCAGGTATACCCGCACTGATGTCAATAACCACAATGGCAGCTTCAAATAGTTTGACGAAAAAGGAGAAATGAAGATAGTATCTTGAATTGTATTTCTAGCGAATCAAGTCAGCTCGATATAAAAAATGATAATATTGGATGGCTTTTTTGGGGGGGATACAAGAATATATTGTCTTCGACTCGTGCAATATTGTCATAGCTCATGCAATATATTCTTGTATCCACCTCAAAGCCATCCAATATTATATAAATATTCTGTATGATTATTTGTTTTGGTTTGCTGTGTAACTGCTGACTGACCTGTTTTCCGTAGAGAAGCTTCAAATCCCTCGGTAGCCGTGATGACAGCTTTGTATTCATTGAGCTAAAATGGTGAATATGATAAAATAAACAAATTAACAAATGTTATCATACACTATTTCTGTAAATACATTTTCAAACATGAATATTCACTACACAGCATTAAATGTGCAGACTTCTTCTTTTTTTTTATTCATATACACCACAAAATCACAAGTGAATTTTATTGTTTCTACCAAATTGGCACAATTCCATCACTGAAAACCTCCCGGTTCGATTTTCAGTGTTTTAATTTCTAGAATAATTTTTTTCCCCTCAAATATTCCATTTAAGATTTTCAAATAATATTCCAAAAAAATAAACTTTAAAGGGGCACTAGGTCCTGAAATCCCCGAAAATTTCAGGTTTTGGATTGTTTACTTATCCTACAATAAACTGCAGCTAAGACGGCACTCTCGGGATCAGAGAATTTGTGACGACTTACGCGAATGTCGGCTTCTGCTGCAAGTCGTCATTTTGCCGACTTACACAAATACACAAATTAAATCACAAATACACAAATTAAATAGATCGCGAGGGGAGCTCTCGGAATTGAACGGGAAATTTCACTTTTCATCCGACTCATAAGCAAACTTCAGCACCTTGATTTTAATCATCGATCTCTCCTTGTACCTCAGGTGGCGTATCTAGTAATTTGAAGGCTGTTTTGAGGTAAATCTGATGTTTTTATTTGCCGAAGTTGTGTTTTTTGGGGGGGTCAACGGCGGTCGGCAGAATAGTGTCGCGCGACTTTTCTCATGGTTTCTCGAGAATTGCCACCAAAATCATTGAAAAATTTCATATTTTAGTCTTCATTGTTCTGTTTGAAGTCCATTACAAGCTTCGTAAATGCCTGTTGCATCGTATGAGGTATGAATTATGGAATCTGGGTCGGGATAATATAGGGAAAATGGACCGTTTTTGTAATGCACTGGGGACACAGAGTCCGGGATTTCGGGACTCTTACGACCTGGTACTTTTAACGTAGTTGTGACTCCAGGGGGGTCAGACAAGTCGACCGTTGAGACAACTCGACTCGGGACAAGTCGACCGTTGAGACAACTTGAGCATTGTGACAACTCGACCGTATGTGTGATAAATGAAAAGACAAATCTACCGTTGAGACAAGTCGACCGTTGAGTCAAGTCGACTCACTTGTTTTGGGGCCTAGTTTTGGGGATAGTACTGGGGATTTTGACGGCGGCTGATCGCCGATTGGGAGTTATGACACATGAGTTTTTTTGTTGCATCTCAAAAAAAAAAACAGAGCCGATATAGCGCAGCGTGATTGACCGTGCACATCGTCCGTTTTTCCGGGCCACGCGCATACCCGGTCAACGTGGCCGTACCGAGCATGGTGACATCGTTTTTGCCGGGCCTGTGCATGCACTTATCCCTGGTCAACGTGGCCGTACCGTGCACGGTGACATCATTTTTGCCGGGCCTGTGCGCGCACTTATCCCTGGTCAATGTGGCCGCGCCGTGCATGGTGACATCGTTTTTGCCAGGCCTGTGCCCGCACTTATCCCTGGTCAACGTGGCCGCGCCGTGCACAGTGACATTGTTTTTGCCAGGCCTGTGCCCGCACTTATCCCTGGTCAACGTGGCCGTGCCGTGCACGGTGACATCGTTTTTGCCGGGCATGTGCCCGCACTTATCCCTGGTCAACGTGGCCGTACCGTGCATGGTGACATCGTTTTTGCCAGGCCTGTGCCCGCACTTAACCCTGGTCAACGTGGCCGTGCCGTGCACGGTGACATCGTTTTGCCGGGCCTGTGCGCGCACTTGCCGCGCCGGTCCACGTGCCCGCGTGCTGGGCTGGGCCCGGTCCTCGCATGCGGGGCGCGCCGGCCCAATGCGACGGCCACCGGATCGGAGCGCGCCTCTGTGCATCGAGTATGCCCGTGCTGTGCCCGGGTTCTGCCATAGATTGCAACTTTTTCCGCTCCACGTGTATTCATTTTGATTGAGTCGAGCTGTCTCAACGGTCGAGTTGTCCCGAGTTGAGTTGTCAAACCGGGCGACTTGTCTCAAGGGTCGAGTTGTCTCAACGGTCGACTTGCCCGACATTCGACTCCAGCTCTAATGCGATAGGCATTAGAGCTGAAGTTACTCAAGCTAAGTTACATCATGGGACTATGTCATTGCCAATTACCCCTAGAACTTAGCTTGAGTAACTCCAGCTGACATGCTCATAATATTCATTCACATGTATCGCTGGAGTGTGGTAGCAAGAGACCCTAAAAAAATGGCCTCTCAAAAATTGTTCATTTTCACCTCTAATATCCCACCTCGGATTTCATTTACATACCTCGTAGATTCAGCAGTCATTCACAGAGCCCAATGATCGACTTGAAACAGACCACACAAAAAACTGTCTGGTGAGGTCATGAAGATCACTGGTGGAGCTGTTGAGCTGGGAACTGATGTCTTCCTGAATACCAACAAAAAAAGAAAGATACCAAATTGACTTCTTTTGACAATAAAAAGTAACATCTTAACCAGTTTGCATCAGAGGACGTGATAAGACGCACTGGCTGTTTTTATGCACAGGCAGGGCTGATGGATTTTCTAGGGTTAAAAGGTCAAAATTGCCTCCACTCACCTCCGGGTAACATTCTGCTTTTGCACACACACAAAAGTCTGTGAAGTCATACAGGCCAGACTGTGTGTTGATCTTGAATTGGCCGTTGTGCATGGCCAATTGTTTGACAATTTACGTTCCAGTGCACACCTCAAAGTATTGAACCATATGAGGTTTCGGCACAAAGTGGGACGCTTGGGTAAAAAGAACCCCTATGCCAAATATCAGGCCAAAATATTTCCATGAAAAAAATGCATCATTTTACCAACTTGCTGTGCTCACATTTGTATGGCCCTTAGCACAGAGATTACTCCGGTGTGTGGCCATAGAATAAGCTAGGTTTTTACCAACGGTGCAATAAGTGATAACCACAGACACCAATGCCTATCTCATCAGACAGCCTAGTCTAGGGGCTAGACGTTATTATGGTTTGATACGCGATAACCCCCGCAGCGATAACCCCCGCAAGAGGGAGCTCTCACTCACGACCAACCAATATCACCCACCATCAAAACTTTCTACATGCAGTTTACCATTACTTTTATATAGACATGAGGCTAGGATATTTCCAGGTTTTAGTGAAATTCATCCAATTGCCTTTAAATTCTGTTATACAAAATTACATAAAGACCCTGAGAAATCTTCACCATGGAGAACATCGTGAACTCTTAATAGAGCACAAACTGTATTATCATTATCGAGAGTTGAATGCTTAGAGAGCAAACTCACCACAAATCCAAAATGTCTTGGGAGGTTTTGGATCTCAATCTTGAAGATCTCTGAGGTGAAGTGCTGTTGTGTCCGATAGTGATAAGGATCCGTTATGGCAGCGCCAGTCACCGGTACGTCAGAGGTGCTGGTGGAATGGTTATCTTGTGGGTCAAGACCTGATGGACAAAAACAAACAAATTAAAAAACCAACTCCAATCAGAGAAAATAAATTTACTTTGATTTTTTTTAAGCATGAGATATTTGTAAGTTTAATTATGAGTTTTCAAGTGAGACACTGCACAACAAAATCAGTTCACACTGACAAACAGATCAATGAATTGCAAATTTTGAATAAGAAACATCCCAAAGTTGAATACTGTTAATATACCGGGTAGATGTACATGTACAACAATTGTACACAGTACCTGAAAAAAAATTAATGCTTTAAAATATGAATCTCTTTGTAAAGTTAGAGATAAACCTATATATAAATATCTTAATTTGGATGGTTCCCAAAAATGACCAATTTCTACAAGCTGCTGTTTTTGTGTGCGTAATTCAAAACTGCCAAGCACAAATAATGCTATGTACTATCACCATTCTGGTATTTGAACTAGTATGCTTTTCTGATACTTGATACTTTATTGATGCCTCATAATATTTTGATATTTTTATTTGCCTTTTTTAATGGGCTTTGTATTAATCAACAAAAGAATGAATCAAATTAGGTTTCGCCCTGCACCAACGTATAAACACTGTATACTCAGTGTGGTACCTCCCGAGTAAAAGTTGGAAAAAAATCACTCGGGTGGGACTCAAACCCACAACCTCCTGCTTTCTAGTGCAGACATCTTACCACTCGACCACCGAGCTGGTTGGTTCAAATCTGATGTACATAGCAGCGGGTACTGCATTAACTATTCATAAGATGGATAGTCGGTGAAGGGCAAAACCCAATTTGATTTACATCACCCCGACGCAAAATTCCATCTTAAGCCGTGTCCGCACTGGACTTTTTTTTTGGAAGGTTTTACCGAGACGATGGTCAAATGAGAAATGGTCAAATGTGACCACTGTCCGCACTTGGACTTTCGACACGGGAAATTTTACCCAGACCGCGTGGGAGAAGTGACCGAGCTGTCACAGTCACGTGCACAGGAAATAAAATGCCGATCACATTTTTTTCAGCCCCCGATACGCACAGTATAATATTACACACACCATTAAAATGCACAATATAATCGTAACATACGATGTTATTTCATCTTGACACGATAAATCTTGACCAAAATGCCTACTATTCTGACGCATTAGTGATGGACGACATCGAAGCCATGCAGCAGCAGTTCCATCGGTAATCGCTGGTTCCCACCGCATGCTAACAGAATCAAAGCTATGATGTAGGACCGGAACCAAGGACTGCGACCTACGTACATGTACGGTGCCATGCAGACTACACGGCGTAACAGGACGAATTTGGATCGTAGAAAATACAAAACAAACATTGGTGGAAAAAAAGAATAACTGCAAAGTATTTCCCAGAACGTGATCTTGATATTTTCTGTGAATGTATTCTCCGTTAAAATATATTTATAACGAGATTTTACCGCTCGGACTTGACACACCGCAGCGTACGTGTTTCCACAAAATGTTCGGCCACATCACGTGTGGGATCGTGCGGTCTCTGTATGCTTGATACTAGCGCTCGGGCCGGATGTCACTTTCCTGAGCCGCTTTTACCGACTCACACTGTCCGCACTGGACTTATCGTCTCAGGAAAAGTGACCTGGTCAATTTTCCTGGGCGCATGGTCAGTTTTCCTGGGCAGCAGTTGGCCAGTAAAAGTAACCGCTGGACTCAGGAAAAGTAACCGAGAGGAAAACGTCCTAGGCTGTCCGCACTGGACTTAAAATGGGAAAAGTACCCATAGTCTCGGTAAGTTTGACCAAAAAAGTCCAGTGCGTACAGGGCTTTATAAAAGAATGAATGTTTTAAGATATGAATGGCTTTGTAAACTTTGCATTCATTCATCAGAAATTCACAAGTTTGACAGTTGAACGAAGGTTCAAGGACAGAGGAAACGACAGACGTGGCGGAGGTGTCTTTATCTTGGTTAAGGATGGTTTCTCAGCCATTGAACTTTCTGAAGATGGTTATGAATTACTCTGGTGCCAACTACCCCTCAAGCCGAAAGGAGAGGACATCTTCATCTCTGCATATTATAGAGCCCCCGACTCCTACAGGCCAGAATCTCTAGAAAACCTAGACAGAAGTCTGAGTAAATTGCAGGCTCGGGTAAACTCCCCATTCATCATTCTTGGAAGAGACTTCAACATCCCGGGCATGCTTTGGAACTCAAGGACTGGTACATGTACTTTCTCGGCAAACGGTATTCAATCCAAAATTATCAACATCGCAGATGACTACAATCTCGAACAAAGGCAGATTTCAATACAAGGAGAGACCCAGTTACAGGAACAGATAACATCTTAGATTTGCTCTTCACCACACGTCCAACTCTGGTTTGTAATGTTTACAGCATCTCCGGAATTAGCGATCACGCAACAGTGTTAGCTGACATAAACATCACCGCACCTCGCTCTGTCAAGCCCCCTAGGACCATCTTCAAGTGGAATGACGTGGATGAATCCAAGCTGAAAAAAAATCTGTCCTCGAGCTTAAGACCGAATTCATGCAGTCATCTCCAGAAACCAGAACAGTTGAGGCAAATTGGAGTATTTTTAGGGACAGGCTGAAAACTAACAAATTAGTAGCACAAAAACCAGTCCAGGGACATTCTAGACCCTCATGGCTCACTACTGTCCTAATCTGTTGCTGCAGGAAGAAAGAGCGCAGCTATGTGAAGGCAGTAACAAGCGGTTTACATTCAAACTTTTGCAAAAGGCTCATTCCACCGGGTTGGGGAACAATGTGTGACATATGACCATATTAACAAAAGCATAAATGCCTTGCTAGCAGTTGCTCTACATAATATTTGTTGTTGGGTGTTTCAAGACTGCAGAAAGTTTGAAATGATTTCAATGTATTTTGCCAAAAATATGAGCCAAAAATGTCATTTTGGATGTAACATTGACACAGTGTCAGTGTTACATGTACGTCCAAATGTGACATTTGTACCTTTTTAAAAAATTTCTGCGAAACATCACACAAATTCACTTTGCTTACTTCTTACTATACATGCAACACAATAAAAAAAGCTTTTGTTACGGTAGTCAGGTATCAAATGGAGCAGAAATGATACATGTAGCTTGGTTGTGTGGATGTAACATTGACACGGTGTAAAACCCAATGTCACACTTCCATTGAGCTGCAGGAAGAAAGAGCGCAGCTATGTGAAGGCAGTAACAAGCGGTCTACATTCAAACTTTTGTAAAAGCAAGTGAACAGCGAAATCCGAAGGGCTAAACGCACACATTTACAAGAAACTACATCTACAGGTAACCCCCAGAAATTTTGGCGCTACGTAAACAGCACTCATAAAGACAACACAGGGGTTCAGGTTCTAAAACTCAACGGGAAAAATATCACATCTGACCAAGAAAAAGCTGAAACCCTACAAGACCAATTCTGTAGTGTTTTCAGCTGGGATGACACCGATGTGCAGCCAGTTCTACCACCGAGTCCCTACCCAGACTTGACAAACATCACCGTGTCTGTTAGCGGAGTCCTCTAGTTACTGACGTCGCTCAACTTGAAACTAGCTGCCAATGAAGTTGCCCCAGTACTGGCATTCATATTCCAACAATCACTTGACCTGCTGGGTTCTCTACCATCTGACTAGAAGAAAGCCAACGTAACACCCATTTTTAAGAAAGGCTCTCGTGCAGACCCGGCAAACTACAGACCTGTGTCGTTGACCTCTGTTTGCTTTAAGTTATTAGAGCACATCATTGATAGCCAATAAATGAAACACCTCCAGGAACACGACATCCTGAACGAAAACCAACATGCTTTTCGTAAAGGCCTGACCTGCAAATCCCAACTCGTAACAACTCTGGATGACATCTCCTACAATTACAATAATCAAATCACCACAGACATGGCAGTACTTGACTTCTCCAAAGCATTCGACATAGTTTCTCATCAAAAACTGGTCCAAACATTAGACTACTACGGGATAAGGGGAAAAACACAGAGATGGATCAGGGAATTCTTAACCAACAGGTCACAATGAGTTGTGGTAAATGGAAAATCTTTGAAATGGCAAAGTGTCGACAGTGGCGTACCACAAGGCACCGTGCTTGGCCCCCATCGGTTTTTACTTTTCATCGATGACATTAGCAAATCAGTGACTGGCACAACTCGCCTTTTCGCTGACGACTGCCTGTTATATTGGAAGATCTGCTCATCAACTGATGAACTGATGTTCCAAAAAGACCTGGACAACTTGGCTCACTGGGCGCAAACCTGGGGAATGAAATTTAACTCCAGCAAATGTAACATCATGCGAATCTCCGGGAAGCGGGCCCCCAGCAAAACTAACTACACCATGTTAGGATCCAACCTCGTACTCGTAGAGAAAACCAACATCACATATTTGGGAATAATCATTCAGAATAACCTAAGTTGGAATCACCAAACAGCATATGCCACTTCCAAAGCAAGTCGTATATTGAGCTTCATCAAAATAAATTTTCATTCTGCATCCAGATCAGTCAAAGAAAAGCTGTACTTAGCAGTAGTCAGACCACACCTAGAATATGGCAGCATTGCTTGGAACCCTCACATAGCTAAGAACATAACATCCCTGGAAAAAGTGCAACTGATGAGGGCTGCTCGTTTCGTAATGTGAGATTATTCCAGACTGAGCAGTGTGACCGACATGTTGACAACCCTAGGCTGGTCTTCACTGGAAGAGAGAAGGAAAGTTAACCAACTTACCTACTTACCTACTAAAATAATACACAACATAGTTCACATTAACTCATCATCCATAGTCCCCAGACCAGCACCGGCTCGTAGAATTCACAACCACCAGTTCACAGAAATTGCAGCAAGGACAGACATCTATATGCAGTCATTCCTACCCCGAACTATCCGGAAATGGAACAAGCTCCCTCAAGACACCACAGACGCCCCAAACCACAACACCTTTAAGGATTTAATTTAGTTCCACTTCCCCAAGGCCTCCTTGCTAGACTTCCACGTGGAGTATTCAGGATAACCACCAAGTACCAAGTACCAAGTAAAGGTGCATTTTTTTTTTATGAAATTGAACCCTCATATCCCCAATTTAAAAAACTTACCTGGAAAGCAACAAAACTATTTTGCAACAAAATTAATTTCACTGGGTTAAAGTATTAAGTTTCCAATAAGCAAGAATGGACAAAATCACATGAATGAGATTACACTTAGCTGACCTGGCAAAGGAGCAAACGTCTTCACCAAGTAAAAGAATAACAAGTCACCTTTGGATTTGTCCTCCTCATCTTCATTGGGAATGGCATCCATAGTGATGGCCGCATCTGTTGGCATCTTGACAACATCACCCTCTGTAACTGTGGTTGACGTTACCTCCCCAGTTGGGCATCATCAGAAGTTGGTCCCTGCTTCTCATCCATTTTGGTGTTATTACGTTGGACTAAAAACACACTGGAAATATAAAGAAACTGCACATAAAGCAGTTGTATACTATTGAAAGCCATGACCAGTGGGATATCTAGGGGGAGGGGTCAAAATTTGTCCCTGCTAATTTTGACTTTTTAGGACATATCATTTTCTGATGGCTGATAGGTCATTTAAGGGAAAAATTACGGCGATCGTGAAGTGTAGGGCCCCCGTTTTGTTTTGATCAAATTAGAATCGAAAATGCTTTTTATTGCTCAAAACTCACCTTTACAATCAAAAGCAGCCTTTTCTCAATTCTAATAACACACATTTTACAATTTTGAACAGATTCTTGGGGTAGAAATCACGGTTTTCCTGCGCGGTTTGTACCTTGGGATTCAGCGCGCCTTGCATGCTCACGGAACATCGCGCGGTGATTGCCATCTCAAATTTCGGGTCGCATGTTGTCGCCGCGCCGTCATTGTCATTTTACCCCCAAATTTCCCTCAAAACATCAAAACCCTGCCCTCTATCTATGACAAACCTGTTTATTGAGAATGTTGCAAACTATTATGGTAGGTCAAATAATTTTTAAGTGGATTTTGTTCCTCAAGTTATAGGAACCGGGCCTGCACTTCACGATGGCCGAAGTATTAACTCAACTGTAGCTGGAGTTACCCAGCCCTAAATTTTATCATTGGGTTGTCATCTAGATGACAACCCAATGATACCCATTGGGTGCTGGGTAACTCCAGCTAACTCAACTGAGAAAACACTTAAAAATTTTCAGACCAGTCTCAAAGGGTTTGTGCACAGGGTGGCAAGTGATGGCCAGATATGGGAATCTTTCCTTTAATGTTAATTGTTATTGTTAAGCATCTCAAACTTGTCACGAATGAGATACCACGCTATTGAATACAAATAATAAACGCAGTACGTCTATCAAACTCAAAGTATCATGTCCGATATGGCCACTTTTTGCAGTACGTTTCAGTTTCACTAAATAAAATAATGCAGATTTCACCAATAGCTAATATAAACAACTACATTAATGTTATCATTTATTAAATGGTTAAATAAAATTATCTACTGATACTGACCAAGAAAGTGACACAGGCAACAGGTTTCGGCCACTCGGAAGATAGCGCCAGATTTACAGTCGCGTGTTTATGTTGTTGAATGCTGCCCTCATGTGTCGTTCGATTGGCATGCAAGCTCTTTCGAAACATCGGCCTCCATCGCAGTCCCTACTGCTTCAGCTTCATATATTGAACTGGTATCCTTTTTTTTAACGAGACGCATACGTCTTCCATAACGGAAGCTCAACAATATTTATTTGTCTATTATTATTTGATAACTCACGCTTTCTGGGTAGCTGTGTGGAAATTTCATAATCTTCTTAAATTTTTATAGTAGATGAAGCCGAAGCTGGGAATGAATCGAATTTTTAAAAACTCTTTAAACCCATGTTTTCTTTTTTTTCTGGAGGGCTAGGCCGGCGCTGTTTACGCAACTCAAGTAAGTTTCCACAGGGAGAAATGGCTTTAAGGGAAATAAATAAGCTGTTTACGCTGAACACTAGTTTTTCAGTTTTTCCCCTTGACCAGTTTGAGTGGCTCTTCACCAAGGTAATGAAAGTCGAAGGAGCGTCAATAGAGCTAGAGAGGGGCTATGTGCAAATATTATGTTGGACATTTTACAAATCCCGGGAGCATCAAACTAGGCCTATATCTATACTAATAAAAAAGTAATAATATAGCAGTGTTGAACCCCACGTACAGGAGCGACACAAAATATTGAATTCTACTTCGAATGCTGGAGGGAACTATATGCTTAAATGTTTCCAGTGACGGGTGCATATGTAAGTAAACACTAAATGAAATGTTTTTTTGTGGCTATAACTTTGCCAATAGAAATAATTATTAACAGACTTTTGTCTAAAAACTGTTGAGATACTTTGGACAGTATTTTTACCTATGAAATATAAATGAGGTTGATATTTGTTTCACACGAAGTAAAGAATAATAAAAAAAGACTGCCGAAAAATTTAAATTGTTAAAACACAGCGTCACTGTAGCTCACCTATTATTACTGCATTTCACTGCCAACCTGGTTCGCTACAGTGGTGAAGCAACAACTCACAAATAATTAAGATACCTAAAGTAGTCAAAACAAAACTAGAAAGACACAACATTTTTTAATCATCCTTTTTATACAACTGGGCAGAAAGTCCTTAATGCCTGGTGAACTGGATAAAAATCGCCACTTGAAGGAGTTTAGGCAACACAAAAAGAGAAATTTCCCATTCCGCGATAATAGGGATGCTGCGATAATAGGGAGTCCGACTAAACTTTAAAAATATAGCAACGGCATACTAAAGTTATATTGCAAATGTTTCTATTTTGGGAGAATCTGTATACATTTGTAAAATGTTATGTAATTGGCACACGGATGATTTTCAGCAAAACATTTTCGGAACTCTTTCCATGCATAGGATTTAACTAAGCTTCTTAGACTTTCGACAAAAGTATATTATAATATTTGTGGATTTATTTTATTTACCTCCTATTTTCAATTATGATATGATTTTAAATATTATGCATGCAGTTGTTTTTACCAAAATGGAAAGAAATTCATTTATTTCATATATAAACAAACGCGCATTTAATAACAATGTCGGATGACAAATCCACATTGGTTTAGGAAGTAGGACACAATGGAGACTTTCGTGGCAGCCAATTTGACTCATCTGCAGACGATGACGTTCTTGGTGCTTCCTTGACGTTCGATATTGTTCAAATTATTTTTCTATGTAGTTAATATTAGTCATTCTTTCAATGTTAAAGTCCACAACTGTGTAGAATTTAGTTTATGCAAGAAAAAAATTGGTCCAAGTACTAAGTGCGCAAAAAATGGCCAATGTTTTTCTACATCACTACCTCGTGTTGGTTCAGCATCAGAGGTGACGGAATGTTGCCACCTAACGCTGCTTTTTCCTTCGTATATCATCTCAATGAAGGTCAGTAATTGCAAAAATGATGATATATTGATAAGACATGAATCTTGGACTGAGAAACATTTCCAATTTTGTTAGGAAATACTTAAAAAATATCTTGACTCTCCATAGACTTTGTACACAACTGCAGAAGTAGCGTCAGGTTGCAACATTCTTTCCGAGGTGACTGTTGGCTCTCCAAGAAAGCCTTCTAAAACCTCTTCCACCGCCTCAAAAGAGATCCCATCTGCGAGTGGTTTCTTTGTTAAATGTTTTATGCCTGGTTTTTATGAACTGCCACTTTGAAAACTGCTGTGAAGATTTGGATTTGAGTAGAAAATGAGATTTCTACTGATTTCATTGGCGTAGCCATTTTATAACATTTTTTTGACATCATGCATGTTAACTTGACAGTTTTTCTCAATTGTTTTTTTCGCAACTGTAGGCGCATCCATCAGTGCAGACGAAAGGCGCTGAGGCAGACTGGACGCCCATACAATGCACAGACAGGGAGTGTAGCCACTCCTTGATGAAGGCTCCGCATCTGCACTGTCCATTCTGCTCCCAGGACAGTCTCTTCACTGAGGAGATTCTCCTCAAGGCGCACTACGTACAGGGTCAAGTACGTGGATAAAGGCATCAACTTTGGGGGTGAGTTTGGGAACAAGACCAAGTGCACCAGACTTTTCCAACTGATGCGCACTGTGCTGCATGTGGCAGGGTTAGGGTTAATTATAAAGATAAGTTGAAGGTAGTGGACAGCAGGACAAGGTAGTGGCATTTGTGGGAGTTTTATGAAATTGACAGATACCTGGGCTGGTTATTCTTAGCAGATATCAGTGTTCGATAAACTCCCTGTAGAGGGGTGTTTCAAAAAAGCATGAAGTGAACTTGTTGAACAAAATCTGGGGGTTTTTTTACCGAAAAGTTTTGACTCAAGTATCCATTCTTTTGAGAATGATTAGACACACCTTTTTGGTTTAAGTGTTTGAAAGCGCACTTATTTTTAACCTTCACAGTTTCAGTGCTGCTTCAAGACAACTGAGTATGCCGTTGCTGTGATGTAATGGTCCCCTTGTACAATCTGCATGAAAAAAAAAACCATGGAATAAATTTAATCAGTTGAAATTTATGTACCTTGTGAGCAGGTGTGGTAGTTCTACAAGGATTTGGGTGGATTATGTCAAATGCCAACACTTCGTGCCTTTTAAAATAATTAATTGTGAACCTAATTTTATCACTGTATGTTTGTGTCGTAAATTGAATCTTTTGCTACCTTACAGGTTTAAGTCTCATTTTATCAACCTTAACGACTGCACTCCACCATTTTTACCCAGGATGTCAACCAGATCTTCACCACATACACTGACCCAGCACCCAACAGTACCAGCCTGGTAACACACCTCATAGTCCCCCAGTCACAGCAGCCATCGGAGACAGACACATCATCCCCGGGGCTATGAGCAGACTGATGGGCAGCAGCCGCAGATCGAGTACCAGTATGCCTGCATCAATGATCCGAGTCAGAGCACTGCCAATGGGGAAGGTAAGATGGTAAGAATATTAACCCTGACCCTCCAAGAATCCTTCAGCATCTACGCAGAGGTTAAGGTGGATAATGCCACCAGCAGTGAAGGATAATTAGAAGAAGCTGACCAAAAAGCCAAGGGGGAGGCATTTGATGCAAGGAAGAACTCTTCCCCCCCCCCACCCCCCCACCCCCCCCCCCCACTTTGTTTTCAATTGATATATCGTGAATCCATATGGAAGAAGGGAATGGGTAGACAACAGCATGTTTAATACAGTTGTCTTCACTCCTGCACTTGTTTGGTCAATAAAATAAATAAAACAACAACCAAAAGTTCAGCATTTTTTTAGGGGGTTGGGGTGGATGAGGGCCAATATTGACAGTGGATTTTACAAATTGAAATTACAAGGTGCAAAGGGTGTGCCATTGGCGTTATTTAAGTTGATTGAATTTTGGAGGATTCAGGAAGGTTCTAAGCAACAAAAAAAATCTAATAAGTCAGGGTGGCAGTACATTTTGAGAGCTGACTTCAACAATTAATTAAATATTGGCATTTGTCCTTCACCTTGCCCACCTAATGTTAGGAATACGGTTTGAAAAAGTGAGTGATTGCTTGCACCCAGTTACAAGGAATTACATGTTCTTGACACACTGCATCACTTTGGACTTTCTTGCCTGTATCCTGTTTTTACCGCTACATATCATCTGTCCCATTCAAGCGCAACATATATGTCGACCTTTCTACTCCATAAACTCCTCCCATCATTTCCCCTCTTTGTGTAGCCCACACCTGGAGTGACCTTTTGATGACCGACTTTCATTATTACAGGAATCATTATTCAGGATAATTACTCAACCTTTCCCTCTCGTAAACAGTTGTCCTTATTGAAATACCAGATGAAGGAAGCAAAGAGGATTTGGAGGACGAGACTTGCTACACAGAGCACAACTTGTCGCTGCTGCTGCAGGAGAAGGAAAGTCTGGAGAAGACTCTTGAGGAGGAGCGGACCACGTGGGCCCAGACAGAGCACAGAATGAAAGGTACTATAGAAAGGCTTTGTACAAAGGTGAGTGGGCATTCCATCTGGTCTTGGTCTAAGAATGAGTTTGGATCTTGTTCCCTGCATGCAACAGGTACCAAGGGCGTCAATCGCTTCTCAAAAGTGGGAGGGGGGACATACCTTGATCAGAACTAATGCAGGCACACTAATGCGACTGCGTTCTTTCAGTGGTCAGATTTCTGTCAGGATGCCAGCTGTCATGGCTGTGGACGATCATGGTGTGCACTGTTGTTGTCATTGCTCTACATTTTCTACACGTTCTACGCTACACGTTCTACGTTGTTTTATGCGCTGACGCTGCTTATGATAAATGCAGACAAACCGTTCCACACATTTTGTACACAAGCTCAGATGTGTCGTTTATCCTTGTGTAGAGGATTCGTGGTTTCACTCAAACTCTAGTTGCACTAAATAACTGGGTAACAACACATGTGCCTTCTTAAGCATTCATGCTCCAACTGCACACATCATGAAGTGCATAAATGTCAGACTTTGGTGTGCGCTGTCATGGTTGTGATTGGTTACACATCATGGGGCAGAGCCTAATGGATTGGTCTATTAAAATTCCATCTGTAAACAAATAATTTCTCTGCCCATCCGTCTTGCCCTCCAGGTTGAGTATTTGTCCAACACAAACATGTCACTCAAGCAGCAGCTGTCCATGATTCACACGTCCAGTTTGAAACATCTAACCAACGACAGCGAGAACCAGTCCATTTTGCAAGAGTTACTGCAACACATGTCTGAGGAGCACACCCAGCTGCTGCACCACCATCTAGCACAGCTACGGCTGTACGCTCAGGCCTGCGCATTATCCAAATCAGCCCCCGAGGAATCTGCAGCTGAATCTACAGTCTTGGTACCAGACCTGGCTGACCAATCACAGGACATCTCACACATGGCCATGATGTCGTCCTCGGAGGGCACCCTTGGGAACATGGAGTAGACAGTCGTCATGACGATAACGTCTGAGGAGGATTCGGAGCCGTCGGCAACATCGTGGATAACCCCGGAGATACTGTGGGACATGACTCCTTGACTTTGGATAAGGACGTTCACTTGTCACCAAATGACATTCTGTACCAACTGACAAGCGAGGGACTGTCATCAAGACATGCCACCTCTGAGTCGGGTCACGTTTATCAATCAGGTAGAACTCATTCACATCACAACACAGGCTGTGATGTCACGCAACAGGATTTTCACAAGAACAAAAGTTGAAAATTGGTTCTTTCCAACAGCATGCCAAAAATATTCTGCCCCGATGGCTTTGACAAAAGAACGTTTGATGACAACATGTCAAATGAGGGACCACCATTAAAATGTGGGAGAACTAACAGCCTGAAAGCCACTTAACTAAATAAAACCGGACATATTTTGTAAACAGTGTACACTCAGTGTTGTCTTAGGGCTTAGTTGGGGGGGGGGGGGGACTTGAACTAATGAGTTGAGTCTTCATGGAAGTTTGTCTTACCTGAATGAAAAATTTTACCAAAGCAACTGGCCTTGGTCTCTCCTATCTTTTCGAGTTCTCGATGGGCAATCCCGAATCCGCTCAGTGAATGGGCGTCGTTGTAGGCCCAAACAGATCCATGTAGGTCCTCAAATCTATTACTGAAACATAAACGATGCAATTATGATTAACATTGAAACATTTGGTCGTATGTATAAAAACTAGCATTTGCTTTTTTTTTACTACATATTTTTAAGCATAACTTTTATTTGCATGAATAAAAATGAGAGCAAATGCTTTCACTATTTGCTTCAAGCTAAAAGTATTTGCTTTTTTACTTTTTGGCTTTTGCTAGACTAGAAGTGTGGACTGGTTTCAAACTTGAAAAAAATATAAATTTCAATTGACCTCAAAATTAATAAAATTTTAAAATCTAAAACTCCAACTGTGGGACTTGAACCAGCAACCTTCAGAAGTTCAGATTTAGGGTCATCAGTCCGTATTACTTGATTAAGCACAACTTCACACTATTTTGTGGTTACAAAATTAACTGTAAAGTTTCAATTGACCTAAAAAGTAGTAAAATTTTGAAATCTAAAATTCCCAGCGTGGGAATGAACCTGCAACCTTTAGATTTAGAGTCAGCAGTCTGAACCACTGCACTAAGCATAATTTCATGCTTGTTAGTGGTTACGGAATTAACTATCAAGTTTCAATTTACCCAAAAGAAATAAAACTTTAAAATCTAAAATTCCCACCCTGGATTGGAACCCGCAACCTTCAGATTTAGAGTCAGCAGTCCATACCATTGGACTAAGCATAATTTCACACTTTTTTGTGGGTACGAAATTAACTATTAAATTTAAATTTACCCAAAAAGACATAAAATTTTAAAATCTAAAATTTCCACCCTGGATTTGAACCGACAACCTTCAGATTTAGAGTCGGTAGTCCATACCATTGGACTAAGTGTAATTTCACAATTTTTAAGGGTTACGAAATTAACTATCATGTTTTAATTTACCCCAAAAAGTAATAAAATTTTAAAATCTAAAATTCCCACCCTGGAATTGAACCCACAACCTTCAGATTTCGAGTCAGTAGTCCATACCATTGGACTAAGTGTAATTTCACAATTTTTAGTGGTTACGAAATTAACTATGAAGTTTAAATTTACCCAAAAAGACATAAAATTTTAAAATCTAATATTTCCACCCTGGATTTGAACCCACAACCTTCAGATTTAGAGTCAGTAGTCCATACCATTGGACTAAGTGTAATTTCACGATTTTTAAAGCTTACGAAATTAACTATAATGATTTAATTTACCCAAAAATAAATAAAATTTTAAAATCTAAAATTCCCACCCTGGAATTGAACCCACAACCTTCAGATATAGAGTCAGCAGTCCATACCATTGGACTAAGCATAATTTCACACTTTTTAAAGGTTACGAAATTAACTATAATGATTTAATTTACCCAAAAAGTAATAAAATTTTAAAATCTAAAATTCCCACCCTGGAATTGAACCCACAACCTTCAGATTTCAAGTCAGTAGTCCATACCATTGGACTAAGCATAATTTCACACTTTTTAGTGGTTACGAAATTAACTATGAAGTTAAATTTACCCCAAAAGACATAAAATTTCAAAAACCAAAACTCCACCCCTGGATTTGAACCCACAACCTTCAGATTTCAAGTCAGCCGTCCATACCATTGGACTAAGCATAATTTCACACTTTTTAGTGGTTACAAAATTAACTATCAAGTTTAAATTTACCCACAAAGAACTAAATTTTAAAATCTAAATTTCCCCCCCTGGAATTGAACCCGCAACCTTCAGATTTCGAGTCGGTAGTCCATACCATTGGACTAAGCCTAATTTCACACTTTTTAAAGGTTACGAAATTAACTATAATGTTTTAATTTACCCAAAAAAGTAATAAAATTTTAAAATCTAATATTCCCACCCTGGAATTGAACCCACAACCTTCAGATTTCGAGTCAGTAGTCCATACCATTGGACTAAGTGTTTCACAATTTTTAAATGTTACGATATTAACTATGAAGTTTCAATTTACCCAAAAATAAATAAAATCTAAAATCTAAAATTTCCGACCTGGATTTGAACCCGCAACCTTCAGATTTCGAGTCGGCAGTCCAAACCATTGGACTAAGCATAATTTCACACTTTTTTGTGGTTACGAAATTAACTATAAAATTTAAATTTACCCTAAAAGACATAAAATTTTAAAATCTAAAATTTCCACCCTGGATTTGAACCGACAACCTTCAGATTTAGAGTCAGTAGTCCATACCATTGGACTAAGCATAATTTCACACTTTTTAGTGGTTACGAAATTAACTATGAAGTTAAATTTACCCCAAAAAACATAAAATTTCAAAAACCAAAACTCCACCCCTGGATTTGAACCCACAACCTTCAGATTTCAAGTCAGCCGTCCGTACCATTGGACTAAGCATAATTTCACACTTTTTAGTGGTTACAAAATTAACTATCAAGTTTAAATTTACCCAAAAAGAAATAAATTTTAAAATCTAAAATTCCCACCCTGGAATTGAACCCACAACCTTCAGATTTCAAGTCAGTAGTCCATACCATTGGACTAAGCATAATTTCACACTTTTTAGTGGTTACGAAATTAACTATGAAGTTAAATTTACCCCAAAAGACATAAAATTTCAAAACCAAAACTCCACCCTGGATTTGAACCCACAACCTTCAGATTTCAAGTCAGCCGTCCATACCATTGGACTAAGCATAATTTCACACTTTTTAGTGGTTACAAAATTAACTATCAAGTTTAAATTTACCCACAAAGAACTAAATTTTAAAATCTAAAATTCCCCCCTGGAATTGAACCCGCAACCTTCAGATTTCGAGTCGGTAGTCCATACCATTGGACTAAGCCTAATTTCACACTTTTTAAAGGTTACGAAATTAACTATAATGTTTTAATTTACCCAAAAAAGTAATAAAATTTTAAAATCTAATATTCCCACCCTGGAATTGAACCCACAACCTTCAGATTTCGAGTCAGTAGTCCATACCATTGGACTAAGTGTTTCACAATTTTTAAATGTTACGATATTAACTATGAAGTTTCAATTTACCCAAAAATAAATAAAATCTAAAATCTAAAATTTCCAACCTGGATTTGAACCCGCAACCTTCAAATTTCGAGTCGGCAGTCCATACCATTGGACTAAGCATAATTTCACACTTTTTTGTGGTTACGAAATTAACTATAAAATCTAAATTTACCCTAAAAGACATACAATTTTAAAATCTAAAATTTCCACCCTGGATTTGAACCGACAACCTTCAGATTTAGAGTCAGTAGTCCATACCATTGGACTAAGTGTAATTTCACAATTTTTAAAGGTTACGAAATTAACTATAATGTTTTAATTTACCCCAAAAAGTAATAAAATTTTAAAATCTAAAATTCCCAACCTGGAATTGAACCCACAACCTTCAGATTCCGAGTCAGTAGTCCATACCATTGGACTAAGTGTAATTTCACAATTTTTAAATGTTACGATATTAACTATGAAGTTTCAATTTACCCAAAAATAAATGAAATCTAAAATCTAAAATTTCCAACCTGGATTTGAACCCACAACCTTCAGATTTAGAGTCAGCAGTCCATACCATTGGACTAAGCATAATTTCACACTTTTTAGTGGTTACGAAATTAACTATGAAGCTTAAATTTACCCAAGAAGACATAAAGTTTTAAAATCTAAAATTTCCACCCTGGAATTGAACCCACAACCTTCAGATTTCAAGTCAGTAGTCCATACCATTGGACTAAGTGTAATTTCACAATTTTTAAGTGTTACGATATTAACTATGAAGTTTCAATTTACCCAAAAATAAATAAAATCTATAATTTCCAACCTGGATTTGAACCCGCAACCTTCAGATTTAGAGTCAGCAGTCCATACCATTGGACTGAGCATAATTTCACATTTTTTTGTGGTTACGAAATTAACTATAAAATTAAAATTTACCCTAAAAAACATAAAATTTTAAAATCTAAAATTTCCACCCTGGATTTGAACCCACAACCTCCAGATTTAGAGTCAGTAGTCCATACCATTGGACTAAGTGTAATTTCACATTTTTTAAAGGTTACGAAATTAACTATAATGTTTTAATTTACCCAAAAAAGTAATAACATTTTTAAATCTAAAATTCCCACCCTGGAATTGAACCCACAACCTTCAGATTTCGAGTCAGTAGTCCATACCATTGGACTAAGTGTAATTTTACAATTTTTAAATGTTACGAAATCAACTATGAAGTTTCAATTTACCCAAAAATAAATAAAATCTAAAATCTAAAATTTCCAACCTGGATTTGAACCCACAACCTTCAGATTTAGAGTCAGTAGTCCATACCATTGGACTAAGCATAATTTCACACTTTTTAGTGATTACGAAATTAACTATTAAATTTAAATTTACCCAAAAAGACATAACATTTTAAAATCTAAAATTTCCACCCTGGATTTGAACCCACAACCTTCAGATTTAGAGTCAGTAGTCCATACCATTGGACTAAGTGTAATTTCACAATTTTTAAAGGTTACGATATTAACTATAATGATTTAATTTACCCCAAAAAGTAATAAAATTTTAAAATCTAAAATTTCCACCCTGGAATTGAACCCACAACCTTCAGATTTCAAGTCAGCAGTCCATACCATTGGACTAAGCATAATTTCACACTTTTTAGTGGTTACGAAATTAACTATGAAGTTAAATTTACCCCAAAAAACATAAAATTTCAAAAACCAAAACTCCACCCCTGGATTTGAACCCACAACCTTCAGATTTCAAGTCAGCCGTCCGTACCATTGGACTAAGCATAATTTCACACTTTTTAGTGGTTACAAAATTAACTATCAAGTTTAAATTTACCCACAAAGAACTAAATTTTAAAATCTAAAATTCCCCCCCTGGAATTGAACCCGCAACCTTCAGATTTCGAGTCAGTAGTCCATACCATTGGACTAAGTGTAATTTCACAATTTTTACATGTTACGAAATTAACTATGAAGTTTCAATTTACCCAAAAATAAATAAAATCTAAAATTTCCAACCTGGATTTGAACCGCAACCTTCAGATTTAGAGTCAGCAGTCCATACCATTGGACTAAGCATAATTTCACACTTTTTTGTGGGTACGAAATTAACTATTAAATTTAAATTTACCCAAAAAGACATAAAATTTTAAAATCTAAAATTTCCACCCTGGATTTGAACCGACAACCTTCAGATTTAGAGTCGGTAGTCCATACCATTGGACTAAGTGTAATTTCACAATTTTTAAGGGTTACGAAATTAACTATAATGTTTTAATTTACCCCAAAAAGTAATAAAATTTAAAATCTAAAATTCCCACCCTGGAATTGAACCCACAACCTTCAGATTTCGGGTCAGTAGTCCATACCATTGGACTAAGTGTAATTTCACAATTTTTAGTGGTTACGAAATTAACTATGAAGTTTAAATTTACCCAAAAAGACATAAAATTTTAAAATCTAATATTTCCACCCTGGATTTGAACCCACAACCTTCAGATTTAGAGTCAGTAGTCCATACCATTGGACTAAGTGTAATTTCACGATTTTTAAAGCTTACGAAATTAACTATAATGATTTAATTTACCAAAAAAGTAATAAAATTTTAAAATCTAAAATTCCCACCCTGGAATTGAACCCACAACCTTCAGATTTAGAGTCAGCAGTCCATACCATTGGACTAAGCATAATTTCACACTTGTTAAAGGTTACGAAATTAACTATAATGATTTAATTTACCCAAAAAGTAATAAAATTTTAAAATCTAAAATTCCCACCCTGGAATTGAACCCACAACCTTCAGATTTAGAGTCAGTAGTCCATACCATTGGACTAAGTGTAATTTCACGATTTTTAAAGCTTACGAAATTAACTATAATGATTTAATTTACCCAAAAAAGTAATAAAATTTTAAAATCTAAAATTCCCACCCTGGAATTGAACCCACAACCTTCAGATTTAGAGTCAGCAGTCCATACCATTGGACTAAGCATAATTTCACACTTGTTAAAGGTTACGAAATTAACTATAATGATTTAATTTACCCAAAAAGTAATAAAATTTTAAAATCTAAAATTCCCACCCTGGAATTGAACCCACAACCTTCAGATTTAGAGTCAGTAGTCCATACCATTGGACTAAGTGTAATTTCACGATTTTTAAAGCTTACGAAATTAACTATAATGATTTAATTTACCCAAAAAAGTAATAAAATTTTAAAATCTAAAATTCCCACCCTGGAATTGAACCCACAACCTTCAGATTTAGAGTCAGCAGTCCATACCATTGGACTAAGCATAATTTCACACCTTTTTAAAGGTTACGAAATTAACTATAATGATTTAATTTACCCAAAAAGTAATAAAATTTTAAAATCTAAAATTCCCACCCTGGAATTGAACCCACAACCTTCAGATTTCAAGTCAGTAGTCCATACCATTGGACTAAGCATAATTTCACACTTTTAAGTGGTTACGAAATTAACTATGAAGTTAAATTTACCCCAAAAGACATAAAATTTCAAAAACCAAAACTCCACCCCTGGATTTGAACCCACAACCTTCAGATTTCAAGTCAGCTGTCCATACCATTGGACTAAGCATAATTTCACACTTTTTAGTGGTTACAAAATTAACTATCAAGTTTAAATTTACCCACAAAGAACTAACTTTTAAAATCTAAAATTCCCCCCCTGGAATTGAACCCGCAACCTTCAGATTTCGAGTCGGTAGTCCATACCATTGGACTAAGCCTAATTTCACACTTTTTAAAGGTTACGAAATTAACTATAATGTTTTAATTTACCCAAAAAAGTAATACAATTTTAAAATCTAATATTCCACCCTGGAATTGAACCCACAACCTTCAGATTTCGAGTCAGTAGTCCATACCATTGGACTAAGTGTAATTTCACAATTTTTAAAGGTTACGATATTAACTATAATGATTTAATTTACCCCAAAAAGTAATAAAATTTTAAAATCTAAAATTTCCACCCTGGAATTGAACCCACAACCTTCAGATTTCAAGTCAGCAGTCCATACCATTGGACTAAGCATAATTTCACACTTTTTAGTGGTTACGAAATTAACTATGAAGTTAAATTTACCCCAAAAAACATAAAATTTCAAAAACCAAAACTCCACCCCTGGATTTGAACCCACAACCTTCAGATTTCAAGTCAGCCGTCCATACCATTGGACTAAGCATAATTTCACACTTTTTAGTGGTTACAAATTAACTATCAAGTTTAAATTTACCCACAAAGAACTAAATTTTAAAATCTAAAATTCCCCCCTGGAATTGAACCCGCAACCTTCAGATTTCGAGTCAGTAGTCCATACCATTGGACTAAGTGTAATTTCACAATTTTTACATGTTACGAAATTAACTATGAAGTTTCAATTTACCCAAAAATAAATAAAATCTAAAATTTCCAACCTGGATTTGAACCCGCAACCTTCAGATTTAGAGTCAGCAGTCCATACCATTGGACTAAGCATAATTTCACACTTTTTTGTGGGTACGAAATTAACTATTAAATTTAAATTTACCCAAAAAGACATAAATTTTAAAATCTAAAATTTCCACCCTGGATTTGAACTGACAACCTTCAGATTTAGAGTCGGTAGTCCATACCATTGGACTAAGTGTAATTTCACAATTTTTAAGGGTTACGAAATTAACTATAATGTTTTAATTTACCCCAAAAAGTAATAAAATTTTAAAATCTAAAATTCCCACCCTGGAATTGAACCCACAACCTTCAGATTTCGGGTCAGTAGTCCATACCATTGGACTAAGTGTAATTTCACAATTTTAGTGGTTACGAAATTAACTATGAAGTTTAAATTTACCCAAAAAGACATAAAATTTTAAAATCTAATATTTCCACCCTGGATTTGAACCCACAACCTTCAGATTTAGAGTCAGTAGTCCATACCATTGGACTAAGTGTAATTTCACGATTTTTAAAGCTTACGAAATTAACTATAATGATTTAATTTACCCAAAAAGTAATAAAATTTTAAAATCTAAAATTCCCACCCTGGAATTGAACCCACAACCTTCAGATTTAGAGTCAGCAGTCCATACCATTGGACTAAGCATAATTTCACACTTTTTAAAGGTTACGAAATTAACTATAATGATTTAATTTACCCAAAAAGTAATAAAATTTTAAAATCTAAAATTCCCACCCTGGAATTGAACCCACAACCTTCAGATTTCAAGTCAGTAGTCCATACCATTGGACTAAGCATAATTTCACACTTTTAAGTGGTTACGAAATTAACTATGAAGTTAAATTTACCCAAAAGACATAAAATTTCAAAAACCAAAACTCCACCCCTGGATTTGAACCCACAACCTTCAGATTTCAAGTCAGCCGTCCATACCATTGGACTAAGCATAATTTCACACTTTTTAGTGGTTACAAAATTAACTATCAAGTTTAAATTTACCCACAAAGAACTAACTTTTAAAATCTAAAATTCCCCCCCTGGAATTGAACCCGCAACCTTCAGATTTCGAGTCGGTAGTCCATACCATTGGACTAAGCCTAATTTCACACTTTTTAAAGGTTACGAAATTAACTATAATGTTTTAATTTACCCAAAAAGTAATACAATTTTAAAATCTAATATTCCCACCCTGGAATTGAACCCACAACCTTCAGATTTCGAGTCAGTAGTCCATACCATTGGACTAAGTGTAATTTCACAATTTTAAATGTTACGATATTAACTATGAAGTTTCAATTTACCCAAAAATAAATAAAATCTAAAATCTAAAATTTCCAACCTGGATTTGAACCCGCAACCTTCACATTTCGAGTCGGCAGTCCATACCATTGGACTAAGCATAATTTCACACTTTTTTGTGGTTACGAAATTAACTATAAAATTTAAATTTACCCTAAAAGACATAAAATTTTAAAATCTAAAATTTCCACCCTGGATTTGAACCGACAACCTTCAGATTTAGAGTTAGTAGTCCATACCATTGGACTAAGTGTAATTTCACAATTTTTAAAGGTTACGAAATTAACTATAATGTTTTAATTTACCCAAAAAGTAAAAAATTTTAAAATCTAAAATTCCCAACCTGGAATTGAACCCACAACCTTCAGATTCCGAGTCAGTAGTCCATACCATTGGACTAAGTGTAATTTCACAATTTTAA
Source organism: Patiria miniata (assembly GCF_015706575.1). NCBI lineage: Eukaryota > Metazoa > Echinodermata > Asteroidea > Valvatida > Asterinidae > Patiria > Patiria miniata. The sequence continues at coordinate 26,177,339 of NW_024037073.1, read as the reverse complement.
ATGTTACGATATTAACTATGAAGTTTCAATTTACCCAAAAATAAATGAAATCTAAAATCTAAAATTTCCAACCTGGATTTGAACCCACAACCTTCAGATTTAGAGTCAGCAGTCCATACCATTGGACTAAGCATAATTTCACACTTTTTAGTGGTTACGAAATTAACTATGAAGCTTAAATTTACCAAAAAGACATAAAGTTTTAAAATCTAAAATTTCCACCCTGGAATTGAACCCACAACCTTCAGATTTCAAGTCAGTAGTCCATACCATTGGACTAAGTGTAATTTCACAATTTTAAGTGTTACGATATTAACTATGAAGTTTCAATTTACCCAAAAATAAATAAAATCTAAAATTTCCAACCTGGATTTGAACCCGCAACCTTCAGATTTAGAGTCAGCAGTCCATACCATTGGACTGAGCATAATTTCACATTTTTTTGTGGTTACGAAATTTACTATAAAATTAATTTTAAAGGTTACGAAATTAACTATAATGTTTTAATTTACCCAAAAAAGTAATAAAATTTTTAAATCTAAAATTCCCACCCTGGAATTGAACCCACAACCTTCAGATTTCGAGTCAGTAGTCCATACCATTGGACTAAGTGTAATTTCACAATTTTTAAATGTTACGAAATCAACTATGAAGTTTCAATTTACCCAAAAATAAATAAAATCTAAAATCTAAAATTTCCAACCTGGATTTGAACCCGCAACCTTCAGATTTAGAGTCAGTAGTCCATACCATGGACTAAGCATAATTTCACACTTTTTAGTGGTTACGAAATTAACTATTAAATTTAAATTTACCCAAAAAGACATACATTTTAAAATCTAAAATTTCCACCCTGGATTTGAACCCACAACCTTCAGATTTCAAGTCAGTAGTCCATACCATTGGACTAAGTGTAATTTCACAATTTTTAAGTGTTACGATATTAACTATGAAGTTTCAATTTACCAAAAATAAATAAAATCTATAATTTCCAACCTGGATTTGAACCCGCAACCTTCAGATTTAGAGTCAGCAGTCCATACCATTGGACTGAGCATAATTTCACATTTTTTTGTGGTTACGAAATTAACTATAAAATTAAAATTTACCCTAAAAACCATAAAATTTTAAAATCTAAAATTTCCACCCTGGATTTGAACCCACAACCTCCAGATTTAGAGTCAGTAGTCCATACCATTGGACTAAGTGTAATTTCACATTTTTAAAGGTTACGAAATTAACTATAATGTTTTAATTTACCCAAAAAAGTAATAACATTTTTAAATCTAAAATTCCCACCCTGGAATTGAACCCACAACCTTCAGATTTAGAGTCAGCAGTCCATACCATTGGACTAAGCATAATTTCACACTTTTTAAAGGTACGAAATTAACTATAATGATTTAATTTACCCAAAAGTAATAAAATTTTAAAATCTAAAATTCCCACCCTGGAATTGAACCCACAACCTTCAGATTTCAAGTCAGTAGTCCATACCATTGGACTAAGCATAATTTCACACTTTTAAGTGGTTACGAAATTAACTATGAAGTTAAATTTACCCCAAAAGACATAAAATTTCAAAAACCAAAACTCCACCCCTGGATTTGAACCCACAACCTTCAGATTTCAAGTCAGCCGTCCATACCATTGGACTAAGCATAATTTCACACTTTTTAGTGGTTACAAAAATAACTATCAAGTTTAAATTTACCCACAAAGAACTAACTTTTAAAATCTAAATTCCCCCCCTGGAATTGAACCCGCAACCTTCAGATTTCGAGTCGGTAGTCCATACCATTGGACTAAGCCTAATTTCACACTTTTTAAAGGTTACGAAATTAACTATAATGTTTTAATTTACCCAAAAAAGTAATACAATTTTAAAATCTAATATTCCCACCCTGGAATTGAACCCACAACCTTCAGATTTCGAGTCAGTAGTCCATACATTGGACTAAGTGTAATTTCACAATTTTAAATGTTACGATATTAACTATGAAGTTTAAATTTACCCAAAAATAAATAAAATCTAAAATCTAAAATTTCCAACCTGGATTTGAACCCGCAACCTTCACATTCGAGTCGGCAGTCCATACCATTGGACTAAGCATAATTTCACACTTTTTTGTGGTTACGAAATTAACTATAAAATTTAAATTTACCCTAAAAGACATAAAATTTTAAAATCTAAAATTTCCACCTGGATTTGAACCGACAACCTTCAGATTTAGAGTTAGTAGTCCATACCATTGGACTAAGTGTAATTTCACAATTTTTAAAGGTTACGAAATTAACTATAATGTTTTAATTTACCCCAAAAAGTAATAAAATTTTAAAATCTAAAATTCCCAACCTGGAATTGAACCCACAACCTTCAGATTCCGAGTCAGTAGTCCATACCATTGGACTAAGTGTAATTTCACAATTTTTAAATGTTACGATATTAACTATGAAGTTTCAATTTACCCAAAAATAAATGAAATCTAAAATCTAAAATTTCCAACCTGGATTTGAACCCACAACCTTCAGATTTAGAGTCAGCAGTCCATACCATTGGACTAAGCATAATTTCACACTTTTTAGTGGTTACGAAATTAACTATGAAGCTTAAATTTACCCAAAAAGACATAAAGTTTTAAAATCTAAAATTTCCACCCTGGAATTGAACCCACAACCTTCAGATTTCAAGTCAGTAGTCCATACCATTGGACTAAGTGTAATTTCACAATTTTTAAGTGTTACGATATTAACTATGAAGTTTCAATTTACCCAAAAATAAATAAAATCTAAAATTCCAACCTGGATTTGAACCCGCAACCTTCAGATTTAGAGTCAGCAGTCCATACCATTGGACTGAGCATAATTTCACATTTTTTTGTGGTTACGAAATTTACTATAAAATTAAAATTTACCCTAAAAAACATAAAATTTAAAATCTAAAATTTCCACCCTGGATTTGAACCCACAACCTTCAGATTTAGAGTCAGTAGTCCATACCATTGGACTAAGTGTAATTTCACATTTTTTAAAGGTTACGAAATTAACTATAATGTTTTAATTTACCCAAAAAAGTAATAAAATTTTTAAATCTAAAATTCCCACCCTGGAATTGAACCCACAACCTTCAGATTTCGAGTCAGTAGTCCATACCATTGGACTAAGTGTAATTTCACAATTTTTAAATGTTACGAAATCAACTATGAAGTTTCAATTTACCCAAAAATAAATAAAATCTAAAATCTAAAATTTCCAACCTGGATTTGAACCCGCAACCTTCAGATTTAGAGTCAGTAGTCCATACCATTGGACTAAGCATAATTTCACACTTTTTAGTGGTTACGAAATTAACTATTAAATTTAAATTTACCCAAAAAGACATACATTTTAAAATCTAAAATTTCCACCCTGGATTTGAACCCACAACCTTCAGATTTCAAGTCAGTAGTCCATACCATTGGACTAAGTGTAATTTCACAATTTTTAAGTGTTACGATATTAACTATGAAGTTTCAATTTACCCAAAAATAAATAAAATCTATAATTTCCAACCTGGATTTGAACCCGCAACCTTCAGATTTAGAGTCAGCAGTCCATACCATTGGACTGAGCATAATTTCACATTTTTTGTGGTTACGAAATTAACTATAAAATTAAAATTTACCCTAAAAACCATAAAATTTTAAAATCTAAAATTTCCACCCTGGATTTGAACCCACAACCTCCAGATTTAGAGTCAGTAGTCCATACCATTGGACTAAGTGTAATTTCACATTTTTTAAAGGTTACGAAATTAACTATAATGTTTTAATTTACCCAAAAAAGTAATAACATTTTTAAATCTAAAATTCCCACCCTGGAATTGAACCCACAACCTTCAGATTTCGAGTCAGTAGTCCATACCATTGGACTAAGTGTAATTTTACAATTTTTAAATGTTACGAAATCAACTATGAAGTTTCAATTTACCCAAAAATAAATAAAATCTAAAATCTAAAATTTCCAACCTGGATTTGAACCCGCAACCTTCAGATTTAGAGTCAGTAGTCCATACCATTGGACTAAGCATAATTTCACACTTTTTAGTGGTTACGAAATTAACTATTAAATTTAAATTTACCCAAAAAGACATAACATTTTAAAATCTAAAATTTCCACCCTGGATTTGAACCCACAACCTTCAGATTTAGAGTCAGTAGTCCATACCATTGGACTAAGTGTAATTTCACAATTTTTAAAGGTTACGATATTAACTATAATGATTTAATTTACCCAAAAAAGTAATAAAATTTTAAAATCTAAAATTTCCACCCTGGAATTGAACCCACAACCTTCAGATTTCAAGTCAGCAGTCCATACCATTGGACTAAGCATAATTTCACACTTTTTAGTGGTTACGAAATTAACTATGAAGTTAAATTTACCCCAAAAAACATAAAATTTCAAAAACCAAAACTCCACCCCTGGATTTGAACCCACAACCTTCAGATTTCAAGTCAGCCGTCCGTACCATTGGACTAAGAATAATTTCACACTTTTTAGTGGTTACAAAATTAACTATCAAGTTTAAATTTACCCAAAAAGAACTAAATTTTAAAATCTAAAATTCCCCTCCTGGAATTGAACCCGCAACCTTCAGATTTCGAGTCAGTAGTCCATACCATTGGACTAAGTGTAATTTCACAATTTTTACATGTTACGAAATTAACTATGAAGTTTCAATTTACCCAAAAAATAAATAAAATCTAAAATTTCCAACCTGGATTTGAACCCGCAACCTTCAGATTTAGAGTCAGCAGTCCATACCATTGGACTAAGCATAATTGCACACTTTTTGTGGGTACGAAATTAACTATTAATTTAAATTTACCCAAAAAGACATAAAATTTTAAAATCTAAAATTTCCACCCTGGATTGAACCGACACCCTTCAGATTTAGAGTCAGTAGTCCATACCATTGGACTAAGTGTAATTTCACAATTTTTAAGGGTTACGAAATTAACTATAATGTTTTAATTTACCCAAAAAGTAATAAAATTTTAAAATCTAAAATTCCCACCCTGGAATTGAACCCACAACCTTCAGATTTCGAGTCAGTAGTCCATACCATTGGACTAAGTGTAATTTCACAATTTTTAGTGGTTACGAAATTAACTATGAAGTTTAAATTTACCCAAAAAGACATAAAATTTTAAAATCTAAAATTTCCACCCTGGATTTGAACCCACAACCTTCAGATTTAGAGTCAGTAGTCCATACCATTGGACTAAGTGTAATTTCACGTTTTTAAAGCTTACGAAATTAACTATAATGATTTAATTTACCCAAAAAAGTAATAAAATTTTAAAATCTAAAATTCCCACCCTGGAATTGAACCCACAACCTTCAGATTTAGAGTCAGCAGTCCATACCATTGGACTAAGCATAATTTCACACCTTTTAAAGGTTACGAAATTAACTATAATGATTTAATTTACCCAAAAAGTAATAAAATTTTAAAATCTAAAATTCCCACCCTGGAATTGAACCCACAACCTTCAGATTTCAAGTCAGTAGTCCATACCATTGGACTAAGCATAATTTCACACTTTTAAGTGGTTACGAAATTAACTATGAAGTTAAATTTACCCCAAAAGACATAAAATTTCAAAAACCAAAACTCCACCCCTGGATTTGAACCCACAACCTTCAGATTTCAAGTCAGCCGTCCATACCATTGGACTAAGCATAATTTCACACTTTTTAGTGGTTACAAAATTAACTATCAAGTTTAAATTTACCCACAAAGAACTAACTTTTAAAATCTAAAATTCCCCCCCTGGAATTGAACCCGCAACCTTCAGATTTCGAGTCGGTAGTCCATACCATTGGACTAAGCCTAATTTCACACTTTTTAAAGGTTACGAAATTAACTATAATGTTTTAATTTACCCAAAAAAGTAATAAAATTTTAAAATCTAATATTCCCACCCTGGAATTGAACCCACAACCTTCAGATTTCGAGTCAGTAGTCCATACCATTGGACTAAGTGTAATTTCACAATTTTTAAATGTTACGATATTAACTATGAAGTTTCAATTTACCCAAAAATAAATAAAATCTAAAATCTAAAATTTCCAACCTGGATTTGAACCCGCAACCTTCACATTTCGAGTCGGCAGTCCATACCATTGGACTAAGCATAATTTCACACTTTTTTGTGGTTACGAAATTAACTATAAAATTTAAATTTACCCTAAAAGACATAAATTTTAAAATCTAAAATTTCCACCCTGGATTTGAACCGACAACCTTCAGATTTAGAGTTAGTAGTCCATACCATTGGACTAAGTGTAATTTCACAATTTTTAAAGGTTACGAAATTAACTATAATGTTTTAATTTACCCCAAAAAGTAATAAAATTTTAAAATCTAAAATTCCCAACCTGGAATTGAACCCACAACCTTCAGATTCCGAGTCAGTAGTCCATACTATTGGACTAAGTGTAATTTCACAATTTTTAAATGTTACGATATTAACTATGAAGTTTCAATTTACCCAAAAATAAATGAAATCTAAAATCTAAAATTTCCAACCTGGATTTGAACCCACAACCTTCAGATTTAGAGTCAGCAGTCCATACCATTGGACTAAGCATAATTTCACATTTTAGTGGTTACGAAATTAACTATGAAGCTTAAATTTACCCAAAAAGACAAAGTTTTAAAATCTAAAATTTCCACCCTGGAATTGAACCCACAACCTTCAGATTTCAAGTCAGTAGTCCATACCATTGGACTAAGTGTAATTTCACAATTTTTAAGTGTTACGATATTAACTATGAAGTTTCAATTTACCCAAAAATAAATAAAATCTAAAATTTCCAACCTGGATTTGAACCCGCAACCTTCAGATTTAGAGTCAGCAGTCCATACCATTGGACTAAGCATAATTTCACATTTTTTGTGGTTACGAAATTTACTATAAAATTAAAATTTACCCTAAAAAACATAAAATTTTAAAATCTAAAATTTCCACCCTGGATTTGAACCCACAACCTTCAGATTTAGAGTCAGTAGTCCATACCATTGGACTAAGTGTAATTTCACATTTTTTAAAGGTTACGAAATTAACTATAATGTTTTAATTTACCCAAAAAAGTAATAACATTTTTAAATCTAAAATTCCCACCCTGGAATTGAACCCACAACCTTCAGATTTCGAGTCAGTAGTCCATACCATTGGACTAAGTGTAATTTCACAATTTTTAAATGTTACGAAATCAACTATGAAGTTTCAATTTACCCAAAAATAAATAAAATCTAAAATCTAAAATTTCCAACCTGGATTTGAACCCACAACCTTCAGATTTAGAGTCAGTAGTCCATACCATTGGACTAAGCATAATTTCACACTTTTTAGTGGTTACGAAATTAACTATTAAATTTAAATTTACCCAAAAAGACATAACATTTTAAAATCTAAAATTTCCACCCTGGATTTGAACCCACAACCTTCACATTTAGAGTCAGTAGTCCATACCATTGGACTAAGTGTAATTTCACAATTTTTAGTGGTTACGATATTAACTATAATGATTTAATTTACCCAAAAAAGTAATAAAATTTTAAAATCTAAAATTTCCACCCTGGAATTGAACCCACAACCTTCAGATTTCAAGTCAGCAGTCCATACCATTGGACTAAGCATAATTTCACACTTTTTAGTGGTTACGAAATTAACTATGAAGTTAAATTTACCCCAAAAGACATAAAATTTCAAAAACAAAAACTCCACCCCTGGATTTGAACCCACAACCTTCAGATTTCAAGTCAGCCGTCCGTACCATTGGACTAAGCATAATTTCACACTTTTTAGTGGTTACAAAATTAACTATCAAGTTTAAATTTACCCAAAAAGAACTAAATTTTAAAATCTAAAATTCCCCCCCTGGAATTGAATCCGCAACCTTCAGACTTCGAGTCAGTAGTCCATACCATTGGACTAAGTGTAATTTCACAATTTTTACATGTTACGAAATTAACTATGAAGTTTCAATTTACCCAAAAATAAATAAAATCTAAAATTTCCAACCTGGATTTGAACCCGCAACCTTCAGATTTAGAGTCAGCAGTCCATACCATTGGACTAAGCATAATTTCACACTTTTTAGTGGTTACGAAATTAACTATGAAGCTTAAATTTACACAAAAAGACATAACGTTTTAAAATCTAAAATTTCCACCCTGGAATTGAACCCACAACCTTCAGATTTCAAGTCAGTAGTCCATACCATTGAACTAAGTGTAATTTCACAATTTTTAAGTGTTACGATATTAACTATGAAGTTTCAATTTACCCAAAAATAAATAAAATCTAAAATTTCCAACCTGGATTTGAACCCGCAACCTTCAGAGTCAGCAGTCCATACCATTGGACTAAGCATAATCCCATTTTTTTGTGGTTACGAAATTAACTATAAAATTAAATTTACCCTAAAAAACATAACATTTTAAAATCTAAAATTTCCACCCTGGATTTGAACCCACAACCTTCAGATTTAGAGTCAGCAATCCATACCATTGGACTTAGCATAATTTCACACTTTTTAGTGGTTACGAAATTAAATATCAAGTTTAAATTTACCCAAAAAGTCCAATTTTAAAATCTAAAATTCCCCCCCTGGAATTGAACCTGCAACCTTCAGATTTCGAGTCGGTAGTCCATACCATTGGACTAAGCCTAATTTCACACTTTTAAAGGTTACGAAATTAACTATAATGTTTTAATTTACCCAAAAAAGTAATACAATTTTTAAATCTAAAATTCCCACTCTGGAATTGAACCCACAACCTTCAGATTTCGAGTCAGTAGTCCATACCATTGGACTAAGTGTAATTTCACAATTTTTAAATGTTACGAAATTAACTATGAAGTTTCAATTTACCCAAAAATAAATGAAATCTAAAATCTAAAATTTCCAACCTGGATTTGAACCCGCAACCTTCAGATTTAGAGTCGGCAGTCCATACCATTGAACTAAGCATAATTTCACACTTTTTAGTGGTTACGAAATTAACTATGAAGTTTCAATTGGCCTTAAAAGTAATAAAATCTTGAAATCTAAAATTTCCACCCTGGAATTGAACCCACAACCTTCAGATTTCGAGTCAGTAGTCCATGCCATTAGACTAAGTGTAATTTCACAATTTTTAAATGTGACGAAATTAACTATGAAGTTTCAATTCACCCAAAAAAAATAAAATGTAAAATCTAATGTTTCCAACCTGGATTTGAACCCGCAATCTTCAGATTTAGAGTCGGCAGTCCATACCATTGGACTAAGCATAATTTCACACTTTTTAGTGGTTACAAAATTAACTATGAAGTTTAAATTTACCGAACTCATCGCACCGATCCAGTTCTGGCATCCAAGACGCATACGGGAAGCCATCGAGATCCGCAAGCACAACACAGTTCCGCAAGACATCGGGTTTCATCTCAACGACATCTGGCTCCCACTTCTCCAGACTGATGGGTCTCCTATACCCTAGGTCCTCAGCTACTACCTTAGACTGATGGGTCTCCTATACCCTAGGTCCTCCCTCCACTGACACTGCAACCCTACTGTTCCACTTCAGTGGGCACTAAGCTTGCTCAGGGATCCTGTCTACTTGGCATCCTCACAGGATGCAACTTCACACTCCATTGATTTCACCTTTTGCTACTTAAGTATTCACTTTCTTAGAGTTTAGGCACTCTCCTGAAGACGGTCAGAGCATACTGACCGGAACGTCGAGTTTATACCTCTGGTTCTTTTCAGAACCATTCTCTTAGTTGAGAAATTATTCGCACATGGTGTTTCCGCAAACCTTTCATTATTCATTATTTAAATTTACCCAAAAAGACCATTGGACTAAGCATAATTTCACACTTTTGAGTGGTTACAAAATTAACTATCAAGTTTAAATTTACCCAAAAAGAAATAAATTTTAAAATCTAAAATTTCCACCCTTGATTTGAACCCACAACCTTCAGATTTCGAGTCAGTAGTCCATACCATTGGACTAAGTGTAATTTCACAATTTTTAAATGTTACGAAATTAACTATGAAGTTTCAATTTACCCAAAAATAAATAAAATCTAAAATCAGCGTATTTTTAGGTTACAAAATTTTATTAATTTTGAGGTCAACTTAAACTTTATAGTTAATTTCGAAACTAGTGTACGGTGTGAAATGGTGGTAGTCGAGTAGTGTGGATTGCTGACTCTGAATCGGAAGGTTGCAGGTTCAAATCCCACAGCATATTTTTAAGTTACAAAATTTTATTAATTTTGAGGTCAACTTAAACTTTATAGTTAATTTCAAAACTAGTGTATGGTGTGAAATGGTGGTAGTCGAGTAGTGTGGACTGCTGACTCTGAATCGGAAGGTTGCAGGTTCAAATCCCACAGCGTATTTTCAAGTTACAAAATTTTATTATTTTGAAGTCAACTTAAATTTTATAGTTTATTTCGAAACTAGTGTACGGTGTGAAATGGTGGTAGTCGAGAGGTGTGGACTGCTAACTCTGAATCGGAAGGTTGCAGGTTCAAATCCCACAGCGTATTTTGTAGGTTACGAAATTTTATTAATTTTGAGGTCAACTTAAACTTGATAGTTAATTTTGAAATGGTGGTAGTCGAGAGTCAAAATTTCTTGAAAAGGGCACTTGCACATCGTGCTGAAATGTAGACATGTTTTTTTTTCCGGACATTAATCCGATGATTATGCACACTAACGGACAATATATGGTCCTTTTCAGGACAATACATGCGTGAAGTAAAAAAAAGGCACCCGGAATGGCCGCAGGCACATGGAAGGGCACGACATCTTTTTCAAAAGGGCATTTGTTCAGAAAAAAAGGGCACTTTGCAAAAAAGGACACTCTTTACAACAAAATGAGGAAGGGGGTAAGCACTGGTGAAAAAGCATTTGAATGGAAAAGGGCAGTCTTGACACAAATATTGGGGGTAAAATACCTTCCCCCCCCCCTTGCTACGCTGATGGACACTACATGTATATATTATGCTTGTTAGTTTGTACCCACATTGGGGAGTTGTACGTTCTTAATAAGCCGAGTGTGCAATTTGTTTGCACTGTTGGGAATGAGTCCCACAGAGTTGGTAGGCTGCGGGCGTCCTCGTCTCCTCGTCACCTCGTCACCGTCAATAAAACACAGACCAGGTTATTTGCCATAACCTGTAAGTACTATTATTGCTTTGCAGATTCCAAAGTAACATTTCAAAGTGCAAATTGATATTGGTATAACTGTTGTAAAACATTGTAAATGTGCCTTGGCAATAACTAGTTGTTTGGGTTTTTGTGTATAAAATGTACCTTGCATTTTATGGTATGTTAAATGATATTGAGCTGCTATGGACGATGCATGTAATAATCTTGTGTAGGAGATGCATTACTGGTGACAATTTGTACTTAATTTTAAACCAGGGTTTTTGGGTGTAACGTCTGGTGTGACAAACTCCGCAGTGAGACAGACATCCTCGGCCGACCGAAGTTAAGTCCACCATTGACAAGTCGGATTGCCAGTCGGATTGTCACGCATGCTATTCATTGTGTAGAATAGTCACTTCAGGTTCTGGCACTCACGCCGTATATCCAACCCTTATTCGTCTTCCATTGCTTACGGTATTTACTTACATAGTTTGGCTTAGTTTGCATAATGTCGACAGAGGCAGACCACTCCACGAATCCTGATCCGTCGGCGTTTATGTTCGACAAATGTAAAGATTACTTTGACAAGAAGTTTAACGCTATCTCTGCACCGAAAGAGGACTCCACCTCCATTCGGGAACTCAAGAATAAACTGGACTCCAAAGAGTTAACAAAACCAGGCAACTTGGCCCGATTTGAGTTTTGTGGGAAACTTCAAATTGCCCTTGGCGACATCAAGACGGCAATTATCGTTAAAGGCGATACAGACCAAGCCAGCTGCTGGCAGAACACAGATTAAGATTGCCAACTCGAGCAAGGCAGGGTGGATGACCGTCTCGTATATGGACAAACAAAAAGGAACAGGCAACTTGTCTCCAGATCAACAGAAAATCATATAACAGCGGAGAAAGAAGTTTTTAAGGACACTGAAGCCCGAAAAAGAAGAAAGCGAGACTACCAGCATGGCCCAGTCGGTTAAGATGCTGCTGATCGTCGCCTTTTTTGAGGTACATGTATTGACCCTATTATCTCTCCCCCTTGCATACTTTCTTATTTCAGCCTGCATGCCTGTGTGCAGGCCAGCACCCATCATGTATAATAATAAAATTCTGAATATGAACAAATTGTGTCCTCCTTTTCCTTTATAACGTTCTGTAAAACCTAACTGTTTTTCATGCGTATGAGCGAAGCGAAGTAGCATGAAAATGTGTTCGTATGTTACTTACAAGCTTGATGCTTGAGTGATCATGATAAAGAATAGGTTAAATTTGAATAGAATGTCATTGAGGACGTAATTGAGTAAATTAAAGGGAAAATACAACATTTGCAAACATCGAACAACAAAACTACCAAGTTTTTACGAAATACACAACAGGATGTTGGTAAATGACAGTCTAAAGCATCCTGTAAAATTATGGCACCTGGTGTGAAGTCACTTTCAAGAAAATGGTAATTTTGTATACATTTCCAACGGTGGTCGGCTGACCACCGTTGGAAAAACCTAACTGTTTTTCAACTACTGCTCCAAATGTACAATTTTTTTTTCAGCCCAAATTTTGTTTGCTATTGGTTGCATGTTCTGAATAGGTGCAGGCCAGCTAGACTGGTTCCCTAATCGTACAATTTTCCGGCATCTATAAATTAATCCATTTAATCTTCAGTGGAGTCAGGGAACCAGAATACTCAAACATTTTTGTTTTTCTTAGTTTTTCCAGCAATTTCCAACACAAAACTTCAGACATGTCAGTGTAACAATAATTTGATATATTATACTAACCCCTCAAGTAGTTCATTTCTGAAAACTAATGCAAATGCCAATGATGTACATGTACATGTACATTCCCTTGAGTGATCATGATAAAGAATAGGTTAAATTTGAATAGAATGTCATTGAGGACGTAATCGAGTAAATTAAGGGCGTGTGTGGCTGTAGTATGGCCATTCTAGCCTGTGTTCACCACGTCGCTAGGTCAGTAATTTTCATAATGACCACAATACATCGTATATTTTAATTTAAAAGAAGAGGAGAAACTCGGAGTTTGTAAGTATTAAAGTTAATGTATAAGGGATCGGCCACAAGGTTTTCCAGAGTTTTTACCTCATAAGTTTTACCTCTGGTGTTTCACTCTGGGCACTTGACAAGTAATAGAATGAAATCATAGATCTATACAAATTCAGTATTAATTAAAATTTTAATTTACAGCAAACATAAATGAAAGCAGTGGCGGTTCTACCGGGGGGGGGGGGGGGGGCAACAATTTGGCAAGCCCCCCCCCAAAAAAAAATTCCATACAAAAAAAAAAGCACTAGCAAAGTGTAAGAATTTGATGTACAGGGGAACGGTCTCCCCCTAAATGAGAAGGGTGCATTTGTACACTTTTAGTTAATAGGCCTACAACATTTATAGTGTGCCTGATTGTAGGATTTTATCAGCGCTCCCCATAGAAAATATGGCACGAGCCCCCCCCCCCCCCCCCCCATCTTTCGAGACAATTATTTCTTCTTTCTTAATTATGAAAACATAATTCCTAGTTTCAGGGGCAAACATAAGTAACTCTACTGCCATGATTCTCCCACTTATGAAGTATGCAGACTAATAAAACGCCGGGAGATGATGACTTGCCCAAAGAATTCTACGTTCAATTTTGGGATCTTTTAGGCTCAGACTAGATCTTCTGAAAGTGTATCATAGATCTTTTGACGATAACATCTCGCCAACTTTCAAACACAGAAGTATGATAACTTTGCTTGAAAAAGCTGGAGATCAGCTGAATCCTCAGAAAAAAAGACTAATTTGGTTACTCAACGTAGATTACAAGATTGTCTCAAAAGCTATTTACCTTCGTCTGGGCAAAGTTATCCCTTTTGTTTAATATTAATCCTTTCCAGACCTGCAGGATCAAAAGGCAGAAGTATTCACAATAACGCCAGACTTCTGAGAGATTTGGTTGACTATATGAGCTCCATGCGCTACCAAAAGAGGGCGCCCTTTTACTTAGCAACGACGTCCCATGGGCGGTACATTTGGCTGGTTGACGCGCACCGTTCCTTGTCAGTGTGACACGCATACACCAGGGGATTTGTTCCATGTACACGCAGTGGCCGCGCACCCCCAACTGTACTTCCTTTGCCGGTGAGGGGGTACTTGTGAACGGAGCGGATACGTTCAAAGGGTATTAATTCCTTGGTCATTTCATATCAATTTGTTAGCGCTCCTTTTCAAGCGCCCACACAGTCCCTGATTTTCCGCTATGGGAGTTGCCATCAAAAACTGTGCCTCGATGTCTCTTTTTGTACACCATTGAAAAGCGGAACAATGCTTTCACTTCTTAAAAGAATAAAGACAGACAATAATATCCTACATGTACATCATACTGATAAGAAATATTGAATTTATATTAACAGGAAAGCCTGTACTTTTCAGGATTTATATTGTTGTTTTAGCAGAATTTAACACGATTATGTGTAAATCATAGTTTTCAGTAAAACCTGCACCATTTCAACTCGCCGTAAATACAAACAGCGCCACCGTATGGCCTTCTTAAAAAAAGCATTGTTAGGGAAGGTTCTGGTCTAACTAACTATGTATTCTGATTAGACCTTGTTAAGACCTGTACTTTTAGGATTGAAGAAGATGATCGCCAATCATAACCCCGCTCACATAAGCCATGGGCATTGCATTTTGTGTGTGCGTGCGTGCTATTCGATAATCAGGTCCAAAGATATAGCGCACAAAGTACATTCACTTCCACACACATGCGTGCGCGCATTTGTCTTACATTTTGTAAAAATTGAGCAATGCGCAAAATCGAGTTGAATCAAATAAGATAAATAGGAGTGCGGTTTCGGCCATAAACAAATTGATATGCCTTGTCAATAAAAAACTTTTGAAGGGTTAATTAGAATTTTCATTTTAAAGCTTTGGAACCTGTTTCGGCCCTGTTTTTATTCATTATATTAAGGGTTTTAATTAATGGTTTTATGTCCGACCCCTTTCAATTTTCAAAGGTGCTAAGCAGGGGTGTACATTATCCCCACTTTTGTTGAGAATTGAGATTTGAAGTTGTTGCTGATATTTTTAAACTGATAGTTACAGTAATGTCTTTTTATACTAGTGGGAAAAGCAAATGGAAAGTACCAAGCCTATTGCGTTCTACTTTAAGTTGCGCATAATCAGAAACTAAAACCAGTGATTTATTTCATTTCACAATTCTTCTTTTTGAATTGTTGAATTAAGAGTTCATAACTTAGAAATATACCGCGTTTATTTTGCGATATACCTTTATTGTTTTCCACCTTCCTAGTGATTCGGGCACTGCATAAGTTGACGTACATATGTATAAAGTTTGACAACAGATCTTTTTATGACTTAATAATAATTGTAAATACTGCAAGTGGAAGAATTTGACTTGCAAATTATATTGCACATAATAACGTGTACATAGAACTGAACTTGTCCAATATTTGGTTTTTGTATTCTGATCGTCTTGATCTTTTCAAGCTCCACTGATGTGCTACTCTCTGGCATTCATGCAGAGTCAAAACAGATCAACCTAAAATCATCATATCATGCCTAGCTGTATTGACAGGCAATTATGACAAGCTCACTACACCCCATCTGCAAGTTATCCAGTTATTCAGGGTATCTACGTGACATGGTATCATCACCCTGTTCCTCATTGGTGTTTGTCAGCAAAATACATTGTAAACTTCACCAAGACCTCATGGGCTGCAACTACAATATAGTGTCCCTGCTTAAGAGGGCTACACACGTAGTTCTCATGTTGCTATACAAGAAAGTAATTATTTCAAAGGATTAGGCCTACATTTTCAGGTTCTGCAAAAAAAAAATACTGGCAGTGCAGAGCAAAAATAAGCATTCAGCACACAATACAAAATTGGTGAAAATTTATCAAAATAACACAGCATTGTTGGCATAATGATGCAGCGTCCCCTTTTGTTTCCTGTGGGGATACATGTGTTGGCCCTGTCACGATTAATTCCAGAATAAGAATTATCTTTGCCTGCGTTACAGTTGTATAGCAGGCAAATGTGTCTAATCGGTGAGGAATGAATTCTGGGAGGCGGAGTTACATAAGGGTAGAAAGGGTGTGTCAAATTTGCATAGGAAAGAACGTGCGTTTAACATAGAACGTACGTAGAACGTACGAGGCGAAGGTGTGGTGGGATCATTCTAGCTTGCGACTTCAGTTCAGTTAAGGACAAACTGAGAATGGATCAGCTTTAAAAAATAGCTTTGTGTAAACGTGCGAAATGTTTTGTTTTGCTGGCAACCACAAGGTTTTCCAGAGTTTTTGCTCATCGAGTTTTATCTCTGGTTTTTAATCCAGTGGGTTTCTTCGGGAGTTTGTAACAGTGTTTAAAAAATTCAATTACATGGAATTTGTATAATTAGTCCTATTGTTTCTAAAAAATCCAGCACCAACTGGTTGACTGCCCCTTGGCAAGCCGTACCCTATATGGTGATATATGTCGTATATTAATTTGGTGTTGTGTTCATAGGAAAGGATGTATCATTAGAATAGACTGGCAAGAGCAGTCTTGTCTGCTCAAAGAACAAGAGATATATGATTGTAGACATCATCAAAGCAAGTCTTACCCTGTCCAGATTTTGTATCAGAGGCTTTGTTGAAGTTAAGGAGAGCAAAGAAAATGTAAGAGGACACGTGAAAGATATCATAAAGGGTTCAACTGCACTTCCTCGGAATCTGAACATGAACCAGCCAAGAATATCTTGAAGGGTATCTGCTAATAGCTCAATGTAATTAGCTTTCATAATGGTCAAGTGGACAAGATTTCTTTGGCCAAGAGTTTGCCATGGAATCGTTCATTATGAACAACAGAATATTAAATATATTTAAGACTATTTCAGTACCTGTTAGTACCTATTACACGAACGACCTTAAATATTGCAAGGGACAATATTCAACGGATGCGAAAGGTGATTCAAAGGATTGAATGATGAAGACCTGATTTATGATTGGAAAGTTTGTCATTGTGGGTATATGGATGTACATGTAAAAGTTTATGTAAAGTTTACATGTACATCCATAAGGATTAATTAGCCTTCATTACTTAAAGAATTTTTAATGTAAACCCCATTCACACTTTTATCAATACAATGCTAGACTATGGAAAACTAACATTAACTTTAAAAGCCCTTGAACTCATTACTGTAATGAGTGAGGTACACGGTCAGAAAAAAAATATGGCTTTACTTTGCCTTCAAATAAGGTACCGGTACATGTATAGCTTTAACAAGCAACAGATGAAAAGCATGAGTTTAATTAAGAGTAAAAACAGTCAACAAGAGGCTCCTAAACCGAAGTGTAGGGTCATCGACACCTTCACCGACAGCTGGAGATACCCCCAGTGTCACCCTGATGTTGGGTTTTTCCGAGGATAGGGCGCCTATTCCTTATTTCCACATACCACACAAAAATGTTGTAGAAAATGGCATCATATTCATGGAAAGCACATTCACAGGCAACACAAACCACATTGGCATGATGAACTTTCATGTTCAATTTCATGAGTTTATGTTTTCTGTGTTGTTTCTAGATGGTTTGTAGCCCACACATTTTAGGGGCCTTGGCTTTATGGTTGGGCTATACAACAAACCACCACCTCGGCTTGTGTTTCCCACTAAAACTGAAAGGAATATTTAGTTAAAATATTTTTAAAAAAATTAGTTGTTATCAAAAATGAATCTTCAGGTACATGTAGGTTGGCAGGCACAAGTGAATTAAATTAATTAATGAACACAAATTAGTTAACATGTTTGAATGTAATCAGTAGCATAGCTTTTTGTGGCGGGGGGGGGGGGGGGTGTCTGAACTATCTTAAAAGCTCTTAAAAAGATTGTTCTTTTATGACACCATTAAATGCTGCCAGGGACCTTCCCCCACCAATACCACCATCCAGCTAAATAAAGGCCACTGTACTTTTTATGCATCAAATTACTTTTTACATTTGGTCTGAACACCTTCATATATTTAAGCCAATATTTCACTTGGTTTTGCCCTCACCTGCCGTAATCAGTGAAGGGCAAATTCAACATTTAACCCTCCTATGCAAACATACATTCTGTTTAAAGTTGTCCTTTCAGTCTAATTCTCACAAGTGACTGTTTTCAACAGTTAAGAGCTCCCAGCCCTTATAAAGCAGGATTGACTGGCTGTGACTGTTTATGTAACTTGATACAGCTATACTTTGACTGTAGATGATTGATAAGACAGCTGTGCCTACTTCCTGCCTGCTGTTGTCTGATGACTGAGTTTGACTAGTCACTTGCTAGCTTGTTTGAAATATGATCTGACTGTTGGTGACTAGCTTAGGTAAAAAGCATGGCAGAGGAAGGATATTTTTTTTTTACTGTCTGTGACCATTGAAACAGTAGGAGGGTTAAAATTGAGAAATCGTGTCATTGTGAAAACCTTACATTAAAATTACACCAACCTGACGCAATTTCCATCAAAAGTCTCTACTACATAAACTATCAATTAAAAAGAATTCATCACAATGAAAAGTGACCACAAAAATATACAATTGCTAAAATTATAACAGCTTTTAAATGCTTTGTTTCATAAAGTAGAAAAGCAATACATTTAAATGTTGCTGGATCAAATATTAAACTGTCATTTTCAAGAATCTAAATTTTTTGTTCTAATAAAACAACGGATGAATTATGCATATCATGTGATACTTCAGTCTCAAACGACAGTATGGATTACGCCTTCACCGACAGCCAGATACTGATACCCCACTGTCACCCTGATGTTGGGTTATTCCAAGGATCAGGCACCTCCTCTTTTTAACTCTCATGCTGATTACAAGCATCTCGCTTTTATGCCAAGTGCCACTGCATTGTTTAAGGGTCTCGATCCAGCCGAGTCTCTGTACTGCTGAAGAGTTCATCAGAAAATATCATTATCAGAGCTGAATCCTTGATCATCTATGCCAAGTCCTGCTGCAAAGTTTCAGGTTCGGCGGATTTCTGCAGAGTGACCCAGACCCACAGCTCAAATGAACTAGGACATGCACAAAGCTGCTGTATCAGATGTCCCGCTGCAATACTTGAGGATAATGAGCCAAAACACTGCCTTCACCGACAGCCAGATACTGATACCCCACTGTCACCCTGATGTTGGGTTATTCCAAGGATCAGGCACCTCCTCTTTTAAACTCTCTGCTAGTTACAAGCATCTCGCCTTTATGCCAAGTGCCACTGCATTGCTTAAGGATCTAGCTGAGTCTCTGTAATGCTGAAGAGCTCATCAGAAAATATCACTATCACAGCTGAATCCTTGATCATCTATGCCAAGTCCTGCTGCAAAGTTTCAGGTTCAGCGGATTTATGCAGGGTGACCCACAGCTCAAACTAACCCAGGACATACACAAAGCTGCTGTATCAGATATCCCGCTGCAATACTTGAGGATAATGAGCCGAGCCACTGCCGTGCAAACGAGCTCAGAAAACATCAGAACAAAATCATCGACATGCAGGTATTCCATGTTCTGCTGCAAAGTTTCCAGTTTTAAGCAGAGTCTCTGCAACATCTATACAGCTCAAGAAAACATGTCCACGTACAGTTGTTATTAAGCTACTTCAATGGCAGAATCTCTGATGTACAAGCACAGCTCCGATTTACATCATCTCTGGCTTTGAAGTACATGTATCCTAGGATACAGACATCTTTAAATGGCCAACTAGATGCAGTGTTACACCGTTAGTGGAGGTTCGGCAGGATTACCGATGTGACAACTCGGGGAAAACAGCCATCTCACTAGGCGTATGTACAGTTAGGCCTACCCAATTAGCTGTAAGCAAGGGGCAGCTTACTTGCAATCACTTCAGGCCTAGTTGAGTCTGCAGGTGTTTATGCCAAGTTTCTTGCATATCATCCAGTAAGGCTTGGACTGGATTTCTAATACTGCAGGTGTTCTGCTGCATAATACGGGTAAAAGTCGACCAGGATCTGATGAGCTGTCACTGTCATTTCCCTGCTAACTTAAACTGTACGTGAACAGCTCTGCTGTGTTTCTTTAGAGACAAATATTCCACCGTGCATCAATGCCTCGTGTTGATCAGGGATGGCGCAAAGTTCACCTATGATCGTTTCCACTGCACTGTAAACTTGTCACCCTGAGATTGAGACCCTTTTTATTATCAGGTACTAGCGACTGAGTCAGTTGGACCTGGGGATCGGCACGGGAAGGGTCCAAACTCCCTGAAGAAGCAATTGCAATGACACAGCTGCATTCACTGCTTATTAAATTACTCTTTAGAATCCTTGCCGGATCATACATGTTCACATTTGCATTTATTTATAAATCTGATAAATTTGGCTTTAACCAAGGGTAAAGTTTTACTTTACACCGAAATAAACGTAGTCATATCATGTCTTGGCACCAAGATGCAGGAAGTAGTGGCTTAGTTTTGGCACAAAAGCCATCTTGCCAACAAATAAATAAATGTACGGCATTGCACATCAATAATGTGTAATAATTGTATCTTGCACACACCAAGGAGGTCATCCTCTTAAATATGACTTGGGTGCCAATGCTATCTCACTTTTATTTTCAATGTACCCTGCATTGATCACGGTATAACGTGTACAAGCAGTGAATGGGCAGATTGCCTCTGGTACAAAATTGGATCAATATTGTAAGACTCCTGTGGTGTGGGGCGTGGTGTTTTACCAAGACCAAGTGCTCCATGGTACCTTCAGCTTTGTGTTTGAGTGCCATGCATCTTGAGCAATAAATGCCCTACATGAGTAAATACACAGTATTGCATTGACATGCTGAGCTATACTGGTCAACATACAGTTTGAACAATTTCCCTATTTTTAGACATATTTGTAAAAGCAGACTACTGTATGTTATTAGCATACTTTTCATTGAAGAGTTTTGTCATTACTTTTTGTCCTGTAAAACTGACACCAGGAATTCTGGTGCAATTCACTTCTAACATTCTAACTGCAACATACCCAAGGACTGTTACAATTACAAGACCATACTCTTACACCAAGCCACTACAATTGCAAACATGTGGGCTCTCTTTCCATTCATCATTAAAAAAATTACACTTTGTCAGTATTTGACTTTTGATGGAATTTGCATCAGGATAATTTATATTTTACAAATAATGAATGTTTCACGTTCGTGCAATGGTAAGAATAATTCCATTCGGTGACAGATGAAAAGTTCCATTCCACTATTGAAATTATTCTTACCATTGCACTCACAAACATTCATTATTTGTATACTATAATTACTGGCACTGTATAATCAGTGCTTTTCAACAGAAATTAAAACCAATAGCAAAAACTATCTTGAAAGGCCAATAGTATCATTTGCAATTACAGAAATGTAAATAAAATGGCTGACTTTTCAGCTCAAGTGTCATGTATCTTTTAAAGATCATGCACACAATTTGTGCTTTTTTTTAACAGGTTATTTCAAAAGGCAAATTTGTGAGTACTTGCAAATGATCCTGTCAAGCCATGTTACTTCCAACCTACATGTAGGCCAATGAGGCCTTTAGTTTTAAAAGATATGCCAGGCCTGTACAGAGCATTTTCAAATGAGTGTCATGTATCGTTTCTATCAGAGAGTGTTCATATCAAGTAGCAAAGACTATTCATAAGATAGAATTTGCATCAATATTAGGTTTTGTCCTTCATCGACGTACAAACACTGTATACTCAGTGTGTTCAACCTGAGTGAAAGTCAGCAAAAGCACTCGGGTGGGAATCGAACCCACAACCTTCTGCTTTGTTGAGCAGACGTCTTACCACTCGACCACCAAGCACGTGAGGTTGTTTAACTTTCACTCGGGTGTAACACACGGAGTAGACAGTGGTTATATGTCGGTGAAGGGCAAAACCTAATTATTGCAAATTGTAAAGACTTAAATTGCGGAAGCAAAATGTATGCAAGATATAAATCACACAACAAAAATATGATTTAGCGAAATAACACTTTTCAATGGTACATGTATTAGCACCCATCTCTGGTGCAGGCCTGCATATTTTATTTTAACTTTTAGTCACTGTAGCGCCCAAAACTGCCCTGCCTGTTACTCACTGTAGCACCAAAACTGCCCTAGCACTCTTAGGGTACGTTCGAGTACAATGTACATGTAGCTCACCCGGATCGATGTCTCAGGTTAACCCCTTGCTGTTCAATTCGCTCCAACGTCTCGAGTCAGCCACCACAGAAACTGCTCAAGGACCAAACTCAGTGGTGGAAACAGGTCCCATGCATACAAGTGTTGTTCATTTCAAGAAACGAACAAATTTGGCGGCTAGACAGTGAAAATATCGTGCGGACCCAAAAATCAACTGATTTCAAGCAAAAGGGTAATTATTTATGTAGGTAATTTCAACTTTAGAGGCTGTAATTCCAGCCCAACATTTTACTTTTGCAACTCTCTAAAAAGCAGTAAATCTCAAACTTAACACCCAGTCTGAAATGGGCATTTTGTACGGACATCACGTGAGGATCGTGATGGCCCACGGTTGAATGTTTGATTAGTCCGGCTGTCATAGCTAACGTCTCCCTTTACAGAGTCGATCCCAGTGAGCTACTTAAAGGCACCCTATGATTAATAATTTTTTCAGTGAATAAATACACTGTAATAAAATACAGACCAAGATGCTAATGGGTTAATTATATTGAATGACAGATATAAAAATCATCAGTTAAAAAAAGATTGCTCAGCCATTCAGAAGAACATAAATTGCAATTGGTCTCAAATTAAAGCTGATGGTCAAGTGCATTACACACTACCAAAGCTTATATCATCATAGTTCCTTGATTGTTTATTTAAGCACAGTTTTGTAACTGATGCATTTTTTTATGCACACCCTGTGTAACAGCTACATGTATTTAAAGTGCTTTTGGGCGGCCAGGGGAGAGTACCTTCTCAACGGGAAGAAAATGGCGTATATCTCATTTTGGAAATACACTCTTCATATGTTCATACATGTACACTACACAACAAACATTTCATATTACATACAGCTTTAGCTAGAAAATATTCTCACTAATAGGAAATTAGATCTTCATCATTCAATCCTAACTATGAGGTGTTTTACGTGAAAAATAGGGAGGGGGACTTCCACAAATGACTCTTTTATCAAGTGATACTAACTTTTCTTTCATTTTGTTTTTAAGTTGTGCACCATGTTACACAATTGTTAAAAACCCGATTAAAAACTCTTTTCTTTTTACATTCTTGCAATGGTTGACATGTACATAGAACTCTCTGAGAAGTTGCAGTTGTATAAAAGAGAAGAGATATAAGCCACAGAAAAATCACTATCTGATAATGCTTGTCCAGTAACTTTACAGAAAATGTTGTTGCTGACCAAGATTTGGTCAGTGACGGATGACATAGTTTGGTTAGAATTAGCATTTTAAAGAGATTTTACACTTCAGATCAAACGTTTCTTTGAAAGTGATATTTATGGGAGTATGCACTCTGTATGCCTAACAGCAACAGTGACACCTTGCCTTGAATATGGCCACATTTGGTCATTTTGTCAGGCAACACAACCTACATAATGACACACTAGCAGGGCAAATTCATCAAGGCAACAGAAAGGGACACAGGGGAAAAAAGTGGCCTGAGTGAATCAAAGAGGACCAAGCTCTCGGTGAAAGATTGATTCAAACAGGAAAGAGGTACAAGCATATAAGGGCAGCCAGCCTCCAGACTGGACAAAGTGCTGGGTGGAAAGGTACATAGTTTACGATGGAAAAAATATCATGTTTTCACTGTTTACATGCCAACTTAGTTGGACGGAAAATGAACGAACATAGATATTGACTAGATGCGTATTGTGATTTGCAATGTTTCAAAGTCACGACCAAGACAATTAATCCACACGACAAAAAGAAAAGTAGAGGCCAACAAGCACTGTGTTATTCAGATGAGTTTTCACCATGGGAATTACACATTTTTCTTTCGAGATATTTTCTTTTAAGAATGATTAACAAGTATGGCACAGTCTTACCTAGCAACTGCAATTGGGACAAGCTCGTATTTCCATGCTCCTGGTCTCCATTCTGTGCATCATCAGTGACAGGAGATGCTAAAGAGACGAGAGAAGCAGGGGCTATCCTTGAGGGCCGGATGACTCCTGACTCCTTGGCTATGGAGATGCTCCTCACAGAGTGCAGTCAATCATTACTGCTCCTCCAGTGAAGCTAAATGAAGCAGGCCTATTGTCCCTGGGCCCAGCACAGGAGTAAGATGCCATGGGTATAGAAGACCCGTAGGCTTGCTAAAGTGGGGACACATTGCTATGGGTGCCGAGTCCTTGGGTATAGGTGACCCATCGGACTGTCCAGTGAGGATGGGCTAAAACATGTCACCACCAGGATGTCGATATCTTAGTGGTGGCTCAGCCATAGGAACCAGTGTCAGCTTGCTGCCAATAGATCCTTGCTGGTGCCAGGTTGGGCAGTTTATCACTATCCCATATTTGCCAAGGGATCTTTATTCACCGAGTCCCGTAGGTGATGTCTTGCACTTCACCACATTCGCAGCAGATTCTCCAAGTCTGCACTTCAGGTCCTGCTTGTCCTTGTGGGATTGTAAAAGGCTGTGAATACTGATTAGTGTGCCCTTGTAAAATAATATAGCAAACCATCAAACAACTGGCCAGTGGTAAGGTGGTCTTCCAACTGACATTCACTTTGGCGTTTGGCACTATGCTGAAGTTTCATTGGAGTCAACATTGATTTGAATTTGTTGACTCTCAAGCAATTTGATCGTCAGAGAAAGCAAATCCCAACTTAAGTGTCCTACATGTATATATTAAGACCTGTTCTGTATACCAATACTCTAATATAGTAAAATGCCATTTTTAATATATTTTCAAAGAGTATGGTGGCATATTGATCTCATCTAATCAATGCTCGCAGTAGCGTTAATCCTTCATCATTACCTTCAGAATTATTCCCATGCAATATTCACATGCAACTAAACTTTCAAAGTTAAGCTGATGAGTATAAAGTATTGACTCGGACATATTCAAGTTGACTATGAAAGGACAATAAATATTACCATATTATGCTATGAATTATCAATAACATATATGCGTACGAGTAATAACTTGAGTACTATATTATTCAAACATTTCCAGAGTTTTCTAATTTAAAAGAATAATTTCACATTTTACTGGTATTTTCAATGGTTTTTGATAGTCGGTAATTGAAGAAAGTAAAATATTTATGGTTAGAAAGTTGGCACATGATCCATATGTGAGAAGAATTAGATTACCATTTTTATTTGTCAAGGTAGGTCTATATCGTGTTTAAATGAAATAATCAGAGAACAGTTTCCAAATTACATTTTGATGAAACACTGAGGCACACAGAGTATGGTGGCATTAATGTTAAATCTATTTTTGCAGTAACATTACCCCCCCCCTTCATTGCCAAAGGAATTATTCTAAAGAAATTTTTACATCCATTTTTTTTATTTGCAAAGTTAAGCTGGTGAGTATACAGTATACATGTAGATTCCGACATATTAGAGTTGACAACTATAAAGCATGTGAAGTGCTGCTATGAAGCGCGTCACCTATTCAGTTTGGTAGCGCACGATCATTGAGGGCGTACTTGTGGGAAAAAGAGGCGTTGCGCATTAGTCTGTTGCTAGCCAGGGAACAGGGTGCTGCATAGACTCAAATCGGGGTAATAGCACACCAGGCCCGTCATTTTTAATCCTTGTTCTGTTCTTTCAGTAAATTTTACTTTATCAAGAATGTGGTGATTTTGTGATGTGAACATGTTTTTTTTCTTGTTTTGTTTTGTATTATAGTGCAATATTGTGGCACATGTATCTTCTGTGCATAATTCTTATAATTTACTATTTCACTGCATTGATGTCCTTTATATTATTATGATTGTTATTGTAACATGTGTGTGTCACTATTTATAGCTATAGCTTCCTATGGTTGTGAGTCCAAGGGCAGACTAGCGTAGAGTGGATGCCTTTGAGATCTGGGCACACAGACGCGTTCTCCGAGTGTCGTGGATGGAGAGGAGGACCAACCGCTGGGTATTGGATACCACAGGGAGTGAGTTGATGCTGAGACAACAGATGGCTGTGCGGAAGATGCATTTCTTTGGCCACGTCATGCGCCACGAAGGAATCGACAAAGAAATAATCCAGGGATTGGTCGATGGGAAGAGACGTCATCCAACAACATCATGGAACCAACATAAAGCAGTGGACCAGACAGGGACTTGCAGCAGCATCAAGATCAGCAGTGGATCAAGATTGTTGGCGTAGACTAGTAATGGCCACTGAGCGCAAATTGTGCCATCGGACTGAAGAGAGAGGGAGGTACTTGACCATGATTCATTCATGTGGTATCCCCCATTCAACATGTGGTATCCCCCCTTCGGCCACTACGTTCACTGTTTAACCAAGAAGAATCGTGATTTCATATGGGACGAGTAGTGTGACAGCTCTTTCAACACACTCAAGACAGGATTGCAGGAGGTCACTATCCTGGGTTACTCTCAACTGGAGGGCCAATACATACTCGATCTGATGCCAGCAGGGATGGGATCAGTCAGTTCTCTCGCAAATTTAGGAAGGGAAAGAAAGAGTTATCATCTATGCAAGTCTGGCATTGTCCGAACCAGGTGCCTACCTATGTTGCCAAATACCTACATGTTCCACAACCCTAACCCTGGAAGCATCTGCATCTGAGGCCTTTACTTTTAAAAGATATGCCAGGCCTGTACAGAGGATTTTCAAATGAGTGTCATGTATCGTTTCTATCGGGGAGTATTCATATCAAGTAGCAAAGACTATTCATAAGATAGAATTTGCATCAATATTAGGTTTTGTCCTTCATCGACGTACAAACACTGTATACTCAGTGTGTTCAACCCGAGTGAAAGTCAGCAAAAGCACTTGGGTGGGAATCGAACCCACAACCTTCTGCTTTGTTGAGCAGACGTCTTACCACTCGACCACCAAGCACGTGAGGTTGTTTAACTTTTACTCGGGTGTAACACACCGAGTAGACAGTGGTTATATGTCGGTGAAGGGCAAAACCTAATTATTGCAAATTGTAAAGACTTAAATTGTGGAAGCAAAGTGTCTGCAAGATATAAATCACACAACAAAAATATGATTTAGCTAAATAACACTTTTCAAAGGTACATGTATTAGTACCCGTCTCTGGTGCAGGCCTGCAATGGTGATTCATTCATGTGGTATCCCACATTCAACTACTATAGTGGCAACGTTGGAAACATTTCCATGCACTTTTCAGCTCATAAAAGACTGGTCACAACAAACCGCCGACTTTGAGTGCTACATTTGGACTTCCGACCCGGTGCATCATTCACAAACAGGTGAACAGCTAGCCAGCTGATACTACAGCTGCGTAATAACACTAACTTTCAGTTTTTACCAACAAGAATGGCCTTACCCTTCCAATCACCATGGCCAGTTCACATCGAGCAACAAAACAATGGTGTTTGGACAAGAATGAAACTGTCAACTCCTTCGACATCTGGAAACACAACCTACAATACATATCATTTCAAATATTTCAAGCTTCCTTGTAAAGTTCACATGGAACTCCACCGAGTAAATAAAACCCAATCCCGAGCTTATTTGGCCAAAAACAAAAACAATGAACACGTTATATTCAACCTGTCATAAGCTATCCATCTCCACATCAGAGAAAACAGCCCTGAGTAAAGATTTAAACTTTGTTCCCACTCCGGCCAAACCACTACCAAAGACGAATGAGAATTGCATACCTCATGCAAAACAAACCCTTCAAACATACAAAGCCCATTCAAACCTTTGTGAGGAACTTTTCGAAGTCTTCTTCCTACTGGAAGAACGAGATACACTCACTACAAGCACAGCCACTACGTACACCAAGAAAAATCGTGATTTCATATGGGACGAGTAGTGTGACAGCTCTTTCAACACCCTCAAGACAGGATTGCAGGAGGCCACTATCCTGGGTTACTCTCAACTGGAGAGCCAATACATACTCGATCTGATGCCAGCAGGGATGGGATCAGTCAGTTCTCTCGCAAATTTAGGAAGGGAAAGAAAGAGTTATCACCTATGCAAGTCTGGCATTGTCCGAACCAGGTGCCTACCTATGTTGCCCAATACCTACATGTTCCACAACCCTAACCCTAGAAGCATCTACATGTAACCCTAAGAATCTAACCCTAAGCATCTAACCCTAAGCATCTAACCCTAAGAATCTAACCCTAAGCATCTAACCCTAACCATCTAACCCTAACCATCTAACCCTAAGCACTAGTCCTAACCATCTAATCCTAAATCTAACCCTAACCCTAAGCCCAACCCTAAGGATTTTTGGGGAACATAGGTACAATGTATTGGGGAACATAAATATTGGAGAACATCAGGCAGACCCCGTCCAAACCCAAACCTAATTACTGAGTAACAAGGCGTTTATTGCTAGCTGTTGTCCACTTCCTCAAGCATTGAACGCAACACCTCTATGGGCGTTAGATTATTAACCGGACGGATCATGGCTCCCTGTCATCACTCGCAAACTTCTGTAATCCATAACCTGGGTTCTGAAGGAGAAAAACGCAGCAGTTGACCATACCAGAGTGCTGTATCAATAAGTGGTCCAGCATCAAAAACAAAAACAGCATCGGTCCAACTGGGACCAGTTTGGATGAGCTGGTGCCAGACATCGATCTTGAGGAGACATTGAGCTGGACTGCTACCAAGGTGACAAAAATGCTCATTGTCACCAAGTTTCAGTCCAGCATCGCAAACAACGAACAGAAGAGGATGTGGGTGTTTGACATCATCTTCAATGCCAAGCTTAAGAAGAAACGAACCGTTAGGTCCCAAATTATTCTTTCTGAGTACTGCTCCCATTACAGACATCCCATAATTTAAAGTGTTATTAAAGTGCTCTTAAAATGTTTTAAAATTATTCTTAACTTGTTTGGAAACGTTCTTAAATGGTTCTTAAATTGTTATGAAAATGTTCTTAAAGTATTCTCTTAAGTAAAACAAACTAAACTGTAAGACATCTCCAGTACCACAGTTAACAAGAGGTACCTTTATGTATGTTGGCAAAATTATAATTTTTTATTAATATAATTTGTGAGTTATTTGTTTAAGTTTTCAGGTCGGGTCATTGTAATGCAAGTTACATCGCTAAGAGTGTTGCTCTTAAGCATGTCACGTGATCAGTTGCATAGTGCGCTTTCATTGAGGGCGTACTTGCATGAAGAGGCGCAGCACATCAGTCTGTTGCTAGCCAGGGCACGGAGCGCACGAACAGTTTACCCGATGGTAAGTGTATGTGGACCTGAAGCTCGTAAATCCGAAGAGGATGAGCCAGAGTAAGATGGCGCGTCAGCCGAAGATGGTACAGCGATTACTACATGTATGGGAGCACCTGGAGGTCAGAGATGGTTTTCTACTCTTCAGAAGAGGACATCAAGTGGTTCCAGTTCTTCCCAGAGGAATGAGGGTGAAGTTCTTCACAACCTTACACCCAAGCATGGAGACATTTAGCTTTGGACAGATGCTGAATCTCGTCCGCCAACAGTACTTCTGGCCCAGTCTCCACAACGAGACGATGCAATACATGCGGCATCATCGAAGGCAGGTTCTGCAGAACGAGAGAGTCCTCCCACCAGTCAAGTCTGAAGATGCATGCAAGAACACAGCCTCGGTAGATGTTTGTATCATCCACCAGTCGCCTGAGTATGACAACGCGGCGTCTTCATCCATCGATGAACCCCAGCAACGAGAAAAGACAGGCTCCAACTCAAGTTCGGATCTTGAAGATTCAGCGGATGAAAACTGTAGCTCCAGCTCTGACGAGTCAGTGGAAATTTTCACCAGTTCTAGATATATAATCAAATCCTCAGTCCAATTCCGAAGTAAATAATTTTGTATATATAAATATTTTTGTATGTAATTTTTTGTGTGTTGTCAGGAGCCAACATTTTAAAGATGGCGTGAGTGTGGTAGGGCCAAGTTTTACTTGTGTATTTTTATAGTGTATTAAATAGGAGTAGCTCCCCTTAGAAAAAAATCATTTTAGTTGAAGTTTAGATGTCCCCCCCCCCCTTTGTTGGTAGTGTGACCCCCTGTTTGTTTACTTAAGCCCACATGTTCCCCCTATAAAAGCAGCCACATGGTCAAGTCACATTTCAGTTCAGCCAGCAGACCAGCAGACAATAGACATACATGCATACATTATCCTCCTAACTGGAGTGCCCGTTCTGCTTGAAGTTAGTCTGTTGCCGAGTCATTTGCTTTGACTTCATTCCTGCATGAGTGTTCTTTGAAAGATCCACTATTCACACTGTGTTGGTTTTAGATTTTAGGGTTTAAGTCTCAATTTCTTGAGGTTTTTGGTTTTAGTCTTTGGTTTTAAGGTTTTATTCTTTGCTTTTAGTTTCTGGTTTTTGGTTTAAGGTTCTTGTGAATAAATTCTTTTTGGTCCTTGTTTTTGTTCGAAATCTAGAATTCGTCTCTGGTCTCTATTAATTCAATTTCCTTGCGACTTTTCCCTTCAAAGATCCTGAGTTTAGTTTAGTTTTGTTTTAATCCCTATAGAGTCTTAGTTTGTGCGAGTTCCCCCAAGTGTGTCATTTTTCCAGGTTACATGTACACTACACTACATGTACACTACAAGTCATAAGCTGCTCTGTGTACAGCTGGAGGTCCAGACGGCACTGCCATTTCAGTGTGACCAGCCGACAAGCTTAATGGTTGGGCCTGTGAGTACACATACATCCATTATTTAATGCGTGGCTTGGATGCGCTGCATAGCAAGCACTGTATTGACTCAAACTGGGGTAGAAGCACATACTGTGGAGGCATGCAATCAAAGCACGAGTCCATTTCCTACCCAGGCTGCTAAATTTGCATCCATCGTGTTTTTAGCATTACGTTACTCATAAATGTGTTGAATCTAGTAACTGCTGTCACTGTCTTTTTATTGCATTGTTCACTGACTCATTCAGTTTTCTTGCCTATAGATGGGGATATGTTTTCTCTAAACGGTGAGGATTACTGGTCACCAACTTAAAATTACTAGTTTCCTAATTCATGTAACTGGAGGAACATAGGTAGCAAATTGCTAGTTCAGGAATATTTTTCAAGCAAAATAATCAATTGAAATAAATCATGTTACAGCCTAACATTGTACTGAATCATTTCTAAAAAGTCAATCAAGCCCTTTTGAAATACTGTGTGCCTCAGTGTTTTATCAAAAGATATTTGGAAACTTTTTCTAAATACTGATTATTCAAATGCTCATGTACGTTTACTGTTTTCAGGCATGCAACTGGGACTTTAGGAAGAAAAAAAACAAGGAAACTCCAAAACCACACAAGACTTAATGGTATTTCCAATTTGTAATAGCATTCACAAAAACTTAAAAACAAGGAAATCAGCAGATCCGAGGAAAACTTGTATGCCTGGTTGTTGACTTCTGTTCAATTTTTTTACTTGATTTTTAGTACCCAAAAAAAATGGAAGACGAAGTTAAGTAATAAACTGCTGAGAATTATTTAAATTCGGCAATTACTGTTTAGTATACTTCAACATTTATCTTTGTTTGATCAGTCACAGACAGTCAAAATTTCACTTCTTTTCCCCTGCCATGCCTTTTACTCGGGCTTGTCACCAACAGTCAGATCTTGTTTATAGGCACTGTGACAGTCCATTCCACCAACAGACAAAAGTAGGAGATTGAAAGGTGTTCAAGTCACAGTTGGCTTATCAATATATGACAGTCAAAGCATAGCTGTATCAAGTTACATAAACAGTCACAGCCAGTCAATCCTGCTTTATGAAGACAGGGAGCACTAAACTGTTAAAAACAGTCACTTAATCTCATTTGACTGCGGGGATTTGCTGAAATTGCCCCCCCCCCCCCAGAGAGGGAGGGTTCACTGAGCATTTGTTTATAAAATATCATGTCATTTTAAAATGTATTTTTTTTTTAAATCAGAAATTATGATTTGTTTTTGACATTTATGCCCTCGCACTTACTACGTGGACAAGCACAAAGTTTTGACTTGAGTACGCCTACTTGAGGCAACACTTACACTCAATTAATAAGCTAGTGAAAACAGCATAATCCTTCTTACATGTAGTTGGGTTTGCCTTCTCTGACCCCAAATTCTTTAGAAAATAAAGAAAAGTCAAATGACACCAACAAAATGCATATCAAAAAGTAATTAACAATAAAAAGTAACACAAATTTGAAGTTAAAAGAAAATTGAAAATGTTGAATGTATTTAATAGTAGAATTAATTTTTTATCAAGTATCAAAGATTTAAGTGTTGCCATGCCGAGTCACAAAGTCAAGGTTTAGGATAAGGGGGGGGGGGGGGGTTTCATAGACTTGTTTTTTTTTTGTTCCAAACAATTTCTATTTCAAGAGCTCTGGTGAACATGTTTTTCAAAGGAAGTGACAAAATTAAGTGGTTACTCACCATATGCATGCATGTGCATTACTTGTGCGGCCGTCCACATAAAAGACAACTGGTGCCAATGGTTTGGCTTTGCATGGTTTACCTAATGTGGGTGATGACCTGCTTGCAACAGCAATACTAGCATCCAGTACAATTAATTGAAATAAAACAAGGTAAAGGGCTGTGGCTTTCAGTGTGAACTTTTACCCAATTTTCTTTATGACTAAACAAATTAGCAAGGGATTACTTTGAATTAATCTTAACCTAAAAAAACCTAATGAACTAGACCTTCAATCCAGCCATTGACTTGAAGTTGAAGGCAACTAACTGAGGTAAGAACTAGAATTGTGTGTCTAGAATGGGAGTGTACATGCCTGGCAAGGAGGGTTGATGCATGGCAGCTTTGATTGGAACAACATTTTGCACGTAGGACAGTATCAGTAAAGAAGGGATGTAATTATGGCAAGTAATGGCAATAGGCCTAGAGACATTAGACAACATGGCAAGAATTATCACTTTAGGCAAGAATTAATTGGCACTTTAGGCGAGAATTGGCACTTGAGGTAAGAGTTAGCACTTTAGGCGAGAGATGGCACTTTAGGCGAGAGATGGCACTTGAGGCAAGAGATGGCATTTGAGGCAAGAGATGGCATTTGAGGCTAGAGATGGCACTTTAGGCAAGAGATGGCACTTTAGACAAGGATTGGCACTTTAGGCAAGAATTAATTGGCAATTTAGGCAAGAATTAATTGGCACTTTGGCAAGAAATAGTTGGCACTTTTGGCAAGAAATAGTTGGCACTTTAGGTAAGAATTAATTGGCACTTTAGGCAAATATTGGCACTTTAGGCAAGAAAGTGGCAGGCAAGACAGGACAATTAACATAAGGCAAGAAAGGGCAATTTTTGTTCACTATAGAATGTCAAGTGAGTACATGTACATGAATGTTACTTACAGAGCTGAGTTTTGAGGACAGACACCCACAGACAAGCTAAAAGGGGAACTAGATGTTAACTATTGGTGGAGTGAGTATTGGAGGCCTGTGGAATATTGAGATGCTAGCACAGCAAAGGACTCCAGATATCACTGATGATGGAACTGATGTCCTGCAGAAAAATCCTGTGCCAGACATCCAAGGCCTTTCAGACTCGGCAAGGATTGCGGCACTCAATACTTATGATGAGGTGCTACCGATCGGTAAAATGCTGAATTATCAAATATGTCCTGCAATCTCCCCAAAGAACCATGCGCCTTATGTTCATGGAGTCCAGCGCTAAGATCCTCACCGATGTACCCAATGCAGACCTTTCTGTATTCACAGGTGTTACATCAGGTTAGGTCTCAGAGTCTTACTCATCCTTGTAGGCTATTGCAGATCATGTTAGGCATGGAAAACCTAGATGCCAGTGTCATTCAGGAAGGACTAAATGCAATAAGAGCTGCCTATGAAGGGAAGTGTAATGGGCCAGATGAACCTGATGGGTAGACCTTGAGTATACGAAACACTTCAGTCAGTGAAAGACTTTGGATCAAGTGTCTCAACTTGATGTACCCCAAATCGGTTGTGTTGGATTGTTGCCTTGACATAGCAAAGTTGTCGCAGGAGAGGATCGTGGTCAACGATGAAGGATTGCCAGACAAGGGTGCCAATGACTGATGAATAGATCCCAGGGCACTGGACAGATTGATTGTGGAGATGCCTATCAATGTGTGGCTCTCTGATAGACAAAAGGGCTGAGGATACTGCCAGACTGCCTGGAGGCCTCAATATCCAGGAAGAAGATTCGATCCAAGGTGAGCCAGATGCTGCTGTGTGTGAACCAGCTGAAGTGTCTCAGGAACTGCTGGAGGTACTGTGCTGTGTGATAAAATGATGAAAGTGTCATTCATAAAACTGAAGATAACTGTTGCTCTCAAATCCACGAAAGCTGTACAGAACTATATGATGATATTGGCCAGAACTGGAGATGGGGTTAATCCTGTGGAAGTTCCAGCTGACTGCTTGAAGAATTGACCTGTCCACTGGATGAAGGACGGCAGGATGTAGATGGGTAGGAGATCACAAACCTAATCCAGAGAGAGGGTTTCACACTCACACAGCTTGTCTTCATGAAGGTTTCCTGACCGAGACCTTGAGACATGCCTCACCCATGGGATTGGTGATGAATACCTGGAGTCTCCACTGAAGCTGCACATGGCTTTGTTGGGATCACAAGTAAAGGTGTTCGCAGCAGCGGCAGCGCGGCGGCGCGGCGGCGGCAGCGCGGCGGCGGCGCGGCGGCGGCACGGCAGCGGCGCGGCGGGGCGGCGGCAGCAGGTGATGGTGATGGTGGTGGTGAGAGTGAGGGGGGTGGTGAGGGTGAGGGGGGTGGTGGCGGCCGCCAGTGGGGGTGATGGGGATGGTGAGGGTGATGATCCCAATGACACCATGAGCGCAACCTCACAGTGTTCCCAACTACACCATGGTCAACCCCGATGAAGGCTACCAGATATTCACTGCCATCCCCACAGGCTACTCATGCCTCGGTGCCAAGGGGGACTCCGACTTGACTACGCCCTGCAGAAATATGAAGCCCCACACTCCAAACCAGGTTCATGATCTGCGACCCACCTACATCCTGCTGTTTTTCTTCCAATGAACAGCCAGTTGTCCAAGCAGCCTTCTGGAACTTCCACAGGATCAACTCTATCCCCAGTTTTAGTCAATGCCTTCATATAGGAGTACTGCCTTCGTAGATCTGAGACCAAGAGTTTGTCTTCAGTACACGGATGAGACTCTCATCACTTCATCATACAGCATGGGACCTCCAGCAGGTCCTGAAAGACTTCAACTGGATTTACAGCAGCATCTGGCGCAGTGAGGATCAGGCGCCTTGAATCTCATCCCCGGATGCTAAGGTCTGAAAACAGTCTGACAACACCCTCGACCCCTGAGTCTATTAGAGATGACCGACAGACACTGACTGGCAACATCGACAACCAATCCTTCCTGCACCCGGAAATCCAAACACCAGTCAAAGAGCAACCTTGTCCGGGAAGCCTGCATCAGCAACCACAATCCTGGCCGGCAACAACTTTACCATATCAAGACAGCACTACAACACAACAGATTCAAGGCTCATCTAGTCAAGACGCAAGATCCAAAGTCTTTCACCTACCAAAGGGTCCCCTACACCCAAGGTCGAACCCACTAGGCTCACCCCGCCTATTACACAGCCCAACACAGGCAGTTCTCATCACATCCAGTACTTCCCAAATGACAAAGGTATCCGGGCTTTCCACACCCACAAGATCCACAATAGCCCACAGGACAAGCAAGCCTCCAAGACCGAACCTGATGCATCCCCTGCGAATGCAGAAGGTGTACACTGGGTACACCAGCAAGAGAACTCAACGCCAGACAGCACAAACACAGAGCACATGGCAGATGGGGAGAATTACAGGAAATCAGTGAACACCCAGCACTCACCAAAAGGGACACCATCATCATGAGTATCAAGCAGCTACATCCATGCTCTGTCCGTCTAGCAATGAAGGTCAGCAAACAGACGATAGCTCTGCAAAACTTCAGCATCACCATCAGAGACATCTGTTACCCTCTACATGTACGTAGTAGCTCAAACATCCACAGACCTCCAATTGCCTTCCTCCTCCAATTTCTTAGACCTCCTCCTCCAATGTCTTCTAAGGATGTGACGTTTCATTTTGTAAATGTTTAGCAAACATTTAAAGAACCATCTCAATGTTGAGCCCTTTCACAAAGACTGACGACTGCCCATTGTGCAGACCAACATGATCGACACAACAAATAATAAATGAGTAACATAATAAAAAGAGGGCTGTCATTGAAAACAATTATAAGATGACTACGTAGCCTGAAAGTAATCTAGTACTGCAGTTCTCCTTAGCTTTTAGCAAATGGAATAGGTTTGGATTATTTTTGTTATGCATGCTCAACTCAAAGGAAGATAGCGGAAAATAGGTTCCTGGTTTTAAAATTTGAGTTTTGTTAAAACTTCTGGAAAAATACGATTTAGAATTTTGTTTATTTTAAATAAGTAAATGTCACATCCATAATTTCCTCACTCCACCAATACATAGTTCCCCTTGCCTGTGGATTTCAGTTTAATGTTTACACTCAGCCTGCAGAGGGCAAAAATACTTTTTGATATCAGATTTTATATATTCATTGAATTTGTTAAAAGCACAAGTAATTAATGTGCACAGTTTAACTAGCTAAATTAAATTTATGATATATATCTTTTGTCAAAGTGGATTTTTGTTAATTTCCACCTACTGCTTCTAATTGTTCAGCTTCTTTTCAAAAAATTCAATGTACCCACTGACACCCTATAGTGAACATAATAAACAGTACAACTGCCAATGCATCAACCTTACACTAGAATCATTCGTGGGTTTATCTCTATCCTAAATGCTGGCGATAGTTTATCATGAATTTCTTCCCGCATGTACACTCCCAGCAAGTTCTTATTAAAAAGGGGCCTATGGGTCATTCTTCAGTATCAAGTGTCTACTTTCATGTCCCGACACTTTAAGGCACTATAATTGGAAAAAATATAGAATGAAAATTAGATTTTTGAGCAGTGAAATTAACTTTAACACGACTCCTATTATGTGCAGTGTTAAAAACTCTTTAACATAATGGACAAGATGCTCATTCTTTTCAATACTCCCTCAAAACCCCCTCAAAATGCATGTCCCCGTGTATTTCTCAATATGTACCTACTGCCATAATTTGTAAAGTAAACAACTTGAAAAGGTAATTATACCTCCAAAAGCCAAGTTATATAATAATTGTCATTTCCGTCACAAAAGGTGTGACGGATATGACTTTTGCATTCTTTTCACAATCAATATTTCTTTGGGTCCTATTGAAAATAAAGGAACCCAGCATTAATTAGTTCGTGTAGAAAACTACTTCACATCACCACTCCAATACAATAGAGACTAAAATAACAGAGAGAGAGATATGTTGCAAGGATGAATGAAGTCCCTGAAAGCCATCAGCCCTGTTTTTGGTACATAATAATTGTCAATTATCAGATTGATCTTCGATCAGGCCAATTAAATATGTTGAACACTTCAAGTTATTCAACATGGGAAAATGCACATGACGAACGTGAGAAACCACTAGCTTAACTGTCACTTCCTTAACATGCTCAAAATCCAAAATGTTTAAATAGGATTATGTGAAAATTTTAGATCTACGGTTTACGGAAAGTTGTACGTTGATTCGATTGCAAACCCCGCGCTTTGTGAATGCACATCGCCATGATCGCAACCTTGGTAATACGATTCTGTCCCTGTTAAATACTCACGACCAGGCCATGAACTTCTTGCAGTTTTTCAGGGGTTAAGAAAATCGAGTTGACGGCGGACGCACTGAACCAAGTACCTCACAAATTAGCAGAGAAACAACCATAAAAACATCCGGAGAAAGTGACCCAACATGGCGACGACACTTGCGAGACGGGCTTGAGTGCAGGGTCTTTTCATTGTGACATGTGCATGCAGCACTGACATGACAACAAACCGCCACGTGTGAATTGTAACCATTCATTTTGCACCTGTCAGTGTCACAGAACAACACCGCCACCAGTATGCGCCCTCACGTGGGCAATACGTCATACCTTGGGAATTTTCGTAACTTGACATTGGTTTCGTTTGAAAGATTTAGCTTTGACTTCCAGCGATGTTATTTTGTCACTTTCGGGATATACTGATATCGGTCTTTGTTTTGCTTTGAACATTTCTTGTTGTTGACAGCCCAAATGTTATGACATGCCTGTATCGGACATGTAATTAGTTGTGGAAATGATTACGACACTGCGCCGAAGCTAGTCCGAAATTTCAAAAACGCCACTCTCAAAGATTTGTTTAGAGGGCGCTGTTAAAGTTACCGGTAGAAACTTTTTAACATAGACTTGGTGGCAGGATTACCCCCATAGAGATTGACCCCTGAATACCAAAAATGCTACCTCAAAATGAAAAAAGTTCGAACAAAGTTCCTTAAGAACGGTGTAAAGATTATGTATGTTTTTTTTGTGTTTACTTATAATATATGTATAATATCCTGGGCAAATAGCAGAGCTGCAGCTCAGTTCATTATTTTTTACCACATTGGGGTAAACGCAAGAAATGTGGCCTACAGAACCGAAATGGGCTAAGAGTCATTTGAGGGTACTCACCCTCAGATGCAATTCTACCGGGGGGGGGGGGGGGGGGGCAGGAGCGCCCAAACTTTTGACGAGACCCCCCCCCCCCCCCCCCATTAAAAAAAAAGAAATTCCGTACAAAAAAAAAAACGGTAGCAAATGTTAGAATTAAGGTGATGTCACATTCGAACGGTCTCCCCCCCCCCCCCCCCCCCCACCCCTAAAAGAAATAGTTGTGAGCAGGGGCCATGAATTGTACCGTACACTATTAGGTAATGTGCACGATTGTAGGATTTTATCAACACTCCCCTGGGCACTCCCCA
The DNA here is from genome assembly GCF_015706575.1 of Patiria miniata. Lineage (NCBI taxonomy): Eukaryota > Metazoa > Echinodermata > Asteroidea > Valvatida > Asterinidae > Patiria > Patiria miniata. Next base: position 26,138,129 of record NW_024037073.1, on the reverse strand, counting down.
TTGAATATATGTACAAGCAAAGGAAGATACTTATTATTAAATTTGGGTTTTATTATTTTTCTTGAGTATTTTCCATTAGCCATGATATCTACTTGGAAAACATTGGGATTCTGTAACCAAGAAATTAAGCGTGACACGATGAAATAAGCCAGAGGAAAACATGGTCAATCTTTCACACAGAATAATTTGACTGAAACAAGTAAATTGGCTCAGATCTACATGTACATGTATTTAATATAAAATTTGCCATTGAAAATACAATTTTATTAAAAGTTCAAAAGAGTTCATTTCTAACATCACGTTGCCAGAAAACTAGAACATTTATAGAATAGAAAGTCTGATTCATTTTAAACACCCCATCCACTTTAATAATTTGCCATTGGAAATATAGTTTTTTGAAATATGAAAGAAGTGACTGTTGATTTTTAAACCAAGTCACAAAAATCCAAAATTTACAGCACATAAATTCTGTTAAGTTTAATAACTATATGGTGTAAATGTTTTATAAATGACAAACACAACTACATGTACATTAAAGTAGGTGAATCATATCCACATCATCTACGTTCATACCAACAACCATGACAGAAAACCTTATCGTATTTGCATAAATAATCTCAACAAGGCAAATTTGCACTTCACTGTAACACACATTGTTTTGATGTTCCAATGTATTTCACTCTCGAAGGTTATACGAAATGACAAAAACACTTCTAAATTGTATATAAATTCTTTGGAAGATTTGGCAACTTAAAACAAAGGGAATACAAATTCATCTTGATGTTTTATAATTACACATTGCACTCAGATGAATACATGCCTTTCATGATTGCATGTGCTGTCCAAATCTGGTCTCAGATTATCATGATCATGACTAATCCTACACATGCAAGACTCATTTGACCAACTATTAACATTGTTCACATTTGATGTTTCTCATTTACCATCAGAAGCAATGAAATACACTTCTTGTATAATCCTAATTATATGACTGCAACTTTCTTAAAAGGTACATATGATTATTTGCTTCTTGTGCCTTTACTTTCGTTTGAAGCAACAAAATTGCTAAAAGTCTGAAGCAGGGTGCATGACAACTAACCTGTTGAAGGCTGATTGGATAGTATACGATTTAAGAAAACCAAGAAAATACATTCACTTTTTTGGGGTGTTTTGTAACTGGATTCCATTGCTAATGCATAATGTGCCGTGGACACCCTCTTTCAACACCACCTCAGTTTTCATCCACACGAAACAATTTCAGCTGGAATATTTTCAAAGGGTATTTGGTACCACTCCTATCTTGACTTTGAGCAGAGTTTTGTCATTAAATCGATGCTTCTCCAGGTCATTGCAAATGATGCACATGGCTTTGAGTAAACAGTGTTTCAATTTTATCTGTGAATGTACATTGGTCCAGTGAATAATACTTTCAGGTACTGTTGTCCACAAGATTTTCACACAAAATTTGAGCCCTGCTAACGAACTCATTGCACAGAGTAAGATGTGACAATAGCTTGTAGATTGACAACTAGTCTCTGTGGTTTCAGTAAAATATATAAAAAAACATGTTTACATAATAAAATGTGTATATTGCATTATTAATTTAGAGCACAAAATTGCATCATGACAAGTTCCAATTTAAGAGTACTGATTTCAACAATGAATTAATCATTATTTAAAAAAAAATATAACACTGTCTCGTTATTTTGTTACAATTGTTATATTATAATAATGCAATATATTTCATAATGCACTAATCGTCGGTTTCCCTTTTTGGTTTATTGGAACATTTGTTTGTTTATTTGAACAATCCTTTGTACTGATCCAGTGTAACCGGCACAAATTTGGACACCATGTATTGGTTCAGTTGAGGTTGCCATTTGGGGTCGAGATGCATGTTGAGAAGATGCCTGGTGATAGATGTCTTGAGATCCTCTGAGGAAAAAAAAAGAAGAATATTCAAAATGAGACGAGCAAAATGGTGGTTAATCTAAACGCAGACTCAAAACGGCAGGTTCTTGCAGGCCGTTCAAAGTCTGATACTGGCAAGCACGTAGATTGTCAGATCGACCTATGATGCAGGGTTCAACATTATTTAAATATCTACAAGCGTACTAAATATCAGAATCATGAGGCCCTTGTATGTCCTCATGTACACGTGTCAGGTCAGATCTTCTGTTTAAACGGTGGTCTGAGTGTCTGAGGTACTTTCCTCTTCCACACAACAAATATCTTTACGCAAAGTATGTACATGTGTATCACTAATTTTATTCAGTATTCATAAGATGGAATTTTGCGTCGGGGTGATGTAAATCAAATTAAGTTTTGCCCTTCACCGACGTATAAACGGTTGGTACAAACGGTCAGTGTGTTACCTCCCGAGTGAAAGTTGGAAAAATCACTCGGGTGGGACTCGAACCCAAGACCTCCTACTTTTTAGTGAAGATGTCTTACCACTCAACCACCGAGCTAAGGGAATCAGTTGGCTGGTTCGAATCTGATGTACATAGCAGTAGGTATAGCATTAACTATTCATAAGATGGAATTTTAAGTTGGGGTTATGTACATCAAGTTAGGATTTGCCCCTCGCCAACGTTTTTTTTTCCAACTTTCATTCAGGAGGTAACACACTCATACAGTGTTTACCTTCAGTGTTTATACGTCGGTTATTTGATTAGAGTTTTATTCAGCATGCAGAGTCCTGTGGCAAAAGGTTCCTGTGTTTGACTCATGCACGATGTTATGTTGAGTCAATCTTGACAGGGGACACGGTGCTGGTGTTCTTGGGCAAGATACATTACTACAATTGCCTCCATTGAGTACATGTGGGGGGGTGCAGACCAGATAGGGCTGATCTCGAGCTTATAGCAGGAAAGTGCTCTCATGGCCTGATGAACAGGGGTAATAAGTGTGAGCAATCTGAGAGTGTTGTATAAGAGTGCTATATGAACACTGCACTATGATCATCAAATATCATAACATCAGCACAAGGTGTTGGGCGACAATGCGTTCAAGAGTTCCACCTAAACGTTTTCTTAAGAGGGATTACTGGGCAGTGTTGTAGGACTCGAGTCTAGGACTCGGACTTGAGTTGGACTCTAGTCACATTGGAAAATGACTCGGACTTGACCATGACTCCTCGAACTCGATGACTCGCGACTTGAGTCACGTAATTTCATCAAAAGTAAAAACCTAACGTAGGTATGGGAAAGGATCATTGAGGAATACTGTTTGGATGACAAAACATGGAGGGAAGGGTTGGAGGAAGATTTTTTAGGGATGGGAATTAAAAGGAAAACACATTTTGGCTCTAAACAACATGTACAACCACAACTATATACACTGGGATTTACTTAAAAGACAGAATGGAGGATTAAAAAATATTTTTTAAAAACGATTAGTTCGGTGAACAACTAAGAACAAGTGACTTGTGACTCGGACTTGGACTCGAGGCTTGTGACTCGAGACTTGGACTTGGACTCGGACTCGACGTTGGTAACTCGACTACAACACTGGTACTTAGTGACAGAGTCCACTGTACCTACCAGGTAATTCTGAGTTGACCACCCCAGTGTAGACAGGCAAAGGCCCCCATGAGGTGACGACATGAAGCTTGTCCCTCAGCTCAGGATGGCCCTTCATCTGTAAGGCTAGGGTGTTGGAGTCTATGCCTGTACCGTCTGTTGTCTTATTAAGGATCATCTGGATGGACTTCAGATGGGAACCTGGGCAGGAAAAAAAAAATTTATGAGATGTAAATTATCCTTTTTTATATTTGATTTTTGTTTGCCCTTCGCTGACATATTTTGTAAACACTGTGCACTTAGTGTTGTCCGAAGGCTTAGGTGGGACTCAAGCTCAGTGGTCGAGTGGTAAATGCGTCTGCACTACGAAGCAGAAGGTTGGGGGTTCGTGTCCAACCAGAAGTAAGCTTGTTGATTTTTTTTCTTGCAAACCCTCGGCCAAAACTCAATGTGTACAGTGTTTGTAAAATACTTCAGGGAAGGGCAACAAAAAAAATACATATATGAAAAAGAAGATCAATAATTGTATGGATGAAATCGAATAAAGTTGATTCCTACTTTCTAATACACAATTTCAAATTTCACAACTATAAACATAGAATTGAGATGCAGACCAATGCAAATGAGTCTTCACAGATGTTTGTCTTACCTGATTTGATAATTTTACCGAAGAAACTGGCCTTGTTCTCTCCTATCTTTTCGAGTCCTCGATGGGTAATCCCGAATCCGCTCAGTGAATGGACGTAGTTGTAGGCCCAAACAGATCCACGTAGGTCCTCAAACACTTTATATCTATCATTGAAAAATCATCAATACAAAATGATTAGCTTTGAAATATTTACAAAGAATCAGGGGCTGGGGGAGGGGGGGGGGATGTCAGGGGAAGAAAAGGGGTTGGGGATTATATTCCCCCCCCCCCAAAAAAAATGGACAAACACACTTTCCCCTTCCCAATTGTCACATTTGTGGAAGACAGTGTTTTAGTGAAGGTTTGCAGTAACACCATGTAGGCATGCAGAGTCTCTTTTGGGAAGATGTGTGGTTCTGAAAAAAAACCCACATCTTCCCCCCAAAAAATTCTACATGCTGGTACCGCAAACCTTTACTAAACCATGCCACCACGTAGTTAGACCAAGTAGTTAGCCCTGCAAATTGTCTTGCAAAGATGTTCCATCAACAAAACTGAGAATATGACAACATCAACTTGATCGTAAGGCAAGGCAGAGACTGATTTCAAAAAATATAATAATAATAACGGAAATTTATACTGCGCCATTATCCGCCATAAATGACACTCATGGCGCAAACAAACATTATATCAAATCAGAAATAACAAAACAATTAAATGTAACTAAACCAGAACATTCTGAGTGTTCTGAAACACATAGGTCTTTAGGGCAACTTTAAATTCAGAAAGCGATGAGATGTTGCGAATGGCGAGGGGTAGTTTGTTCCAAAGATGAGGACCTGTGTGAGAAAATGATCGATCACCCCAAGATTTGTGAGTGTGAGGGACAACCAGCAAAGAAGCATCAGAAGATCTCAATCGCCTGGATGGATTATACGGAGTTAATAGGTCTATGTTGTATTCAGGAGCTGAATCATGAAGGCAATGAAAAACAAACAGTAACAGTTTGTACTTAATCCGGTCAGCAATGACAACAACCCCAGAAAGTGAAGAAGAAACTCTGATCAGATGACAACCAACATTTGCCCAGGAAAAAAAAAAAGGCAACTGATGAACAGAAATCAAATTGTGATTTGTGAATAAAAACTTCCATTTGACTTCATTGCTTATCAGATCAAATTGAATATCAAACAGAAGGGAAGTACAGAATTGTTGTATGGGTAAATAAATCAACATCCAGGGGAAGAACACAATTCATTTTGGAGAAAAAGACAAGAAGGATTGATAGAAAAAGAAAATCTCCTCTTTTTTGGGCTGTTGTCTACATCTACATATACCTTTGTACAAAGTAATATTAGTACTTCTTTCCATCATCAGTAACATGACCAAATTGAAACCAACTACCAACTACCTGCTCCTCCGTCCAATCACATCCATATACTGTCATTATCCCCAAAGCCATTTTCAGGATGTATTCATCAAGTTTATTCCCACGTGACCGGTTGAACCAATTACAGGATGAGTCAAAAAGAAAGTGACTGAATTTGAAAAAAATGTTAAAATATTTAGCTTGTTCCATTTCAATAAAATACGGGTAAAGTACATCTTATTGACTATTAACTGTGAAAATTTCACTTAAATTGCATACTCTATTCCCAATTCATGTCTATTTCTATAAAATGATCACAAAACCTAGCTGTCCACCACTTATCAATGACCATATTGCGAACTGATAATACATCTCCCATTGAGGACAATGAAACATCCATCGTTTTCCCACCTCCGTGAATGAACCAGAACTTGCAAAGGAAAAGATACAAAAATCACCATCAATATTTCAAAGAAAGAGAGAGTTGACTTGTTTCTCATATTCAAAACACACAACCTGATAGTAAAAATTGTCTTGATTTCAATCATTAAAATTTCATTTGTACTTGAATAGTTGTGTATAATCTGTAATTCTCACTTAGCTCATTTAGCTTTCAATATTATCGCATTCCTTGGACAGCTACACAAATGGGTTCTTTTTAGTAAAACATGCATAACTTTGGATGGCATGATCAAATTTAGTGATTGGGTTTTTTCAGATGAGTGGAAGAACATGCTCTTTTAAGACATATTTCTTCAGTGTATCTAATTTGATTGCTTTTTAAGAAAAAATATCTTGAGTGCGGGTCACTTTCTTATTGACTCGCCCACTTTAAACACAATGTGAACATGCATCTCTCACACGCTAAACTTAATTGTCTTCCTTTTCTATCGTCCTCTTTTTTTTCTGTCTTTTCTTCTTGTACGGTAGCCCTCACATTGAGTGGCATTTATGCCTTGTGAAGGAACGACTTGCATAAAAAAACAATTACATGTACACAATATGCATGTTTAATCTGGAGCCAATCATTAAAACTGAAACAAATTCAATTCTCAGATTTCATGTCAATGCAAGTAGTGAAACTGACTAACATGCATCTGCTTTGGTTACAGGAACTAATACCACAAGATAGTCACATGCATTAAAATTGGACAGAAATGTGGGGGGGGGGGGGGAGAGAAGGAGAGAAAAGAAAAAGAAACTTTCTGTTTCAATTACACTTTGTTTAAAGTCTTGCAATCCCTGTAAGTATAAATCTGGAGTGATCTTGAAATAGAGAAGAACATTCTTTGCTGCATCTGAATAAAATGTCGCTCACTGAGCTCAATGCTACATTGTGCATGAACTATGGTAGATGGCTACCAAAACACCTCCACTCCATCAACTGGGTGGAAAACTGACGTTGAAAAGCATCTTGAGAACTATTACATGAGTAGAGAAAGAACTGAGCAAATATCATGGTTAAGTGCTGAAATCATTGCACCAATTGGCCTCTGCTTAAACTTTGTCTTTCTCTTCACAGTCATTCAAGTGAAGTCCATGCGTACAATCATCAACATCTACTTATCCAATCTGGCTGTGGCTGACTCCCTCTACCTTATAACTTACTTCATAATTGCACTGTTTTCACCTATAAAGTCCAACTTATTGGTCAAAAAGGCAATATTCAGTATCCAAAGCACGTTCCTCGCTACTTCTAATTTCTTTGTGGTTACCATAGCAGCTGAGAGATTCTCTGCAGTGTGCAATCCTATAACGTTCAAAGAAAAAGCCTCTAAATCTCGAGCAGCAAAGATATCAGCAGGACTCTGGGTGCCAACAATTATTGTTGGTGTGATTCTGATTTTCGTACCATTAACAGACGCTGTCTTCTATAAAGTCAACCTTGGGATTCTTTCCATTATTAACATTGCCTCTTTGATAGCAACTCTTGCTTTGTACATCTATGTAGTACTGAAAGTGTGCAAGCAATCAGCCCTGTTTCCGAACCGTCCCAAGCGAGCAGGCAAGGTCCTCTGCATGGTTATCATCAACACTGCTGTTTTCTTCATTCTGAACTCACTGTACACTGCAGCTTCAATTATGACAATTCATGTACTTGTAGTGGCATCAAAGTATACTTCAACTGCTCAGATTGTTGCCAATCTGGAACTTTCAGAGACAATAAATATTCTGATTATATGCATTGCAATTTTGCAACTGACCAATAGCTCAATTAATTCCCTGGTCTACAGTGCCACAAATGCTGACTTTCGTGAAGCTGTAGTCAAGGCTTTCTCATTCCTGAAACTGTGCTGTCGTTGTTGCCCAAGATGGAATCCCAGCCGACCATCACAGCCAGGAAAGCAGATCGAGCTTCATGTGATTCCGCGGGCAGAAAATGACCAAGAGCACCGTGCTGCCAGGCCAAGCAGCAGCAAGCCACCAAGCCAAGGGCATGCACAACACACAGCGAGTCAGCAGTCACTGGACAGCTGTCAAGAACAATGTTCCAGGCAAAGCAGCAGCAAGGCATCCATGCACAGTCTGCAGCATGTTCAAGTGCATGTTGAGGTACATGCAGAACCAGCAGGGACCCCAGCGCTTGCAAGTTCTCATTAGGAACAATGCTCTAGTCTGACTGACTGCAAGCTATCCATGCAAGGGGAACAGTGTGTACATCCAGAACCAGCAGAGAGCCAGCAGTCACTTGCAAGTACTCAGGAACAATGTCCTGGGCTGACTGTCACCGAGCCATCAGCACAAGGGCAGCAGTATGCACATCCAGAACCAGAAGGGATCTAATCTTTGGAAAGTTGTCAAGAACAATGTTCACTGGTACCTGATAAGTGCAAGCTGTCTTTAAGGGCAGCAGTGTGTAGAGTGAGTGCTGCTTTTGAACTTGCTGTGTTCAAAGTGTAGAGCAGATTTAAGGCCGTTTCATACATGTTCTTCATTGGAATGCCAATTAAGTAGATTTGACATCGAGAAACATTAACAACACAATATAATGGAGTTGAAATGTGTTTTACTTCAGCGAATTGCCAATACATGTACGCACCATGACATCAGTAATGTGCAGGCCCGCCCAGAGCAGATTGCAACCAACTATCAGTAAAGGGAACAGCTGGTATTCATGCAATGTATGTATGTAAAAGGTTCAGAAATTAATAAATCCCAAATAGTTTAATTATTTGAATCAAACTTTTGTTCGTGTTTAAAGGTAGAGTAGATCATTTGCAGCCATCCAAAAGGTAACTGACGAAATTATTGTTAAAGGCTTTTGGTTTTAATGGCACTAAACTCCCTGTGAAATCATTCTTTTTGGCATGCTGTCATTTGAAGGCAACAATGAAAGAAAGCCATTTCCAACAATGCATCATGTTAGTTCATGTAGTTGGTTTGTTAATTCGGTGAATCCATGAATATGTGCGCGCAAGCGTCGACACAACGCACACGCACACTAGGTTGCTATTATTCGTCAGTTCAGTGCATGACATCACGTAGCTGCAATTGACTGAATGAGAATGTGTCCCTGGGGCTGAATTCGGACGCAATATAAAACATGACTCAGCAACTTTGGAATTGAACCTGAGATCTTAGAGTATATGTTTGGAATATACTGCATTCACAGAGCTAAAACTTCATCATGTTAGTTGTTAAGCACCCGTTTTTAGATTTTGAGCACTTTTGTTGCTTCAAATGAAAAAAAAAATGCACAAATGACAAATGATCTACCCTTCCTTTTAATGAGCTTGTTTGTTACTTTTTTTCAGTGTGACAATGTACATGTATTGGTACTAACATATGGAATTCCTGAAATCTTTTCACTGTAAATAAAGTTTTTTTTTAAGTGCCTTTGAAACAGATTATGAGGTTTTTATTTTAGGAACTATATTCCAAGTCTTTGGATGTTTCAGGCTTTAAACATTTGTACGAAGTTCCATATACATGAGCAATACAGTGATGTCATGAGCTGGAACTTCAGTGTCACTGCTGTTTGAGGGGAAAATAATGTTAACAGAAGTGTTTTGATCAAGTTTGATGTGACTGTTGTGTTCATTAGCACATACCATGCAGCCAGTGAGATACTTAAATGTACAAACCTTTACACATGTACAATGCAATGAATTTTAGGTTCATAAATTATACAGAAAATCCCAAAGCTGTGAAGTGTAAAATACCTAAATCAGCATCACAGCAACATTAGAAACAATTGTGAACATGTGCACGGGCATTGCAAAAAAGTGTGCGTTAAATGTGGTCATTACTTTCATACAAACACAGGGCTAGAATATTTCATGTTTTAATGAAATTCATTTTACAGCCTTTTGATTCTGTTATTAACAGACCTTGACAAATCCCAAGCATGGAGCACAATACATACATACTCCTAAAAAGGCACAAACTGTATGGTTATTGTTATTGAGGGTTCAATATTTAGGGACCAAACTCACCGCAAATCCAAAATGTCTTGGGAGATTTTGGATCTCAATCTTGAAGATCTCTGAGGTGAAAAGCTGTTGCGTCAGATAGTGATAAGGATCCGTTATGGCAGCGCCAGTCACCGGTACGTCAGAGGTGCTGGTGGAATGGTTATCTTGTGGGTCAAGACCTGATGCACAAATGAACATATTAAAAAACTTGATATGGCTAGAGCTATATTGTCAAGGTCTTCACCCAAAACAATTACATGGGAACAATCTGACAATAGCCGTAGCCATAGCTCTAGAAGCCCGTTTCAGACACAGCCTAAGTAACAGATCAACAAAGTTGCAAGTTATGCATTAGGAGCATCTGATTCCAAATACATTACACCAATCTTTGTGCATACTTGTAGCACAACGTGGAAAATACTTTTTGCAGACCAAATAAAGTGCAGAATTTTTGTTCAAACTTTCTTAAATTCTATCTTTAGCAAGGAGAAATCCAATTGAATAGATGTTTTGCTGCAGAGCACAGACATATAATATACGAAACCATTGTAGGCTTTAGATGTACAGTATGGGATTTAAATCTGGTGTATTAAAGGTGTCATCACAGCTACTACATTGTAGCTGGAAAAAAATGTAGTTGATAGTTGAAGTCAGCAATTTGTACTCCACTTCTGTCAATAGAGCGTGCAAGTTGACCTCAAAAACCTAGGTGATTTTACTAGGTTTATCCAGTCAAGGGCAAAGAATGGGTTCTGAACAAGAAAAAAATCATTCCAATTTACAACACATTCAAAAAATATTGCAAGTTGATTACTATAGTAAATTGAAAAAATGTGGACCTCCACTTCCATTCATTGGGTGAATTCAAAGACGGGAGTCTGTGGCTAGACTAGTCAGTGTTTGGTACCAAGATGTTCACATGAAAAGTGAATGTGAACTGGCGAGACTTTCATGCTCTATAATTGTACATAATCTGTGTAGCACCACTAGTCTGCTGTATTACATTATGAGCTCCACGTCTGTATGATGTTTAAATGCAAAGCAATATTCTAATATTTATTATAGATGGACTCAAGGGTACTTCGAATTTGGGTAATTGAAAAATCAATGCTGTAAAATATGAATGTTGTTGCAAAGTTAGCATCATACAAGATGTACCTTAATTTGCACAGTATCAAAGGAATTGCTGCTTTTTATATGTTCAATAGAGCTGCTATTTCCTTGTGTAATTTAAAACTCTAAACACAAATAATACAGAAATCGGTGTTTGAGCTCTTACGTCTTTCTGATACCTAGTAACATTTGAAAAAAAACTACAGGGCAAACCATGTTTCTAAAAGTCACATACTTTTTATAGGACGAACAAATTTGCGTGTAAAAGCAAGATCAGTGATAAAATAAATAAAAGTGTACACTAGCAACATTTAAATAAACAGTGATTTTCCTGAATTTTGTATTTAAAACCTAATTCTTGCTTGTACAAATGTAATTGTTGAAAAATCCCTACTGAGTGAAAGAGCTTGCTGGTCAATGTTGAAAGTACAAACATAACACCCTCAATATTCATGCCACGAAAGTAAGCCAACATATTGGTCAGCAAAGGGGATGACAAGGGTTTAAGTCTTTTGTGGCTTGTTTCTTTCTTTCCAATAATTAATTCCTGACAGACATAATAGACAATGCACAATATGTATACCTGTCAATCTTTCTGTGTGTTGCATTCTGATTGGTTGGAATTGATCAGCATTAGCTACTAATAGGCCACGCCCCTCGACAGCCGATCCAATCAAACATGAAAGCTGATCTACGTCTTTTACCAAAATGGAACTTCAGAGGAAATACTTACCTTTGTAAGCGCCAAGCCGGAAACCAACAGTGTTATCTGTCAATGAAAATAAGAAGACATGATACTGAAACTATTGCACAATTTATCCAGGGCCAAGTTTCATGAAAACCTGACAAAAAAATTAGGGGAATAACTGAGAAAAAATCCTGGAACTTTCTGTTCAGCTTTCATAACAGGTGCATTAAGTACATGTGTGTACACTTTATATCCAGGCGAGGGGGTACTTGTGAACGGAGCGCATACACACACAAAATGAAGAGATTGCATAAATAAAAATAAATGCCAGTTTCACTCACCGATGCCATCTACACTCTTGCCGATGGTAAACTCACACTTGTTGCGATAACTCTCTAATACTGGCTGTGAGTGTGCAAACAAACAATGAAAATGAAAGGAACAAATCAGACATCTCCAATGTCAGGAATATTTACCCCACAAAAGATTCACATGCTGTATAGTTTATCTAACAAGAAATCCAGGTTGAAATATAAATTTAGTACAAGTAAGGTGACTCTATCTATCTACCTGAGTTCAAAGATCACACCAGTCAAGCTAACCTAACACTATGTGCCAATGTGAACTATCATTGAGATTATAATTCATAAAATCATTCACAATACTACAAATAAATTTAAATAAAAGCTATATTTTTATCAACAAATATTTGTCACCTAGCTTACTCACCGATGGCTTAATTGGCTGCAACTCACATGCCATTCCACTGTGGTTCTTCCTGTCAATCAAATGAAGAGTGCACTATTAAACATGAGGGTGTGGGTTCGAATCCCACTCCAACAGGCTTGTGAATTTCTTGTGGTAACCAAAGCTATATATGCACAAGATTCAAACTGGCCCACTAACCTTTGCAAGCTCTGTTATTGAGTGGTTAAGATGTCTGCACTAGTAAGCAGGAGGTCATGGGTTCATATCCCACCCAAGCAAGCTTGCAGAATCTTTGCTTGTAAGCTCTCAGACAGCACTGAATATAGGTTGCATTCAAATTTACATTGGTGAAGGTCAAAACCAGGTATTCACATTCACAACTCCCCTACGTAAACAATTAATTAAACTCATTGATTGTGGCACCTGCTATATCAGATTGGGGCCCGCCAGCCAACCCCAGCAAGCCTGGTGGTCAAGTAGTTGAGACATCTGCACTAGGAAGCAGGAGATTGTTGGTGCGAGTCTCATTCTAGCAGCTTATGAATTGTGAAGTTTGGTTTTGTGTTCATTTTTCTGCTTTCTGTTTGTAAACATTTTTTTTTACCAACTTCCCCCCCTCCCCTTTTAATCTTTGGGACTTTTGTGTGTGGAAAGGAAGTTTATTTCAGAAGTTGGCCCAAAGTTTGCTGAGTTTTAATTGATTCTCAAGAAAAATGAGGCATCATTTTTCTGGACTTTTAATGAAATTTCAGGGCAGCTGTACATGTAAGTCCACTTGCCAGAAAACTGTGTCTGGAAACAGTTTTTTGTCAACGAAGATCACATTTCCATTCTGGCCCACAACCATCCCGTGTCTTTGGCGGGTAGCTCACCTTTGTTGCTTCAGCCAGGGAGGCATCTTCCCAATGTTCCGTTGCAGCATCTTGGATAAATTCCTCAGAAACTCCCTGGTGTTAGTCTGTTTGGTGGATAGCTGGTCCTCATACGGCTGGTTCCACAGTGGAGTCACCGTGTTGTTTAACCTGCAGATTGGGAAAAGATGTGAAAAGCACGTTCAGTATTTCAGAGTCTTAACAAATTTTGGAAAAAGTGAATAGCTCAACTGCTCTAAGCCTTTTTCGATATGGCAGACACAATACAAGGGTGTTGTTTGATTTGGGTATATTGGGGTAACTTATGCAAAAGACTAGACCCAAACCAAATAGCGCCCTCGTATTGTGTCCACCGTATCTCCAAAGGGTAATGGATTGTGTGTGGAACTTGTCATCTTTCTACATACAACCATTCTCCTAACTACAGTTCATAGTTCTGGTAGTGCATGAGCAAATTAAAGATTAAGCTTGAAACAATGAGGGTAATGTGTTCAACTTAGACAGTTATCAGATAAAATAAGAATCATCTGAAACTGTGAATCGCACACACACTCTACACAGACATGCCACCTTTAATGCTGTACCTTCTAGGAAAAAAAACAAGGAAAACTGTCCACATAACAGTTTTACTCAACAAATGCCGGATGAAGTACTAAATTTACTTAAAGTTCCATGCTATTTTCGAGTTTCATCCCGATAAACAGATTCTTTACCAATCTGCTATTTTTCAAGCAATGCAAAAGTTATTCACTTTTGAATGAAACACCAAACACAAAAAAGCTCACGTTCAGTTATTGAATTATTACTTTACAATTCCAAATTATTGGCTGCCAAACATAATTTCTGTTCTTGTTGGATAGGCTGGTATCAATAATGTACGGACGGGAGCCAATCTGTTGGCAAAGCTGGTCATCAGTTTAGGCCAAGAACAAAAAGAAAAGTTCATGGGTAATTTCTTAGTATAACATTTGATAGCAGAATTCAAAGTACACTTTCAATTTCAAGCAAGAGAGTGTAAGAATTCCATGGTTTCAAATCTTTGTTGATGCAGTGACTATTTGTATCTGTATTTTAAATGTCTTTCTTGATTATCCAAACACCAAATCTAAAGCTTGTGTCAAGTTTCTATATGTGAGATATAAATAAATATGTTGTAAGCAAAATGTAGTGAACGACCTGAAAGATTTTGTGTCATTTTTTGATCTGCATCTAATTTTATTTAGTTATAGATAATTCAAGTGTTACGTTATGTCTGTGATCTTTTATGAGCTGTAAAACTCTACATGTAAAAAGTGCAGAGTGCCATTTCACTTTTTTTTTAAGTAACCTACATGTAGATATGAGCAAAACCTTAGTGACAGATTACACAATGTACATGTAAAAAAGTCTTGAAGAGAAAATAAAAAGTTATTCTGAAGCACATCGATCTATGCCAAAGTCAACTGTGAAACTCTATTGTCTACTTTGGTTTAGTATGCATTCAATACAAGGAACAGAGAGCTAATCCTTACAAGTCTTAGAGATAAAAAAACACTAAGGGCAAAAATGCAGAACCTTTTTTTAACTACACATTGCTGCAGGTCTTATATTCGCTGTTAGTATAAAACTGGAGTGATCTTGACTAGGACAGAACACTCTTTGCTACATCTGAATAAAATGTTGGATATGGAGAACGATGAAGTTGAAAAGCACCTTGAGAACTTTATCAAGACTCACAAAAGAAATGAACAAATACTATGGTTAAGTACTGAAATCAATGCACCAATCGGCCTCCTCTTAAACTTGGTCTTTCTCTTCACAGTTATTCGAGTGAAGTCAATGCGTACAATCATCAACATCTACTTATCCAATCTGGCTGTGGCTGACTTGCTCTTCCTTATGACTCAATGTATATTTGTATTGTGTTCATCCAAAGTGTACAAAGCATTCCAGAGTGTCAAATAAATCCCGGGACATACCGTTATTTCGTTTTACGGTTTTGGATTTCCTCAAAAACAAAAACAGTAAGCGAACCATTGACTGTTTTGTCGTTTTACAGTTTTATAAAACGACAAACGGTATTAACATAATACGGTTTCTCCGTTTTATAAGTTTAGTAAAATTCATTATAGCAATACGATCGATTATTTTTGTTTTACACAAATAACTTTGAAAAACAGCAAAACGGTCAGTATTGAATACACACTGTTTTTTATTTTAGTGTCATAGTTAACAGTCCGTGGTGCATTTTGTGGCGGTGGGCAAGGGGGTGGAGGGGGACCCTGCTTTACACGAGTGTTAGCTCGGCATAATTAATGCGTGGTGTGATTCCTGGCGCGGACCCTGACCCCCTTCTCATGCCATTCAGTTGGTGGGGCTTAAAGAGTTGCAAGCAAAAATGGCGCTGGAAAACTGCAAGGGAGGGCATTACTTTTCACAATGGATACAGGATGGTATATATAAGACGTTTGATGAAGTTGCAGATATTTTGAAGGAAATCGGAGTTTAAGTCGACGCGGCTCTTCAATAGCTAATTCGCAAATTCTGTCATGAGAACGAAAATGTAAGGAGGGCCCAGGCAATGACTCGATCCCTAGGAAGCATTAACATTCCTAAGTGCATTGCTTAATTGCCGAACCTAAATCAAAAAAATGGTCGGCAAGAGTATTGACCATTTTGTCATTGTCATGATTTTGTAAAACAACACTCTAAAATAAAGCAACTAACCGTTTAACACTTTCTACAATTAAAAACAACAACAAAAAGTATTTTTTGTGTGTGACTTGATACAGTTTGACCGTTTTACAAAACTGTAAAACGACAAAATGGTCAATAGTTCGTTCACAGGGTTTTTTGTTTAGGAAATCCAAAACGGTAAAACAAAATAACGGTAGAGAGACTCTCTGCAGTGCGCAATCCTCTGACATTCAAGGAAAAAGCCTCTAAATCTCGAGCAGCAAAGATATCAGCAGGACTCTGGGTGCCAACAATTATTGTTGGTGTGATCCCAATATTCTTGCCAGAGACTTTCTTTAAAGACATCTTTTTTTGGATTAATTTTGTTACCAACACAACCTGTTTAGTAGCCACTCTTGCTTTGTACATCTTGGTAGTAGTTAAAGTGTGCAAGCAATCAGCACAGTTGCCAAATTGTCCCAAGCGAGCAGGCAAGCTCCTCTGTATGGTTATCATCAATACTGCCATTTTGTTTCATTCTGAACTCACTGAACGTTTCAGCTGCAATTATTTATACTCTGGGAACATCTTTTACTTTGCCTGCCAAAGCTATTGAATATCTAGAACTTGCAGAAAATCTTCAGACTTATCAATAGCTCAATTAATTCCATCGTCTACAGTGCTGACTAACGCTGACTATCGTGCAGCTGTCGTCAAGGCTTTCTCATTCCTCAAACTGTGCTGTCGTTGCTTCCCAAGACGGAATCCCAGCCGACCATTGCAGCCAGGGAAGCAGATTGAGCTTCATGTGATTCCACATGCTGGCAGAAAATGACCAAGAGCACCATGCTGCCAGGCCAAGCAGCAGCAAGCCACCAAGCCAAGGGCATGCACAATACACAGAGAGTCAGCAGTCACTGGAAAGCTGTCAAGAACAATGTTCTCTTTTCTCAGTGCTTGCACACGCGGTACACAATGCATTGATGTTCGTGTATGAGGCAACTTTCTCTCGGGAGGTAAAGCCCCTGTCACACTGTCTGCGATCTTATGTGCGCTCTTACTGCGTCCTTGAAAAATAGCTGGGGTGCAAAAACAACTACTAGATCGCAGCAACAACTACATAGGTTGCCAGATGGGCACCGGAGGGTCTTAATGGTCTCCGATGAGCGCCAAGATCTTTGAACATGACCAAAACAATCGCAACACCTCTGCGCTCTGGCCAAGGCGCCACAATGACGCAACTCGAGGGGCTGTGCGAGCGTGAATTGTGCGACATTGAAGTGGCATTGAGGCAGCCTAGGCGCAAGACAGTTGATGTAGTCTCCATGAGAAACTAACTCGACTGCGATGAACTTGTAGAATAATTTTGAAACTGGACTGTGTATTGACCATTTTGTCGTGGTATTTATACAGCGCAAGTGACGTCCCATGAGCGTATTTTGGTCGAATAGAGAGCGCGACGTGAGCTACAAGGACGTATCAACAGTGAGCAGAGCATAGTGTGAGCGCAGTGACAGCGCAGCGGCAGCGACTAGATAGAGTAATTGAGCTTGACAGGGGCGCATAGACGAGTTGAGCGCATCGTAAGCGTGGGGAGAGCACAGTATGAGCGTAGCTTGAGCTTCTTTGATACAGAAAATTGTCATTGCGATTGTTAAATTTATGAAATATTTTTGGTCGCCGTAAGGTCTCCTATGAGATCGCATATAATGTGACAGGCCCTTAACACACTGAGTAAACAGTGTATACACGTCGGAGAAGGGCGAAACCTAATTTTCATCTGCAAAAATTCCATCTTGTGATTGGTGCATATTACTGTGAAACACCTTACTGGTAACGAGAAACATTCACAGCATATTATCAAGAATAGAGAAGTATTTTACTGTAACGTAGGGAATTGTCAATACTTCCTGTGTCATCAGTAATGTGCAGGCCCAGAACAGATTGCAACCAACTGTCAGTGTCACATTCCCTGGTTTGCCCCTCCCCAAGAAATATGACCCTCAGAAGTCTGGTACACCCGTCACACAAAATAAATTGTCACACAAAATAAATTGTCAATTCACTCGACAATTTATTTTGTGTGACGGTGTACCAGACTACTGAGGGTTATATTTCTTGGGGAGGAGCAAACCAGGGAATGTGACAAATGGGGACTCGTCCGGGAAATGAAAACACAAATTGAGAAAAGCCGGTAGTCTCAGGTGTGTGGTTATACACGATACTTCAAGATTGATACAGGGCGAGTTAAAAAAAAAATGGAACCAAAATCCCAAAAATTATATTTCATATTTAAAAAATATGTAGCATCAAAAATAATGAAGGGAAAGCAAACATCTTAAGGTACTTTAAGATGAAAAAATGGATAAGTAAAGTGGTCAATCCATTCAGAAAATATCACCATTTAAACACAATGACCCAAAAAACCTGTCTCCTCAAAAATATGTGATTTCAAGAATCGTTGTCACAATTGTCTTCAAACATCTCCAGCAATAAACTCTCAGTTTAAACATTAAAAAGGTTCATCAGAATCACTTTGAAGGCCTGTCCTTTAAAACTATAGTCCATCATTTGTGATAAGTGCATTTTGTTCGTTTGAAGCAATAAATGTGTTCAAAATCTAATGAAGGATACTGAACAACTTACTTGATGAAGTTTCAGCTCAGCTTCAGCTTTATATTCCGAGAAAAACAGCATTCTAGGATCTCAATTTCAAATCAAAAGTTGCTAAATCATGTTCGAATTGTTTTGAATTGCAGCTTTACGCGATGTCGCGCACTGATCCGAAAAATTATAGCAACCGCGCGCGCCTGTGCGTCGTTCCAATGCTTGTGCGCACTGCGCTGAATAACAAAACGAACTACTAATTTAAATTTTCCTATGGTGCTTCTTAAGACGCACCATTGGAAATGAGTTTCGTTGATTTCTTGGAATTGAGAGCTTGCCAGAAAGGATAATTTCACAGGGAGTTTAGTTCCCTTACTATCTTTACAGGGGTTGCCCTTAACTTTTTTTTTGACTGGCCAGCCTGACCAGTTGGCCAGAATTTTGACTGGTCCGCCAGGTTTTTGACTGGTCCGTCTTATACAGCGTGTACCCACCAGTTAATCAGTTTCACATCAGTCTTATTAAACTAGACTATAGTCAACACCCATGTCACTTGAGCAATAGAGGTCTATTTTCTTCCTCCATGATCTGAGGCCGCAAAAAAATATAAAGTTCTGCCTCAGATGACATGTCTTTTAAAAATAGGGTTGGTAGGTCTGATTTTTGGGGGTTTTTTGGCCATTTTTTTTATGCAGCTTGAAAAGGGTATTCAATTAGGCCTCAGTAGGCGAAGTTTTAGCCTGATTTATTTTCATTGTCTACGAACAAGGGCGGATCCAGAACACATTTTTTTGGGGGGCCAAAAAAAATTGTGGTCCCCAAAAAAAGTGGGTCAAAAAAATTACGGCGTGGGGTTCGGGGCCCGCTTAAGGGCCCCAAAAACATTTTGGATTCTAGATGCTCTGTGGTGCGATCTGAGGCAATTTCTGACCACTTTAACCAATGTTTTTTTTTTGAGGAAAAGATGGTGGTGTACTCATTTGCCTGCCTTTATTGCGATGTCACATAAAAAAAAAAAAATTGGTTTCAGTTTTTTTTTGGGGGGGGGGCCATGGCCCCCTTTGCCCCCCCCCCCCCCCCCCCCCCGGATCCGCCCTTGACTACGAAAGCTTTACACAAAATGATGGCCACAAAAAGTGAATAAAACCTACCTTAATTAGGCCCAAAAAAAAGTTCTGCTTCCGATTACATGCCTTTCAAAAATAGGGTCGGTCGGTCGGTCGGTCGGAAATTCTTTTTTTGCCAATTTTTTTTATGCAGAGTGAATGGGGTATTCATTTTTTTATATGCGAAGTATCAGCCTGAACTATTTTCATTGCACTACGAAAGCTATACACGAAATAGCGACAAAAAGTGAATAAAACCTACCTTTAATTATTGTCAATAGGCCTATATTTACGTTCGATAATTTCAAATAAATGGTAATCCTTACTTTTAGGACACCTCTATTTTGTACGAGTTCTGTTCAAAACTGACTTTTGCAGATGACTGTCCAGTACCAAAGTGACTTTTGCAGGCTAAAGAAGTCTTTTTTCTTCAGACAAACTCATGTTAGTTATAATTTTGAAAGCACTTTCAAGGAAAAAGTGACTTTCCTACCTTTTTTGGCAGTTCGCCATCTTGCTTTTTAAATGTATTTTCTGTTTGTCATCGTCCCCTCATAAATCAAAACCCTGCCCTCTTTCTACAAAATCAAACCTGCTGATATTCAAGAGGTGTCATTGGCAACTGTTCAAATGTGCCAAGAAATACCAGAATGTCACTTCTGAGTGTCATTTAGTCAGCTGTTTTGGTGAGTCTTTTAACCTTATATAGGAAAGGGGTCCTAAAAATAAGGATTACCCAAAAATTAATGGAAAATTCAGGTCGTTCGCACCATATGCACATCGCTAGTCAAGACATGGGGAGCTGGCCAAAACTCTGAGGTGTGTGATGCGTGCGTGTGTGGCGAGCGGCCCACCATGGGCCGACAGACCCGTTTTCACGGTCAAAAATTTCGGGAAACACACGGCATGTATCACTCCAAATACGAGTAGTGCGTTCTCAAAATGAACTCTTGAACACAGAAAATACATACACAGACAAGCTAGATCAATTCTGTATAAAATTAACTTGCAAAAATGTTCTTTCTCCATTGGTGTTTTCTTGGCATTTTTACGATGTCGAATCCGACCAGTTGACAGAGCACGTGCCTGGCGCCTGCACGATGCATATCAGCAATGCTCTAGCGCTGACGATCGCATAGCCGTGCACAGACTAGTTACCGCATTTTCATCATGATGTCTTCTAAATTGGCGCGGCGGGAACCAGTCATCGCCGCATTGGGCTGGATTACGGGTTACCGGATTACGCACATGATTATAGTCACCGTGACATCAAATTGCGAAGTAGTCATATCGCGAAGCGAATTTGTAAAAATAACGGAGGTTTCTTTTGAAAAAAATAGCGAATGTACATATAAGTAAGAAACCAAATAAATACAACAAGCATTTTTTTGACACAGATTTTTTCAGCTGGCCAGCCGGACCACTTGGCAAGGTGTTTCAGCTGGTCCGCCGGCAATTCAACTGGCGTTTGGCCAGCGGACCACCGCTAAGGTCGAACCCTGATAGTGCATTAAGTCAAAAGCTATTGCCACAGACAACAATGCCTGTCTCATCAGACACAGCCTCACATACCTAGTCTAGGGGCTAGACGATGTTATGGTCGGATACGCAATTACCCTGCTACAGCGATGACCCACCGTCACAAGAGGTGGCTATCAAAACCAACCAATATCCCCCACCATCGGAACGTCTAGGCCAACTCATAAAATCTCTCCCCCCCCCCAAAAAAAAATGGGGGAAGTGCGCATGCCCTACTTCCGCAGGCAATTACTGTTCATTTTCAGTCCCACACAAACTACACACAACAAAAGTGCTGACCAGTGAAGTTGCACAAACGTCTTGCTGCATCTTTTACGTTACTTGAAGAAATTTGAAAGTTTCCTTGGGAACTACTGTGAATTGTTTTTGAATGCGCGCTGCATATATTATTAGGCCAAAGGTGCGCGCACATTACACAACCAGTAGGAATTGGCCTATACGTTGTTCCGACGGGTTCGTGGGTGATATTGGTTGGTCAGTGGGTGTGGGTTTATCACTGCAGCAGGTTATTGCATATCAAACCATAACAATGTCTAGCCGTTAAGCCTCAGTCATACATTCACTGTTTGGAGCTACAGCTATCCACAGTTGAGAATTGTGATAACCGTGGGAGTACTGTATTCATCCTAAATATCTGCGTGGTTATCCGTCATCTTCCTTTGGTATTCGTGGAGGCGCTACGGAACTTTTAAACTGTTCCAAACGTCCGTGGTGAATCGTCATGAAAATCAATGCGCAGTGAAACCCGGGGACATCCATAGAACAACTGTACTAATTCGTAGTGTTATTTGTAGCTATTTGTACATACTCTTGGAGATTTGTAGCTTGTACATACTCTTGGAGATTTGTAGCTCATTCGTGGTGGAAATCTATTCTCTACGAATTCACTACAAATGTCCTACGGTTATGCCCAGATATGCTTGAATTCTGCTAAGGTTGTACTACGAATATGACTATGCTTTATTTGTAGGAGAACCTTGGTCATCCGTGGCCCAATCGCAGACAACTGTGGCATTAACATCATTATTCTTGGTAATACTGTCAATATTCGTAAACAATCCATTCAAGAAACCGTGGTGTATTCCTAGAGAAACCTCCGAAAGTTGTGGCTATCCGTCCTGAAACCCTAGTGCATTCTTAGAAAGTCAATTTCTCCATGAGTCTTGACGGTTCATTGTGATCAATTGATTCTTGGTAAACGGTGGATATTCGTAGGTCCAACCGTGAATGTGTTACTAGGGCCTTAAGACTATGACATACCTTGATCTTATTGCTGAGAGTCTGCATCTCAGTGGACAGTGTCTGCACCTTGTAGTGTAGCTCCTGGGTGGAGTCCCTGGTGGGTCTGTAGTTGGCATACTTCTCGTGTACGGCGTGGTAGATTTCACCCTTGATCTCATCAATGTGAGTTGATAATTTGCCGATGCGCGTCCCCAGGTCTTCCTTTTCCAACAGATCTGGGCAAAGAATTACAAAATATTGGGTGAGTAAAAAACACCAAAACCCAAATAGCAGGACCAGCTTTCGAATGAAGTTTTGCCTGTAGCACTTTTAAACTCTAGGATATAAAAACCCAATCAATAAGCTAGTGGACTTGTAACGGTTAATAAGGCACGTATGTTTCAGCCGCTCATTTAGTTTGTGCGCATGTGCACTCAAAATATGAAATACTGATAATCAGCAAACATGGATGCCTGCAGTGGCAGTTTGAGCCACTGAAGTATCGGTCAACATCACGCTCAAAGTACTTAAATAAATTTTTCTTTCCACGTAGACAGGAATTTAAGGCAATCAAAGTCACTTTTGCAAACCTTAGCGCTAAAAAACAGAGAGTATTTGTTGCATTTTTTTTGTTTTTCCATGTCGTGTAGTAGGAAAGTATTGGGTCACAAATTCAAAACAGGCGACAGTTTAGGGGATAATTTTTGCAGTTTTGCCGAGTAATTGTAAACTGTCTTCACTGAAAATGGTCAAGAATGCCACGGAAAGTTTAAATATCATTTAAGTCGGAAACCGTTTCAATGAGAAAAGTAAGGTCTCACGTTATACGTTTTTTTTTTTGAATGTAACGTTAGTGTGCACGTACCTGTACACAGACCCTGGAATTTGGCCCGTTAACATGGCTAGCCACGCGCCACGTGCTGCGGCGCTCCATTTGTAATCTTTCGACGCGTTGGAAATGTATACATTTAACTGAAACGATTTACAACTGACTGGTTCCCGGCCCAGAAATGCAGTTAAGTACAATCATAGAGGGCACGAAGCTTTCAAAATGGGTTTACTCGAAAAATGACGATTTTTATAAGCTACAGGTTTCCTCTTACATTAAATCACATGTAAAATGAAAATAATCTATCATCCTTTCCGATGGAACTACGGCTGATCTAAGGTAAACCCGGCAAATTGTCCAAATGTGTGAACCAAACTCAAAGGCAAACGATGTTTTTTCCTTTTCATTTTGTACGTTTTTTGTCCATAATTATTATTTTTTTTTATATATTTGAAAAGGTAGAGACAATTGTAGAGAGACACTGTAGAGACAATTTATATCTTTGAAATTTCCCGTTCAATTCTGAGAGCTCCCCTCGCGATCTTGAACACGTTAAATTTCCGACTCGTGTTGTTAATGTTTGAACGACGCGATTTCTTCTTCATGCCCAGCGTACATTCGATGGTCCCCGTATCCCGAGTGCGATTCCGTTACCGAGCGCGCGCAATGCATCGATTATGATAATGAGTAGGCTGGATCAGGTTTGTAAACACATGTGCATTTCGAACGATAATAGGGAGTCGTGAACTCTAGCGCAGCTTTTATGGCGGATACCAGTTCAAGCTGGTTCCCGATATCCTTTTACAGTTCGAAATGCACTTGTGTTTACAAACGTGATAATTATCATAATCGATGCATCGCACGCGCTCGGTATCGGAATCGCACTCGGGATACGGGGACCATCGAATGTACGCTGGGCATGAAGAAAAAATCACGTCGCTCAAACATTAACACGAGTCAGAAATTTAACGTGTTCAAGATCGCAAGGGGAGCTCTCAGAATTGAACGAGAAATTTCACTTTTCTTTCGGACCGTAAGTAAACTTCAGTACAACCATCTTAATCATTGATATCTACTTGTACCTCAGGTGGCATATCTAGTAATTTGGAGGCCGTTTTGAGGGTGAAATCTGATGTTTTTTTGTTGGAAAATGTTGGTTTCTGGGACAGTGACAGGATGATGTTGTCCAGCTCGCACTATTAGCTTGGACCTTACTATCACCAGACCATGTCCGAATGTTAAAAAGGTGATAAGTTTGGTCCAAGTTACTCAGACTAAGTATGTCATTGGTCATTCAATGCCAATTGTTCAGATGGGTCAAGAAATATCAGAATGTCAATTTTGAGTGTCATGATTTAGTCAACTGTTTTGGTGAGTCTTTCCCTCCTTACGTAGGAACAGGGTCATAATATACTCATAGAGTCAGAACCCCGCAAAATTGTTGTCAGCACAAAACACTAATTAAGTACAAAAACGTCCATCCCAACCAAGCTTTTTCCCACAGAACCGCTGCTCAGTTTGCCCCTACACTCCGTACAATACCTCATGACATACTCACGTTATGTGCACCCAACAAACATCGATGGATTCTGTCTGTTTTCGGCAAAAATGATGAAAAATATGCCCTTTCTGCACTGAGCCAACCTAACACTTGAAACGAGCACGCGCGCAGAATGATCGCAGTCATTTTCGGGTTCAATCGCTAGGAGCGCGCCGCGGGGGGTACGTACTTGCACTTGAAGTTGTACGCATGCGCATACTATCGTTCCGCTCCTACACCATACCCCCGCGGCGAGCTCCGAGCGATCGAACCGAAAATGACTGCGATCATTCAGGGCGCGTGCTCGTTTCAAGTGTTAGGTTGGCTCAGTGCGGAAAGGGCATATTTTTCATCATTTTTGCCGAAAACAGACAGAATCCACCGATGTTTGTTGGGTGCACATAACGTGAGTACATGTATGTCATGAGGTACTGTACGGAGTTTAGGGGCAAACTGTGCAGCGGTTCTGTGGGAAAAAGCTTGGTTGGGATGGACGTTTTTGTACTTAATTAGTGTTTTGTGCTGACAACAATTTTGCGGGGTTCTGTGTCTATGAGGCTCACTGGAGAGCCTCATAGTTCTTGGAGTAGTCATAATACTAGTAAGGATTACCGGGCGAAGCTTAGTGACCGACACCTGTTCTCATACGTTGTATCACGCAACCGATGCAACGATAAAGATCGAATACTTACCAACCAAAAAGCGTTTCAAATACTCGGCCTACATAGGAATTAAATGCACTAAGTTTTTATTTTTCCTACAATAATCTCTGGAACTTTTTTGAGAGAACCTTTGTCTGAAAGGTTAGTATTATTGGAAAACAGCTGAGTTTTACCCGTGTTTGCGAGCAGAACATCGGTGACATGGGACGTCATCTTGATTCTTGGATCTGCCGCCGGTACAGCGCCCTCTAAACAAGTTTTTTGACAGTGACGTTTCTGAAATTTCGGATTAAGCTTCGCCTTAGAGTCATAACTGTCTACGTAATCATTTTAACAACTAATTAAACAGTCTAATGCAAGCATAACAACTGTAACATTAGATCTGTTTACAATCGATGTTTTCAATGCAGAACAAAGACCGTTACCAATATATACAAAAATTGACAACAATCCCAAGGTATGCGCTTGGTATGACGTATGCCCACGTGATGGCGCGCACAGGTGGTGGTGTTTTGTGACACTGACAGGTGCAAAATGGATGGATAATATTCACACGTGGTGGTTTGTTGTCCGCGTGTTACAAAAATGTAACAATGCCCGTCTCGCAAAAGTTGGTGTGTCCCTTGCCCTATGATGTCGTTGCCATGTTGGGTCATGCAACTTTCTCCAGATTCGTTGTCGAGGAACGTGTTGTATCTCTACTTGTGAGGTGGTTTTAGTGTGTCCGTCGTCAACTCGATTTTCTTAAAAACCTGAAAAAACTGCAAGACGTTCATGGTCCGGTCGTGAGTATTTAGCAGGGAAAGAATCGTAGGCCTATACCAAGGTTGCGATCATGGCGATTTGCATTCACAAAGCGTGGGATTCGCAATTGTGCCAATCCTGTTGCATAAACCGCAGATCTAAGATTTTCACATAATCCTATTTAAACATTTTGGATTTTGAGCATGTTAGGAAGTGACAATTAAGCTAGTGGTTACTCACGTACGTCACAATATGTGCATCCCCCCCATGTTGAAGCACTTGAAAGTGTTCAACATATTTAATTGGCCTGATCAAAGATCAATCTGATAATTGACAATTATTATGTACCAAAAACAGGGCTGATGGCTTTCAGGGACTTCATTCATCCTTGCAACATATCTCTCTCTGTTATTTTAGTCTCTATTGTATTGGAGTGGTGATGTGAAGTAGTTTTCTACAGGAAATAATGCTGGGTTCCTTTGTTTTCAATAGGACCCAAAGAAATCATATTGATTATTATTACTTGGCTTTTGGAGGTATAATTACCTTTTCAAGTTGTTTACTTTACAAATTATGGCAGTAGGTACATATTGAGAAATACACGGGGACATGCATTTTGAGGGGGTTTTGAGGGAGTATTGTAAAGAATGAGCATCTTGTCCATTATGTTAAAGAGTTTTTAACACTGCACATAATAGGAGTCGTGTTGAAGTTAATTTAACTGCTCAAAAATCTAAATTTCATTCTATATTTTTTGAATTATAGTGCCTTAAAGTGTCGGGACATGAAAGTAGACACTTGATACTGAAGAATGACCCATAGGCCCCTTTTTAATAAGAACTTGCTGGGAGTGTACATGCAGGAAGAAGTTCACGATAAACATCTCCAGCATTTAGGATAGAGATAAACCCACGAAAGATTCTAGCGTAAGGTTGATGCATTGGCAGTTGTACTGTTTAACTTTGTTCACTATAGGGTGTCAGTGGGTACATTGAATTTTTTGAAAAGAAGCTGAAACAATTAGAAGCAGTAGGTGAAAATTAACAAAAATCCACTTTGAAAAAAGATGTATATCATAAATTTAATTGAGCTAGTTAAACTGTGCACATTAATTTACTTGTGCTTTTAACAAATTCAATAAATATATAAAATCTGATATCAAAAAGTATTTTTGTCCTCTGCAGGCTGAGTGTAAACATTAAACTGAAATCCACAGGCAAAAGGGGAACTATGTATTGGTGGAGTGAGGAAATTATGGATGTGACATTTACACATTTAAACATTTAAAATAATAAACAAAATTCTAAATCGTATTTTTCCAAAAGTTTTAACAAAACTCAAATTTTAAAAACAGGAACCTATTTTCCGCTATCTTCCTTTGAGTTGAGCATGCATAACAAAAATAATCCAAACCTATTCAATTTGCTAAAAGCTAAGGAGAACTGCAGTACTAGATTACTTTCAGGCTACGTGCTCATCTTTTTATTGTTTTCAATGACAGCCCTCTTTTTATTATGTTACTCATTTATTATTTGTTGTGTCGATCATGTTGGTCTGCACAATGGGCAGTCGTCAGTCTTTGTGAAAGGGCTCAACATTGAGATGGTTCTTTAAATGTTTGCTAAACATTTACAAAATGAAACGTCACATCCTTAAGACATTGGAGGAGGAAGGCAATTGGAGGTCTGTGGATGTTTGAGCTACTACGTACATGTAGAGGGTAACAGATGTCTCTGATGGTGATGCTGAAGTTTTGCGGAGCTATCGTCTGTTTGCTGACCTTCATTGCTAGACGGACCTTCATGTAGACGGACCTTCATGTAACGTTACCGAAACGGGCAGATCAGCAGACTATTCATATCGCGTTATCGCGATGCGACAGCAATATGCGTGTGAACGACAGGACGTCTGACAAGAAAAGTCTGGTACCTTATCCTATCAATCTTGCACCAATGCAGTATTGCGTGTTGATGGCAGGGTACAAGTTTCAGTACATTGATTTCTATAAGTCAATACATGTACATTGTATATCGATAACCGGCCACGGCCACGCACGCACCACATCGAGCGCCCTGTACATGTATTGCACAGTAAAGAAAACGATCGAATTATATACCGGTATGTGCGCGTGTGCAGTGCGGTAATTTCCATCGAGTCACAAGTCAGTTCAAGTCCAAGTCCGAGTCCGTAGCCCCGAGTCTGAGTCCGAGTCGTAAGTCAAAGTGACTCGAGTCCCAGTCCGAGTCATTAAAAATGTGACTCGAGTTGGACTCGAGTCCGAGTCACGAGTCATACAAGTCTGATTAGATGTACTTTATTTTTTTTTTTTTATTAAGATAGAACGAGCCAAATATTTTAAACATTTTTTTCAAATTCGGTCACTTTCTTTTTGACTCCTCCTGTAGTTGGTTCAACCGGGCACGTGGGAATAAACCTGATGAATACATCCTGAAAATGGCTTTGGGGATAATGACAGTATATGGATGTGATTGGACGGAGGAGCAGGTAGTTGGTACATGTAGTTGGTTTCAATTTGGTCATGTTACTGAAGACGGAAAGTAACATTCACTCAAATCATCTTTAAGCACTAATATTACTTTGTACAAAGGTATATGTAGATGTAAACAACAGCAAAAAAAAGACGAGATTTTCTTTTCTATCAATCCTTGTTATTTTTTTCCCCAAAATGAATTGTGTTCTTCCCCTGGATGTTGATTTATTTACCCATACAACAATTCTGTACTTCCCTTCTGTTTGATATTCAATTTGATCTGATAAGGAATGATGTCAAATGGAAGTTTTTATTCACAAATCACAATTTGATTTCTGTTCATCAGTTGCCTTTTTTTTCTTTCCTGGGCAAATGTTGGTTGTCATCTGATCAGAGTTTCTTCTTCACTTTCTGGGGTTGTTGTCATTTGAAATCAGTCTCTGCCTTGCCTGACGATCAAGTTGATGTTGTCATATTCTCAGTTGTGTTGATGGAACATCTTTGCAAGACAATTTGCAAGAGCTAACTACTTGGTCTAACTACGTGGTGGCATGGTTTAGTACAGGTTTGCGGTACCACCATGTAGAAGTCTCTTTTGGGAAGATGTGTGGTTCTTTTCAGAACCACACATCTTCCCAAAAGAGACTCTACATGCCTACATGGTGTTACTGCAAACTGCAAACCTTCACTAGAACACTGTCTTCCATAAATGTGACAATTGGGAAGGGGAAAGTGTGTTTGTCCATTTTTGTTTGGGGGGGGGGAATATAATCCCCAACCCCTTTTCTTCCCCTGACATCCCTCCCCCCCCCCCCCCCCCGCCCCTGATTCTATGTAAATATTTCAATGCTAATCATAATTGTATTGATGATATTTCAATGATAGATATAAAGTGTTTGAGGACCTACGTGGATCTGTTTGGGCCTACAACTACGTCCATTCACTGAGCGGATTTGGGATTACCCATCGAGGACTCGAAAAGATTTTCTTCGAAGTTTCTTCGGTAAAATTATCCAGTCAGGTAAGACAAACATCTGTGACACATTTGCATTGGTCTGCATCTCAAATCTATATGGATAGATCATAGTTGTGAAATTCGAAATTGTGAATTAGAAAGTAGGAATCAACTGTATTCGATTTCATCCATATAATATTTGATCTTCTTTTTCATATGTATTTTTTTTGTTGCCCCTCCCTGAAGTATTTTACAAACACTGTAAACATTGAGTTTTTTCCGAGGGTTTGCAAGAAAAAAATCAACAAGCTTACTTCTGGTTGGACACGAACCCCCAACCTTCTGCTTCCTAGTGCAGACGCATTAACCACTCGACCACTGAGCTTGCTGTGGCAAGCTGGCCGTTTGGAGTCTGATGAAGCAGCGCTTAACCCAACTTTGTTTGTGTAGGAGGTCATTAGTTTGAGTCCCACCTAAGCCTTCGGACAACACTAAGTGCACAGTGTTTACAAAATATGTCAGCGAAGGGCAAACAAAAATCAAATATAAAAAAGGTTAATTTACATCTCATAAATTTTTTTTTTCCTGCCCAGGTTCCCATCTGAAGTCCATCCAGATGATCCTTAATAAGACAGCAGACGGTACAGGCATAGACTCCAACACCCTGGCCTTACAGATGAAGGGCCATCCTGAGCTGAGGGACAAGCTTCATGTCGTCACCTCTTGGGGGCCTTTGCCTGTCTACCCTGGGGTGGTCAACTCAGAATTACCTGGTAGGTACAGTGGACTCTGTGACCAAGTACCAGTGTTGTAGTCGAGTTACCAACGTCGAGTCCGAGTCCGAGTCCAAGTCTCGAGTCACAAGCCTCGAGTCCGAGTCCGAGTCACAAGTCACTTGTTCTTAGTTGTTCACCGAACTAATCGTTTTTTAAAATTATTTTTTAATCCTCCATTCTGCCTTTTAAGTAAATCCCGTGTATATAGTTGTGTGATACATGTTGTTTAGAGCCAAAATGTGTTTTCTTTTTAATTCCCATCCCTAAAAAATCTTCCTCCAACCCTTCCCTCCATGTTTGATCATCCAAACAGTATTCCTCAATGATCCTTTCCCATCCCTACGTTAGGTTTTTACTTTTGTTGAAATTATGTGACTCGAGTCGCGAGTCATCGAGTTCGAGGAGTCATGGTCAAGTCCGAGTCATTTTCCAATGTGACTAGAGTCCAACTCAAGTCCGAGTCCTAGACTCGAGTCCTACAACACTGCCCAGTAATACCTCTTAAGAAAAGGTTTAGGTGGAACTCTTGAACGCACTGTCGCCCAACACCTTGTGCTGATGTTAAGATATTTGATGATCATAGTGCAGTGTTCATATAGCACTCTTATACAACACACTCAGATTGCTCACACTTATTACCCCTGTTCATCAGGCCATGAGAACACTTTCCTGCTATAAGCTCGAGATCAGCCCTATGTGTCTGCACCCCCCCCCACATGTACTCAATGGAGGCAGTTGTAGTAATGTATCTTGCCCAAGAACACTAGCACCGTGTCCCCTGTCAAGATTGACTCAACATAACATCGTGCATGAGTCAAACACAGGAACCTTTTGAACACAGGACTCGGCATGCTGAATAAAACTCTAATCAAATTAGGTTTTGCCCTCCCCGAACTACATGTATAAACACAGTATGAGTGTGTTACCTCCTGAGTGAAAGTTGGAAAAAAATGTTGGCGAGGGGCAAAACCTAAATTGATTTACATAACCCCAACTTAAAATTCCATCTTATGAACAGTTAATGCTATACCTGCTGCTATGTACATCAGATTCGAACCAGCCAACTGATTCCCGTAGCTCAGTGGTTGAGTGGTAAGACATCTGCACTAGAAAGTAGGAGGTCTTGGGTTCGAGTCCCACCCGAGTGACTTTGTTCCAACTTTCACTCGGGAGGTAACACACTGACCGTTTATACCAACCGTTTATACTTCGGTGAGGGGCAAAACCTAATTTAATTTACATCACCTCAACGCAAAATTCCATCTTATGAATACTGAATAAAATTAGTGATACACATTTACATACTTTGCGTAAAGATATTTGTTGTGTGGAAGAGGAAAGTACCTCAGACAGTCAGACCACCGTTAAACAGAAGATCTGACCTGACACGTGTACATGAGGACATACAAGGGCCTCATGATTCTGATATTTAGTACGCTTGTAGATATTTAAATAATGTTGAACCCTGCATCATAGGTCGATCTGACAATCTACGCGCTTGCCAGTATCAGACTTTAAACGGCCTGCAAGAACCTGCCGTTTTGAGTCTGCGTTTAGATTAACCACCATTTTGCTTGTCTCATTTTGAATATTCTTTAGTCATTTTTTCCTCATAGGATCTCAAGACATCTATCACCAGGCATCTTCTCAACATGCATCTCGACCCCAAATGGCAAGCTCAACTGAACCAATACATGGTGTCCAAATTTGTGCCGGTTACACTGGATCAGTACAAAGGATTGTTCAAATAAACAAACAAATGTTCCAATAAACCAAAAAGGGAAACCGACTATTAGTGCATTATGAAATATATTGCATTATCATAATATAACAATTGGAACAAAATAACGAGACAGTGTTATATTCTTTAAAAAATAAAGATTAATTCATTGTTGAAATCGGTACTCTTAAATTGGAACTTGTCATGATGCAATTTTGTGCTCTAAATTAATAATGCAATATACATATTTTATTATGTAAACATGTTTTTTATATATTTTACTGAAAGCACAGAGACTAGCTGTCAATCTACAAGCTATTGTCACATCTTACTGTGTGCAATGAGTTCGTTAGCAGGGCTCAAATTTTGTGTGAAAATTTGGTGGACAACAGTACCTGAAAGTATTATTTACTGGACCAATGTACATTCACAGATAAAATTGAAACACTGTTAACTCAAAGCCATGTGCATCATTTGCAATGACCTGGAGAAGCATTGATTTAATGACAAAACTCTGCTCAAAGTCAAGATAGGAGTGGTACCAAATACCCTTTGAAAATATTCTAGCTGAAATTGTTTCGTGTGGATGAAAACTGAGGTGGTGTTGAAAGAGGGTGTCCACGGCACATTATGCCTTAGCAATGGAATCCAGTTACAAGACACCCCAAAAAAGTGAATGTATTTTCTCAATTTTCTTAAATCGTATACTATCCAATCAGCCTTCAACAGGTTAGTTGTCATGCACCCTGCTTCAGACTTTTAGCAATTTTGTTGCTTCAAATGAAGTAAAGGCACAAGAAGCAAATAATCATATGTACCTTTCAAGAAAGTTGCAGTCATTAGGATTATTCAAGAAGTGTATTTCATTGCTTCTGATGGTAAATGGGAAACATCAAATGTGAACATTTTCAATAGTTGGTCAAATGACTCTTGCATGTGTAGGATTAGTCATGATCATGATAATCTGAGACCAGATTTGGACAGCACATGCAATCATGAAAGGCATGTATTCATCTGAGTGCAATGTGTAATTAGAAAACATCAAGATGAATTTGTATTCCCTTTGTTTTAAGTTTCCAAATCTTCCAAAGAATTTATATACAATTTAGAAGTGTTTTTGGCATTTCGTATAACCTTCGAGAGTGAAATACATTTGAACATCAAAACAATGTGTGTTGCAGTGAAGTGCAAATTTGCCTTGTTGAGATTATTTATGCAAATGCGATAAGGTTTTCTGTCATGGATGTTGGTATGAACGTAGATGATGTGGATAGGATTCACCTACTTTAATGTACATGTAATTGTGTTTGTCATTTATAATACATGTACACCATATAGTTATTAAACTGTGCTGTAAATTTTGGATTTTTGTGACTTGCTTTAAAAATTAACCGTCACTTCTTTCATATTTCAAAAAACTATATTTCCAATGGCAAATTATTAAAGTGGATGCGGTGTTTAAAGTGAATCAGACTTTTTATTTTATAAATGTTCTAATTTCTGGCAACATGATGTTAGAAATTAACTCTTTTGAACTTTTAATAAAATTGTATTTTCATTGGCAAATTTTATATTAAATACATGTAGATCTGACCCAATTTACTTAATTAATTAGTCAAATTATTGTGTGTGAAAGATTGACCATTTTTTTCCTCTGGCTTATTTCATTGTGTTACGCTTAATTTCTTGGTTACAGAATCCCAATGTTTTCCAAGTAGATATCATGGCTAATGGAAAATACTCAAGCAAAATAATAAAACCCAAATTTAATAATAAGTATCTTCCTTTGCTTGTACATATATTCAATGGGGAGTGCCCAGGGGAGTGTTGATAAAATCCTACAATCGTGCACATTACCTAATAGTGTACGGTACAATTCATGGCCCCTGCTCACAACTATTTCTTTTAGGGGGGGGGGGGGGGGGGGGAGACCGTTCGAATGTGACATCACCTTAATTCTACCATTTGCTACCTTTTTTTTTTTTAAGGAATTTCTTTTTTTTTAATGGGGGGGGGGGGGTCTCGTCAAAAGTTTGGGCGCTCCTGCCCCCCCCCCCCCCCCCCCGGTAGAATTGCATCTGAGGGTGAGTACCCTCAAATGACTCTTAGCCCATCTCGGTTCAGTAGGCCACATTTCTTGCGTTTACCCCAATGTGGTAAAAAATAATGAACTGAGCTGCAGCTCTGCCATTTGCCCAGGATATTATACATATATTATAAGTAAACACAAAAAAACATACATAATCTTTACACCGTTCTTAAGGAACTTTGTTCGAACTCTTTTCATTTTGAGGTAGCATTTTTGGTATTCAGGGGTCAATCTCTCTGGGGGTAATCCTGCCACCAAGTCTATGTTAAAAAGTTTCTACCGGTAACTTTAACAGCGCCCTCTAAACAAATCTTTGAGAGTGGCGTTTTTGAAATTTCGGACTAGCTTCGGCTCAGTGTCGTAATCATTTCCACAACTAATTACATGTCCGATACAAGCATGTCATAACATTTGGGCTGTCAACAACAAGAAATGTTCAAAGCAAAACAAAGACCGATACCAGTATATCCCGAAAGTGACAAAATAACATCGCTGGAAGTCAAAGCTAAATCTTTCAAAGGAAACCAATGTTTACGAAAATTCCCAAGGTATGACGTATTGCCCACGTGAGGGCGCATACAGGTGGTGTTGTTTTGTGACACTGACAGGTGCAAAATGAATGGTTAGAATTCACACGTGGCGGTTTGTTGTCATGTCAGTGCTGCATGCACATGTCACAATGAAAAGACCCTGTACTCAAGCCCGTCTCGCAAGTGTCGTCGCCATGTTGGGTCACTTTCTCCGGATGTTTTTATGGTTGTTTCTCTGCTAATTTGTGAGGTACTTGGTTCAGTGCGTCCGCCGTCAACTCGATTTTCTTAACCCCTGAAAAACTGCAAGAAGTTCATGGCCTGGTCGTGAGTATTTAACGGGGAAAGAATCGTATTACCAAGGTTGCGATCATGGCGATGTGCATTCACAAAGCGCGGGGTTTGCAATCGAATCAACGTACAATTTTCCGTAAACCGTAGATCTAAAATTTTCACATAATCCTATTTAAACATTTTGGATTTTGAGCATGTTAAGGAAGTGACAGTTAAGCTAGTGGTTCTCACGTTCGTCATGTGCATTTTCCCATGTTGAATAACTTGAAGTGTTCAACATATTTAATTGGCCTGATCGAAGATCAATCTGATAATTGACAATTATTATGTACCAAAAACAGGGCTGATGGCTTTCAGGGACTTCATTCATCCTTGCAACATATCTCTCTCTGTTATTTTAGTCTCTATTGTATTGGAGTGGTGATGTGAAGTAGTTTTCTACAGGAACTAATTAATGCTGGGTTCCTTTATTTTCAATAGGACCCAAAGAAATATTGATTGTGAAAAGAATGCAAAAGTCATATCCGTCACACCTTTTGTGACGGAAATGACAATTATTATATTACTTGGCTTTTGGAAGTATAATTACCTTTTCAAGTTGTTTACTTTACAAATTATGGCAGTAGGTACATATTGAGAAATACACGGGGACATGCATTTTGAGGGGGTTTTGAGGGAGTATTGTAAAGAATGAGCATCTTGTCCATTATGTTAAAGAGTTTTTAACACTGCACATAATAGGAGTCGTGTTAAAGTTAATTTCACTGCTCAAAAATCTAATTTTCATTCTATATTTTTTCGAATTATAGTGCCTTAAAGTGTCGGGACATGAAAGTAGACACTTGATACTGAAGAATGACCCATAGGCCCCTTTTTAATAAAAACTTGCTGGGAGTGTACATGCGGGAAGAAATTCATGATAAACTATCTCCAGCATTTAGGATAGAGATAAACCCACGAATGATTCTAGCGTAAGGTTGATGCATTGGCAGTTGTACTGTTTAACTATGTTCACTATAGGGTGTCAGTGGGTACATTTAATTTTTTGAAAAGAAGCTGAAACAATTAGAAGCAGTAGGTGAAAATTAACAAAAATCCACTTTGAAAAAAGATGTATATCATAAATTTAATTTAGCTAGTTAAACTGTGCATATTAATTTACTTGTGCTTTTAACAAATTCAATAAATATATAAAATCTGATATCAAAAAGTATTTTTGTCCTCTGCAGGCTGAGTGTAAACATTAAACTGAAATCCACAGGCAAAAGGGGAACTATGTATTGGTGGAGTGAGGAAATTATGGATGTGACATTTACACATTTAAACATTTAAAATAATAAACAAAATTCTAAATGGTATTTTTCCAAAAGTTTTAACAAAACTCAAATTTTAAAAACAGGAACCTATTTTCCGCTATCTTCCTTTGAGTTGAGCATGCATAACAAAAATAATCCAAACCTATTCAATTTGCTAAAAGCTAAGGAGAACTGCAGTACTAGATTACTTTCAGGCTACGTGCTCATCTTTTTATTGTTTTCAATGACAGCCCTCTTTTTATTATGTTACTCATTTATTATTTGTTGTGTCGATCATGTTGGTCTGCACAATGGGCAGTCGTCAGTCTTTGTGAAAGGGCTCAACATTGAGATGGTTCTTTAAATGTTTGCTAAACATTTACAAAATGAAACGTCACATCCTTAGAAGACATTGGAGGAGGAGGTCTAAGAAATTGGAGGAGGAAGGCAATTGGAGGTCTGTGGATGTTGAGCTACTACGTACATGTAGAGGGTAACAGATGTCTCTGATGGTGATGCTGAAGTTTTGCAGAGCTATCGTCTGTTTGCTGACCTTCATTGCTAGACGGACAGAGCATGGATGTAGCTGCTTGATACTCATGATGATGGTGTCCCTTTTGGTGAGTGCTGGGTGTTCATTGATTTCCTGTAATTCTCCCCATCTGCCATGTGCTCTGTGTTTGTGCTGTCTGGCGTTGAGTTCTCTTGCTGGTGTACCCAGTGTACACCTTCTGCATTCGCAGGGGATGCATCAGGTTCGGTCTTGGAGGCTTGCTTGTCCTGTGGGCTATTGTGGATCTTGTGGGTGTGGAAAGCCCGGATACCTTTGTCATTTAGGAAGTACTGGATGTGATGAGAACTGCCTGTGTTGGGCTGTGTAATAGGCGGGGTGAGCCTAGTGGGTTCGACCTTGGGTGTAGGGGACCCTTTGGTAGGTGAAAGACTTTGGATCTTGCGTCTTGACTGGATGAGCCTTGAATCTGTTGTGTTGTAGTGCTGTCTTGATATGGTAAAGTTGTTGCCGGCCAGGATTGTGGTTGCTGATGCAGGCTTCCCGGACAAGGTTGCTCTTTGACTGGTGTTTGGATTTCCGGGTGCAGGAAGGATTGGTTGTCGATGTTGCCAGTCAGTGTCTGTCGGTCATCTCTAATAGACTCAGGGGTCGAGGGTGTTGTCAGACTGTTTTCAGACCTTAGCATCCGGGGATGAGATTCAAGGCGCCTGATCCTCACTGCGCCAGATGCTGCTGTAAATCCAGTTGAAGTCTTTCAGGACCTGCTGGAGGTCCCATGCTGTATGATGAAGTGATGAGAGTCTCATCCATGTACTGAAGACAAACTCTTGGTCTCAGATCTACGAAGGCAGTACTCCTATATGAAGGCATTGACTAAAACTGGGGATAGAGTTGATCCTGTGGAAGTTCCAGAAGGCTGCTTGGACAACTGGCTGTTCATTGGAAGAAAGACAGCAGGATGTAGGTGGGTCGCAGATCATGAACCTGGTTTGGAGTGTGGGGCTTCATATTTCTGCAGGGCGTAGTCAAGTCGGAGTCCCCCTTGGCACCGAGGCATGAGTAGCCTGTGGGGATGGCAGTGAATATCTGGTAGCCTTCATCGGGGTTGACCATGGTGTCCTTGGGAACACTGTGAGGTTGCGCTCATGGTGTCATTGGGATCATCACCCTCACCATCCCCATCACCCCCACTGGCGGCCGCCACCACCCCCCTCACCCTCACCACCACCATCACCATCATCATCATGCTGCTGCTGCTGCACTGCGCTGCGCTGCGCTGCGCTGCTGCTGCTGCTGCGAAAACCTTTACTTGTGATCCCAACAAAGCCATGTGCAGCTTCAGTGGAGACTCCAGGTATTCATCACCAATCCCATGGGTGAGGCATGTCTCAAGGTCTCGGTCAGGAAACCTTCATGAAGACAAGCTGTGTGAGTGTGAAACCCTCTCTCTGGATTAGGTTTGTGATCTCCTACCCATCTACATCCTGCCGTCCTTCATCCAGTGGACAGGTCAATTCTTCAAGCAGTCAGCTGGAACTTCCACAGGATTAACCCCATCTCCAGTTCTGGCCAATATCATCATATAGTTCTGTACAGCTTTCGTGGATTTGAGAGCAACAGTTATCTTCAGTTTGTGGATGACACTTTCATCATTTTATCACACAGCACAGTACCTCCAGCAGTTCCTGAGACACTTCAGCTGGTTCACACACAGCAGCATCTGGCTCACCTTGGATCGAATCTTCTTCCTGGATATTGAGGCCTCCAGGCAGTCTGGCAGTATTCTCAGCCCTTTTGTCTATCAGAGAGCCACACATTGATAGGCATCTCCACAATCAATCTGTCCAGTGCCCTGGGATCTATTCATCAGTCATTGGCACCCTTGTCTGGCAATCCTTCATCATTGACCACGATCCTTTGCTGCGACAACTTTGCTATGTCAAGGCAACAATCCAACACGACCGATTTGGGGTACATCAAGTTGAGACACTTGATCCGAAGTCTTTCACTGACTAAAGTGTTTCGTATACTCAAAGTCTACCCATCAGGTTCATCTGGTCCATTACACTTCCCTTCATAGGCAGCTCTTATTGCATTTAGTCCTTCCTGAATGACACTGGCATCTAGGTTTTCCATGCCTAACATGATCTGCAATAGCCTACAAGGATGAGTAAGACTCTGAGACCTAACCTGATGTAACACCTGTGAATACAGAAAGGTCTGCATTGGGTACATCGGTGAGGATCTTAGCGCTGGACTCCATGAACACAAGGCGCATGGTTCTTTGGGGAGATTGCAGGAAATTTTTGATAATTCAGCATTTTACCGATCGGTAGCACCTCATCATAAGTATTGAGTGCCACAATCCTTGCCGAGTC
Organism: Patiria miniata; assembly: GCF_015706575.1. NCBI lineage: Eukaryota > Metazoa > Echinodermata > Asteroidea > Valvatida > Asterinidae > Patiria > Patiria miniata. The sequence continues at coordinate 26,098,867 of NW_024037073.1, read as the reverse complement.
TGAAAGGCCTTGGATGTCTGGCACAGGATTTTTCTGCAGGACATCAGTTCCATCATCAGTGATATCTGGAGTCCTTTGCTGTGCTAGCATCTCAATATTCCACAGGCCTCCAATACTCACTCCACCAATAGTTAACATCTAGTTCCCCTTTTAGCTTGTCTGTGGGTGTCTGTCCTCAAAACTCAGCTCTGTAAGTAACATTCATGTACATGTACTCACTTGACATTCTATAGTGAACAAAAATTGCCCTTTCTTGCCTTATGTTAATTGTCCTGTCTTGCCTGCCACTTTCTTGCCTAAAGTGCCAATATTTGCCTAAAGTGCCACTTAATTCTTACCTAAAGTGCCAACTATTTCTTGCCAAAAGTGCCAACTATTTCTTGCCAAAAGTGCCAATTAATTCTTGCCTAAAGTGCCAATTAATTCTTGCCTAAAGTGCCAATCCTTGTCTAAAGTGCCATCTCTTGCCTAAAGTGCCATCTCTAGCCTCAAGTGCCATCTCTTGCCTCAAGTGCCATCTCTCGCCTAAAGTGCCATCTCTCGCCTAAAGTGCTAACTCTTGCCTCAAGTGCCAATTCTCGCCTAAAGTGCCAATTAATTCTTGCCTAAAGTGATAATTCTTGCCATGTTGTCTAATGTCTCTAGGCCTATTGCCATCACTTGCCATAATTACATCCCTTCTTTACCGATACTGTCCTACGTGCAAAATGTTATTCCAATCAAAGCTGCCATGCATCAACCCTCCTTGCCAGGCATGTACACTCCCATTCTAGACACACAATTCTAGTTTAACCTCAGTTAGTTGCCTTCAACTTCAAGTCAATGGCTGGATTGAAGGTCTAGTTCATTAGGTTTTTTTAGGTTAAGATTAATTCAAAGTAATCCCTTGCTAATTTGTTTAGTCATACAGAAAATTGGGTAAAAGTTCACACTGAAAGCCACAGCCCTTTACGTTGTTTTATTTCAATTAATTGTACTGGATGCTAGTATTGCTGCTGTTGCAAGCAGGTCATCACCCTTATTAGGTAAACCATGCAAAGCCAAACCATTGGCACCAGTTGTCTTTTATGTGGACGACCACACAAGTAATGTACTTGCATGCATATGGTGAGTAACCACTTAATTTTGTCACTTCCTTTGAAAAACATGTTCACCAGAGCCCTTGAATTAGAAATTGTTTGAAACAAACTAAAAAAACAAAAACAAGACTATGAAACCCCCCTCCCCCAAAACACCCCTACCCTTATCCTAACCACTGACTTTGTGACTCAGCATGGCAACACTTGTTAAATCTTTGATACTTGATAAAAAATTACTTCTACTTTTTAAATACATTCAACGTTTTCAATCCTTTTTTGTTATAACTTCAAATTTGTGTTACTTTTTATTGTTGATTCTTTTTGATAGGCAATTTGTTGGTGTCATTTGACATTTCTTGATCTTTTAAAGAATTTGGGGTCAGAGAAGGCAAACCCATCTACATGTAACAAGAATTATGGTGTTTTCACTAGCTTATTAATTGAGTGTGAGTGTTGCCTCAAGTAGGCCTACTCAAGTCTAAGCTTTGGGCTTGTCCACGTAGTAAGTGCGAGGGCATAAATGTCAAAACCAAATCATGATTTCTGATTTAAATATTTTTTTGGTATTTCCATCAGTTTTTTACAAAAACTTGAACACCTTTGAATCTCCTGCTTTTGTCTGTTGATGGAATGGACTGTCACAGTGCCTTTAAACAAGATCTGACTGTTGGTGACAAGCCTGTGTAAAAGGCATGGCAGGGGAAAAGAATTGAAATTTTGACTGTCTGTGACCGATCACACAAAAGTAAGTGTTGAAGGCTACTTAACAGTAATGACCGAATTTAAATAAGTGTCAGCAGTTTATTACTTTACTTTGTCTTACATTTTATTTTGGTATTCAAAATCAAGAAAAACCAAATTAAACTAAAGTCAAAATTCAGGCATGCAACTTTTCCTCGGATCTGCTGATTTCCTTGTTTTTAACTTTTCGTGAATGCTATTACAAATTGAAAATACCATACAAAGTCTTGTGTGGTTTTGGAGTTTCCTTTTTTCCCCCTAAAATGCCAGTTGCATGCCTGAAAACAGTAAACATACATAAGCATTTGAATAATCATTATCATTAGAAAAAAAGGTTCAAAATATCTTTTGATAAAACACTGAGGCACACAGTATTTCAAAAGGGTTTGTTTGACTTTTTAGAAATGATTCAGTACAATGTTAGGCTGTAATATGATTTATTTCAATTAATTATTTTGCTTGAAAAATATTCCTGAACTAGCAATTTGCTCCCTATGTTCCTCCAGTTACATGAATTAGGAAACTAGTATTTTTAAGTTGGTCACCAGTAATCCTCACCGTTTAGAGAAAACATATCCCCATCTATAGGCAAGAAAACTGAATGAGTCAGTGGACAATGCAGTAAAGAGACAGTGACAGCAGTTACTAGATTCAACACATTTATTAATAACGAACGCTAAAAAAACGATAGGTGAAATCTTTAGCAGCCTGGGTAGGAAATGGACTCACGCTTTGATTGCATGCCTCCACAGTATGTGCTTCTACCCCAGTTTAAGTCAATACAGTGCTCGCTATGCAGCGCATCCAAGCCATGCATTAAATAATGAAAATGTGTAGTCACAGGCCCAACCAATAAGCATGTCGGCATCCAAGCCACGCATTAAATAATGAAAATGTGAGTCACAGGCCCAACCAATAAGCATGTCGGCTGGTCACACTGATATGGCGGTGCAGTCTGGACCTCCAGCTGTACACAGTGCAGCGTATGACTCGTAGCTGTCACAGTTACCCTTTTGTTTTAGGGACTGTGGCTGGAAAGATAAAATGATTAGATTGCAAACACCAAATAATCACAACAATGGACAAGATCAGTTCTATTTACACAATTATTATTTACAATTTAATTTATAAGTCCACTTCTTCTTGCAGTATTTACAATATTTCTCCTTAAGTCATAAAAAGGATTATAAATTTCTCTTAAGTCATAAAATGGATGATTAATGCGGAAAACAACAAAAATATCTCACAAAAAAAACTATAAGTATTCTTTCTTCTCAGTTTTAAACTCTTAACTTGAAACACAACTGAACCAAAAAAATAGTAATTAAAGGAATATCTTTTTTACTTTCTGAACAAATTAAACTCAAACAAGAACGCTAGGTGTGGATACTTTCAAAGTCATAAAAAAAAGCAATGTACCGGTATACTAACTTTGGATGTTTTCCAAAGGATCTATTAAAAAACAACAATGACCAGTTAACTACTACTTCCAAATTCAATTTCCAGTCAAATTTGCCAAAAACAAAATACCTCTTCAATTTATAAATCACAAAAAAACATGTCTTGTAAATCAAGATGATCAAAGAAATCTATCTAAATAGATTTCAATAACAATTAAATGTTATTGCAAATAATAAGAAATACAGTTCACCGTATTTTAAACCTTTGGTGTTCTGCTGCTGATTTCAGCCTCTCAGTGGTGTTACACTAGAGATGACAGCCCTTCCGGTGTCCTCTGTCAACTCGACGGTTGCTACTGCATTAATCCACGTCTTGAGCATCCCGGCTCATCAACCATCTACCTCAAATTTGCACCTAAGGCTACAGGCTACAAGGGCCATGGTTTCCTTGTCATTCACGATCTTGGATTCGCTGATCCAGCCGCTCTTGGTCTCAGCTCCACACCACTGTTTGCCTTTATAAGCAGTCTGTAATATCTGCTTCTGCAAGTTGCAGCAAATGCGGCAGCTATACCGGCTTGCAAGAAAGCGCGCGGCTCAGAGGATCAAAGCATGACATCCATGTCTATCAAAAATCAAATGTGCTCTGCAGTGGCACACCCAAAAATCTCTCTTATACCAGCAATCACTGCAAACCAACCGTGATACCTAACATTCCGCTTCATTCATTACAACCTCAAGGAATTCAAACACAAAGATTGAGGACGAATTGGATAAGCTTATTCAATTAAACACAAAAGGCATTACATGCTATTGGTATGGGTAACACAAAGGAAGAGAATTCTACTGCTCCTGTCAGTCCTGTATTGCTAAACAAAATAGTAGGTTATTTACATGTTGGCAAAGAAATCCATGGCCCTGTGTAAATAAGAGTCAGAAGTTAATGAATAAACATGAAGAAGTCTACAAGCACATTTGGAAATATATAAAACACTTCAAATCTAAGGGGAATTCTGACAGTAGCATAGTGTAGTGTAGACTTACCATCGGGTAAACTGTTCGTGTGCTCCGTGCCCTGGCTAGCAACAGACTGATGTGCTGCGCCTCTTCATGCAAGTATGCCCTCAATGAAAGCGCACTATGCAACTGTTCACGTGACGTGCTTCATAGCAACACTCGTAGCGATGTATGATTGGCATTACAATGGGCCCTCTTTAATTAAGCCAGGGTGTCCCGACCTGAAAGCTAATACACAATATTTTAAGAGCACTTTAATAACACTTTTAAATTATGGGACGTCTCTAATGGGAGCAGTACTCAGAAAGAATAATTTGGGACCTAATGGTTCATTTCTTCTTAAGCTTGGCATTGAAGATGATGTCAAACATCCACATCCTTTTCTGATCTTGGTTGCTATGCTGGCTGAAACTTGGTGACGATGAAGGTTTTTGTCATCTTGGTAGCAGTCCAGCTCAATGTCTCCTCAAGATCGATGTCTGGCACCAGCTCACCCGAACTGGTCCCAGTTGGACCAGTAAGTTTTTGATGCTGGACCATTTATTGATACGGCACTCTGGTATGGTCGACTGCTGCATTTTTCTCCTTCAGAACCCAGGTTATGGTGTCGTTCTTTAGTTGGGCCTCACTTGTTTTGATTGGCTCTGCATGTTTTGATTGGCTCTGCACATCCCGCCTGCATGGCTTCTTCTACTGGTGACTCAGCCCTAGAGGTGTTGCGTTCGATGCTTGAGGAAGCTGGACAACAGCTCGCAATTACGCCTTGTTACACAGTAATTAGGTTTGGGTTTGGACGGGGTCTACCCGATGTTCCCCAATACCTGTTCCCCAATACCTATATATGTTCCCCAAAATCCTCAGGGTTAGGCTTAGGGTTAGGGTTAGGTTTAGATGGTTAGGGTTAGATGGTTAGGGTTTAGGTTAGGGTTAGATGCTTAGGGTTAGATGCTTAGGGTTAGATGCTTAGGGTTAGATGGTTAGGTTTAGGTTAGGGTTAGATGCTTAGGGTTAGATGCTTAGGGTTAGATGCTCAGGGTTAGATGCTTAGGGCTAGATGCTTAGGGTTAGATGCTTAGGGTTACATGCAGATGCTTCCAGGGTAAGGGTTGTGGAACATGTAGGTATTGGGCAACATAGGTAGGCACTTGGTTCGGACAATGCCAGACTTGCATAGGTGATAACTCTTTCTTTCCCTTCCTAAATTTGCGAGAGAACTGACTGATCCCATCCCTGCTGGCATCAGATCGAGTATGTATTGGCTCTCCAGTTGAGAGTAACCCAGGATAGTGGCCTCCTGCAATCCTGTCTTGAGGGTGTTGAAAGAGCTGTCACACTACTCGTCCCATATGAAATCACGATTCTTCTTGGTTAAACAGTGAACGTAGTGGCCGTGCTTGTAGTGAGTGTATCTCGTTCTTCCAGTAGGAAGAAGACTTTGAAAAGTTCCTCACAAAGGTTTGAATGGTCTTTGTATGTTTGAAGGGTTTGTTTTGCATGAGGTATGCAATTCTCATTCGTCTTTGGTAGTGGTTTGGCCGGAGTGGGAACAAAGTTTAAATCTTTACTCAGGGCTGTTTTCTCTGATGTGGAGATGGATAGCTTATGATAGGTTGAATATAACGTGTTCATTGTTTTTGTTTTTGGCCAAATAAGCTCAGGATTGGGTTTTATTTACTCGGTGGAGTTCCATGTGAACTTTACAAGGAAGCTTGAAATATTTGAAATGATATGTATTGTAGGTTGTGTTTCCAGATGTCGAAGGAGTTGACAGTTTCATTCTTGTCCAAACACCATTGTTTTGTTGCTCGATGTGAACTGGCCATGGTGATTGGAAGGGTAAGGACACTCTTGTTGGTAAAAACTGAAAGTTAGTGTTATTACGCAGCTGTAGTATCAGCTGGCTAGCTGTTCACCTGTATGTGAATGATGCACCGGGTCGGAAGTCCAAATGTAGCACTCAAAGTCGGCGGTTTGTTGTGACCAGTCCTTTTATGAGCTGAAAAGTGCATGGAAATGTTTCCAACGTTGCCACCATGCCACTATAGTAGTTGAATGGGGGATACCACATGAATGAATCACCATTGCAGGCCTGCACCAGAGACGGGTACTAATACATGTACCGTTGAAAAGTGTTATTTAGCTAAATCATATTTTTGTTGTGTGATTTATATCTTGCAGACACTTTGCTTCCACAATTTAAGTCTTTACAATTTGCAATAATTAGGTTTTGCCCTTCACCGACATATAACCACTGTCTACTCGGTGTGTTACACCCGAGTAAAAGTTAAACAACCTCACGTGCTTGGTGGTCGAGTGGTAAGACGTCTGCTCAACAAAGCAGAAGGTTGTGGGTTCGATTCCCACCCGAGTGCTTTTGCTGACTTTCACTCGGGTTGAACACACTGAGTATACAGCGTTTGTACGTCGATGAAGGACAAAACCTAATATTGATGCAAATTCTATCTTATGAATAGTCTTTGCTACTTGATATGAACACTCCCCGATAGAAACGATACATGACACTCATTTGAAAATCCTCTGTACAGGCCTGGCATATCTTTAAAAGTAAAGGCCTCAGATGCAGATGCTTCCAGGGATAGGGTTGTGGAACATGTAGGTATTGGGCAACATAGGTAGGCACCAGGTTCGGACAATGCCAGACTTGCATAGGTGATAACTCTTTCTTTCCCTTCCTAAATTTGCGAGAGAACTGACTGATCCCATCCCTGCTGGCATCAGATCGAGTATGTATTGGCCCTCCAGTTGAGAGTAACCCAGGATAGTGACCTCCTGCAATCCTGTCTTGAGGGTGTTGAAAGAGCTGTCACACTACTCGTCCCATATGAAATCACGATTCTTCTTGGTTAAACAGTGAACGTAGTGGCCGAAGGGGGGATACCACATGTTGAATGGGGGATACCACATGAATGAATCACGGTCAAGTACCTCCCTCTCTCTTCAGTCCGATGGCGCAATTTGCGCTCAGTGGCCATTACTAGTCTACGCCAACAATCTTGATCCCCTGCCGATCTTGATGCTGCTGCAAGTCCCTGTCTGGTCCACTGCTTTATGTCGTTGGTTCCATGATGTTGTTGGATGACGTCTCTTCCCATAGACCAATCCCTGGATTATTTCTTTGTCGATTCCTTCGCGGCGCATGACGTGGCCAAAGAAATGCATCTTCCGCACAGCCATCTGTTGTCTCAGCATCAACTCACTCCCTGTGGTATCCAATACCCAGCGGTTGGTCCTCCTCTCCATCCACGACACTCGGAGAATGCGTCTGTATGCCCAGATCTCAAAGGCATCCACTCTACGCTAGTCTGCCCTTGGACTCACAACCATAGGAAGCTATAGCTATAAATAGTGACACACACATGTTACAATAACAATATAATAATATAAAGGACATCAATACAGTGAAATAGTAAATTATAAGAATTATGCACAGAAGATACATGTGCCACAATATTGCACTATAATACAAAACAAAACAAGAAAAAAAAACATGTTCACATCACAAAATCACCACATTCTTGATAAAGTAAAATTTACTGAAAGAACAGAACAAGGCTTAAAAATGACGGGCCTGGTGTGCTATTACCCCGATTTGAGTCTATGCAGCACTCTGTTCCCTGGCTAGCAACAGACTAATGCGCAACGCCTCTTTTTCCCACAAGTACGCCCTCAATGATCGTGCGCTACCAAACTGAAAAGGTGACGCGCTTCATAGCAGCACTTCACATGCTTTATAGTTGTCAACTCTAATATGTCGGAATCTACATGTATACTGTATACTCACCAGCTTAACTTTGCAAATAACAAAAATGGATGTGAAAATTTCGTTGGAATAATTCCTTTGGCAATGAAGGGGGGGGGTAATGTTACTGCAAAAATAGATTTAACATTAATGCCACCATACTCTGTGTGCCTCAGTGTTTCATCGAAATATAATTTGCAAACTGTTCTCTGATTATTTCATTTAAACACGATATAGACCTACCTTGACAAATAAAAATGGTAATCTAATTCTTCTCACATATGGATCATGTGCCAACTTTCTAACCATAAATATTTTACTTCAATTACCGATATCAAAAACCATTGAAAATACCAGTAAAATGTGACATTATTCTTTAAAATTAGAAAACTCTGGAAATGTTTGAACAATATAGTACTAAAGTTATTACTCGTACGCATATATGTTATTGATAATTCATAGCATAATATGGTAATATTTATTGTCCTTTCATAGTCAACTTGAATATGTCTGAGTCAATACTTTATACTCATCAGCTTAACTTTGTAAGTTTAGTTGCATGTGAATATTGCATGGGAATAATACTGAAGGCAATGATGAAGGATTAACGCTACTGCGAACATTAATTAAATGAGATCAATATGCCACCATACTCTTTGAAAATATATTAAAAATGGCATTTTACTATATTAGAGTATTGGTATACAGAACAGGTCTTAATATATACATGTAGGACACTTAAGTTGGGATTTGCTTTCTCTGACGATCAAATTGCTTGAGATTCAACAAATTCAAATCAATGTTGACTCCAATGAAACTTCTGTATTTTGCCACATTGAATGTCAGTTGAAAGACCACCTTACCACTGGCCAGTTGTTTGGTGGTTTGCTATGCTATTTTATAAGGGCACACTAATCAGTATTCACAGCCTTTTACAATCCCACAAGGACAAGCAGGACCTGAAGTGCAGACTTGAGAATCTGCTGCGAATGTGGTGAAGTGCAAGACATCACCTACGGGACTCAGTGAATAAAGATCCCTGTTTTGGCCCATCCCCACTGGACAGTCCGATGGGTCACCTATACCCAAGGACTTGGCACCCATAGCAATGTTTCCCCACTTTAGCAAGCCTACGGGTCTTCTATACCCATGGCATCTTACTCCTGTGCTGGGCCCAGGGATAACAGACCTGCTTCGTTTACCTTCACTGGAGGAGCAGTAATGATTGCTGTACTCTGTGAGGAGCATCTCCTTAGCCAAGGAGTCAGGAGTCATCCAGCCCTCAAGGATAGCCCCTGCTTCTCTCGTCTCTTAGCATCTCCTGTCACTGATGATGCACAGAATGGAGACCAGGAGTCATGGAAACACGAGCTTGTCCCAATTGCAGTTGCTAGGTAAGACTGTGCCATACTTTTTAATCATTCTTAAAAGAAAATATCTCGAAAGAAAAATGTGTAATTCCCATGGTGAAAACTCATCTGAATAACACAGTGCTTGTTGGCCTCTACTTTTCTTTTTGTCTTGTGGATTAATTGTCTTGGTCGTGACTTTGAAACATTGCAAATTACAATACGCATCTAGTCAATATCTATGTTCGTTCATTTTCCGTCCAACTAAGTTGGCATGTAAACAGTGAAAACATGATATTTTTTCCATCGTAAACTATGTACCTTTCCACCCAGCACTTTGTCCAGTCTGGAGGTTGGCTGCCCTTATATGCTTGTACCTCTTTCCTGTTTGAATCAATCTTTCACCGAGAGCTTGGTCCTCTTTGATTCACTCATGCCACTTTTTTCCCCTGTGTCCCTTTCTGTTGCCTTGATGAATTTGCCCTGCTAGTGTGTCATTTTGTAGGTTGTGTTGCCTGACAAAATGACCAAATGTGGCCATATTCAAGGGAAGGTGTCACTGTTGCTGTTAGGCATACAGAGTGCATACTCCCATAAATATCACTTTCAAACAAACGTTTGATCTGAAGTGTAAAATCTCTTTAAAGTGCTAATTCAAACCAAACTATGTCATCCGTCACTGACCAAATCTTGGTCAGCAACAACGTTTTCTGTAAAGTTACTGGACAAGCATTATCAGATAGTGATTTTTCTGTGGCTTATATCTCTTCTCTTTTATACAACTGCAACTTCTCAGAGAGTTCTATGTACATGTCAACCATTGCAAGAATGTAAAAAGAAAACAGTTTTTAATCGGGTTTTTAACAATTGTGTAACATGGTGCACAACTTAAAAACAAAATGAAAGAAAAGTCACTTGATAAAAGAAGTCATTTGTGGAAGTCCCCCTCCCTATTTTTCACGTAAAACACCTCATAGTTAGGATTGAATGATGAAGATCTAATTTCCTATTAGTGAGAATATTTTCTAGCTAAAGCTGTAATATGAAATGTTTGTTGTGTGGTTACAAGTATGAACATATGAAGAGTGTATTTCCAAAATGCGATATACGCCATTTTCTTCCCGTTGAGAAGGCACTCTCCCCTGGCCGCCCAAAAGCACTTTAAATACATGTAGCTGTTACACAGGGTGTGCATAAAAAAATGCATCAGTTACAAAACTGTGCTTAAATAAACAATCAAGGAACTATGATGATACAAGCTTTGGTAGTGTGTAATGCACTTGACCATCAGCTTTAATTTGAGACCAATTGCAATTTATGTTCTTCTGAATGGCTGAGCGATCTTTTTTTAACTGATGATTTTTATATCTGTCATTCAATATAATTAACCCATTAGCATCTTGGTCTGTATTTTATTACAGTGTATTTATTCACTGAAAAAATTATTAATCATAGGGTGCTTTTAAGTAGCTCACTGGCATCGACTCTGTAAAGGGAGACGTTAGCTATGACAGCCGGACTAATCAAACATTCAACCGTGGGCCATCACGATCCTCACGTGATGTCCGTACAAAATGCCCATTTCAGACTGGGTGTTAAGTTTGAGATTACTGCTTTTTAGAGAGTTGAAAAAGTAAAATGTTAGGCTGGAATTACAGCCTCTCAAGTTGAAATTACCTAAATAAATAATTACCCTTTTGCTTGAAATAAGTTGATTTTTGGGTCCGCTCGACATTTTTCGCTGTCTAGCCGCCAAATTTGTTCGTTTCTTGAAATGAACAACACTTGTATGCATGGGACCTGTTTCCACCACTGAGTTTGGTCCTTGAGCAGTTTCTGTGGTGGCTGACTCGAGACGTTAGAGCGAATTGAACGGCGCAAGGGGCTAACCCGAGACATTGATCTGGGTGAGCTACATGTGCATTGTACTCGAATGTACCCTAAGAGTGCTAGGGCAGTTTTGGTGCTAAAGTGAGTAACAGGCAGGGCAGTTTTGGGCGCTACAGTGACTAAAAGTTAAAATAAAATATGCAGGCCTGCACCAGAGATGGGTGCTAATACATGTACCATTGAAAAGTGTTATTTAGCTAAATCATATTTTTGTTGTGTGATTTATATCTTGCATACATTTTGCTTCCACAATTTAAGTCTTTACAATTTGCAATAATTAGGTTTTGCCCTTCACCGACATATAACCACTGTCTACTCGGTGTGTTACACCCGAGTGAAAGTTAACAACCTCACGTGCTTGGTGGTCGAGTGGTAAGACGTCTGCTCAACAAAGCAGAAGGTTGTGGGTTCGATTCCCACCCGAGTGCTTTTGCTGACTTTCACTCAGGTTGAACACACTGAGTATACAGTGTTTGTACGTCGATGAAGGACAAAACCTAATATTGATGCAAATTCTATCTTATGAATAGTCTTTGCTACTTGATATGAACACTCCCTGATAGAAACGATACATGACACTCATTTGAAATCCTCTGTACAGGCCTGACATATCTTTTAAAAGTAAAGGCCTCATTGGCCTACATGTAGGTTGGAAGTAACATGGCTTGACAGGATCATTTGCAAGTACTCAAAAATCTGCATTTTGAAGTAACCTGTTATTAAAAGCACAAATTGTGTTCATGATCATTATTAAAAGAAACATGACACTTGAGCTGAAAAGTCAGCCAGTTTATTTACATTTCTGTAATTGCAAATGATACTATTGGCCTTTCAATATAGCTTTTGGTATTGGTTTTAATTTCTGTTGAAAAGCACTGATTATACACAGGGTTCGACCTTAGCGGTGGTCCGCTGGCCAAATGCCAGTTGAATTGCCGGCGGACCAGCTGAAACACCTTGCCAAGTGGTCCGGCTGGCCAGCCAAAAAAATCTGCGTCAAAAAAATGGTTGTAGTATTTATTTGGTTTCTTACTTACATTCGCTATTTTTTTCAAAAGAAACCTCCGTTATTTTTACAAATTCGCTTCGCGATATGACTACTTCGCAACTCGATGTCACGGTGACTTTCATCATGTGCGTAAACCCAGCTCAATGCGGCGATGACTGGTTCCCGCCGCGCCAATTTAGAAGGCACGATGAAAATGCGGTAACTAGTCTGTGCACGGCTATGCGATCGATTACTCCTAGAGCCTCATAGATTAAGAACCCCGCAAAATTGTTTTCAGCACAAAACACTAATTAAGTACAAAAACGTCCATCAAAATGCAGAAATTTCCCACAGAACCGCTCCACAGTTTGCCCCTAAACTCCGTACCACATCTCATGACATACTCACAAAATATGCGCAGAACAAACATCGCTGGATTTTGTCTTTTTTGGGGCTAAAATGATGAAAAATATGCCCTTTCCGGACTGAGCTACTTGAAACGTGCAGGATGATTTTCAGTTCGCTCGGAGCGCGCCGCGGGGGGTACGGTACAAGCACTTGTACGCATGCGCATACTATCATTTCGCTTGTACCGTACCCCGCGGCGCGCTCCGAGCGAACCGAAAATCATCGTGCACGTTTCAAGTGTCAGGTTGGCTCAGAGCGGAAAGGGCATATTTTTCATCATTTTAGCCCCCAAAGACAAAATCCAGCGATATTTGTTCTGCGCATAATTTGTGAGTATGTCATGAGGTGTAGTACGGAGTTTGGGGGCAAACTGTGCAGCGGTTCTGTTGGAAATTTCTGCATTTTGATGGACGTTTTTGTACTTGATTAGTGTTTTGTGCTGAAAACAATTTTGCGGGGTTCTTAATCTATGAGGCTCCACTACGTGGAGCCTCATACTTTAGTTCTAGGAGTAGGAGTAGCGATTGACAGCGCTAGCATGGCTATGCATTGTGCAGACGCCAGGCACGTGCTCTGTCAACTGGTCGGATTCGACATCGTAAAAATGCCAAGAAAACACCGATGGAGAAAGAACATTTTTGCAAGTTAATTTACAAAATTGATCAAGCTTATCTGTGTATGTATTTTCTGTGTTCATGAGTTCATTTTGAGATCGCACTACTCGTATTTGGAGTGATACATGCCCCGTGTTTCCCGAAATTTTTGACGGTAAAAACGGGTCTGTCGGCCCATGGTGGGCCGCTCACCACACACGCACGCATCACACACCTCGGAGTTTCGGCCAGCTCCCCGCGTCTTGACTAGCGTTGTGCATATGGTGCGAACGACCTGAATTTTCCATTATTTTTTGAAATTATCGAACGTAAATATATTGACAAAAATTAAAGCCTTTGGTTTTATTCACTTTTTGTTGCCATTTCGTGTATAGCTTTCGTAGTGCAATGAAACTAGTTCAGGCTAAAACTTCGCATATAATTGAATACCCATTCAATCTGCATAAAAAAAATTGGCAAAAAAGAGAAGAATTTCCGACCGACCGACCCTATTTTTGAAAGGCATGTAATCGGAAGCAGAACTATTTTTTTGGCCTAATTAAGGTAGGTTTTATTCACTTTTTGTGGCCATCTTTTTGTGTATAGCTTTCATAGTGCAATAAAAATAAAATCAGGCTAAAACTTCGCATACTGAGGCCTAATTGAATACCCCATTCAAGCGGCATAAAAAAAAATGGCCCCCCAAAAACCCGACCGACCGACCCTATTTTTAAAAGGCATGTAATCTGAGGCAGAACTATATATTTTTTGCGGCCTCAGATCATGGAGGAAGAAAATAGACCTCTATTGCTCAGGTGACATGATGACATGGGTGTTGATGACAATAGTCTTGTTATGACTATGTGAAACTGATTAACTGGTGGGTACACGCTGTATAAGACGGACCAGTCAAAAACCTGGCGGACCAGTCAAAATTCTAGCCAACTGGTCCGGCTGGCCAGTCAAAAAAAAAGTTAAGGGCAACCCCTGATACAGTGCCAGTAATTATAGTATACAAATAATTAATGTTTGTGAGTGCAATGGTAAGAATAATTTCAATAGTGGAATGGAACTTTTCATCTGTCACCGAATGGAATTATTCTTACCATTGCACAAAAGTGAAACATTCATTATTTGTAAAATATAAATTATCCTGATGCAAATTCCATCAAAAGTCAAATACTGACAAAGTGTATTTTTTCTAATGATGAATGGAAAGAGAGCCCACATGTTTGCAATTGTAGTGGCTTGGTGTAAGAGTATGGTCTTGTAATTGTAACAGCCCTTGGGAATGTTGCAGTTAGAATGTTATAAGTGAATTGCACCAGAATTCCTGGTGTCAGTTTTACAGGACAAAAAGTAATGACAGAACTCTTCAATGAAAAGTATGCTAACATACAGTAGTCTGCTTTTACAAATATGTCTAAAAATAGGGAAATTGTTCAAACTGTATGTTGACCAGTATAGCTCATCATGTCAAAGCAATACTGTGTATTTACTCATGTGGGGCATTTATTGCTCAAGATGCATGGCACTTAAACACAAAGCTGAAGGTACCATGGAGCACTTGGTCTTGGTAAAACACCACGCCCCACACAACAGGAGTCTGACAATATTGATCCAATTTTGTACCAGAGGCCATCTGCCCATTCACTGCTTGTACACTTTAAACCGTGATCAATGCAGGGTACATTGAAAATAAAAGTGAGATTGCATTGGCACCCAAGTCATATTTAAGAGGATGACCTCCTTGGTGTGTGTGCAAGATACAATTATTACACATTATTGATGTGCAATGCCGTACATTTATTTATTTATTGGTAAGATGGCTTTTGTGCCAAAAGTAAGCCACTACTTCCTGCATCTTGGTGCCAAGACATGATACGACTGTGCGTTTATTTCGGTGTAAAGTAAAAACTTTACCCTTGGTTAAAGCCAAATTTATCAGATTTATAAATAAATGCAAATGTGAACATGTATGATCCGGCAAGGATTCTAAAGAGTAATTTAATAAGCAGTGAATGCAGCTGTGTCATTGCAATTGCTTCTTCAGTGAGTTTGGACCCTTCCCGTGCCGATCCCCAGGTCCAACTGACTCAGTCGCTAGTACCTGATAATAAAAAGGGTCTCGATCTCAGGGTGACAAGTTTACAGTGCAGTGGAAACGATCATAGGTGAACTTTGCGCCATCCCTCATCAACACGAGGCATTGATGCACGGTGGAATATTTGTCTCTAAAGAAACACAGCAGAGTTGTTCACGTACAGTTTAAGTTAGCAGGGAAATGACAGTGACAGCTCATCAGATCCTGGTCGACTTTTACCCGTATTATGCAGCAGAACACCTGCAGTATTAGAAATTCAGGATAAGCCTTATATGCAAGAAACTTGGCATAAACACCTGCAGACTCAACTAGGCCTGAAGTGATTGCAAGTAGTACAAGCTGCCCCTTGCTTACAGCTAATTGGGTAGGCCTAACTGTACATACGCCTAGTGAGATTGTTTTTCCCCGAGTTGTCACATCGGTAATCCTGCCGAACCTCCACTAACGGTGTAACCGATAAGCATCTAGTTGGCCGTTTAAAGATGTCTGTATCCTAGGATACATGTACTTCAAAGCCAGAGATGATGTACATTAGAGATTCTGCCATTGAAGTAGCTTAATAAAAACTGTACGTGGACATGTTTTCTTGAGCTGTAGAGATGTTGCAGAGACTCTGCTTAAAACTGGAAACTTTGCAGCAGAACATGGAATACCTGCATGTCAATGATTTTGTTCTGATAATGTTTTCTGAGCTCGTTTGCGGGACATCTGATACAGCAGCTTTGTGTATGTCCTGGGTTAGTTTGAGCTGTGGGTCACCCTGCATAAATCCGCTGAACCTGAAACTTTGCAGCAGGACTTGGCATAGATGATCAAGGATTCAGCTGTGATAGTGATATTTTCTGATGAGCTCTTCAGCATTACAGAGACTCAGCTAGATCCTTAAGCAATGCAGTGGCACTTGGCATAAAGGCGAGATGCTTGTAACTAGCAGAGAGTTTAAAAGAGGAGGTGCCTGATCCTTGGAATAACCCAACATCAGGGTGACAGTGGGGTATCAGTATCTGACTGTCGGTGAAGGCAGTGTTTTGGCTCATTATCCTCAAGTATTGCAGCGGGACATCTGATACAGCAGCTTTGTGCATGTCCTAGGTTCATTTGAGCTGTGGGTCACCCTGCATAAATCCGCTGAACCTGAAACTTTGCAGCAGGACTTGGCATAGATGATCAAGGATTCAGCTCTGATAATGATATTTTCTGATGAACTCTTCAGCAGTACAGAGACACGGCTGGATCGAGACCCTTAAACAATGCAGTGGCACTTGGCATCAAAGCGAGATGTTTGTAAGCAGCATAGAGTTAAAAAGAGGAGGTGCCTGATCCTTGGAATAACCCAACATCAGGGTGACAGTGGGGTATCAGTATCTGGCTGTCGGTGAAGGCGTAATCCATACTGTCGTTTGAGACTGAAGTATCACATGATATGCATAATTCATCCATTGTTTTATTGGAACGAAAAAATTTAGATTCTTGAAAGTGACAGTTTAATTTGATCCAGCAACATTTAAATGTATTGCTTTTTCTACTTTATGAAACAAAGCGTTTAAAAGCTGTTATAATTTTAGCAATTGTATATTTTTGTGGTCACTTTTCATTGTGATGAATTCTTTTAATTGATATTTACGTAGTAGAGACTTTTGATGGAAATTGCGTCAGGTTGGTGTAATTTTAATGTAAGGTTTTTCACAATGACACGATTTCTCAATTTTAACCCTCCTACTGTTTCAATGGTCACAGACAGTAAAAAAAAAAAATCCTCTTCCTCTGCCATGCTTTTTACCTAAGCTAGTCACCAACAGTCAGATCATATTTCAAGCAAGCTAGCAAGTGACTAGTCAAACTCAGTCATGAGACAACAGCAGGCAGGAAGTAGGCACAGCTGTCTTATCAATCATCTACAGTCAAAGTAAAGCTGTATCAAGTTACATAAACAGTCACAGCCAGTCAATCCTGCTTTATAAGGGCTTGGAGCTCTTAACTGTTGAAAACAGTCACTTGCGAGAATTAGACTGAAAGGACAACTTTAAACAGAATGTATGTTTGTATAGGAGGGTTAAATGTTGAATTTGCCCTTCACTGATTACGGCAGGTGAGGGCAAAACCAAGTGAAATATTGGCTTAAATATATGAAGGTGTTCAGACCAAATGCCTTTGTAAAAACTAATTTGATGCATAAAAAGTACAGTGGCCTTTATTTAGCTGGATGGTGGTATTGGTGGGGGCAGCATTTAATGGTGTCATAAAAGAACAATCTTTTTAAGAGCTTTTAAGATAGTTCAGACACCCCCCCCCCCCCCGCCACAAAAAGCTATGCTACTGATTACATTCAAACATGTTAACTAATTTGTGTTCATTAATTAATTTAATTCACTTGTGCCTGCCAACCTACATGTACCTGAAGATTCATTTTTGATAACAACCAATTTTTTTTGTTTTATATTTTTAACTAAATAGGCCTATTCCTTTCAGTTTTAATGGGAAACACAAGCCGAGGTGGTGGTTTGTTGTATAGCCCAACCATAAAGCCAAGGCCCCTTAAATGTGTGGGCTAAAAACCATCTGGAGACAACACAGAAAACATAAACTCATGAAATTGAACATAATCGTTCATCATGCCAATGTGGTTTGTGTTGCCTGTGAATGTGCTTTCCATGAATATGGTGCCATTTTCTACAACATTTTTGTGTGGTATGTGGAAATAAGGAATAGGCGCCCAATCCTCGGAATAACCCAACATCAGGGTGACACTGGGGGTATCTCCAGCTGTCGGTGAAGGCGTCGATGACCCTACACTTCGGTTTAGGAGCCTCTTGTTGACTGTTTTTGCTCTTCATTAAACTCATGCTTTTCATCTGTTGCTTATTAAAGCTATACATGTACCGGTACCTTATTTGAAGGCAAAGCAAAGCCATATTTTTTTCTGACCGTGTACCTCACTCATTACAGTAATGAGTTCAAGGGCTTTTAAAGTTAATGTTAGTTTTCCATAGTCTAGCATTTTATTGATAAAAGTGTGAATGGGGTTTACAATAAAAATTCTTTAAGTAATGAAGGCTAATCCTTCTTATGGATGTACATGTAAACTTTACATGTACATCCAGAAGAAGGATTAGCCTTCATTACTTAAAGAATTAATTACCCAACCCTTTCATAGGAACTGAAGTGTCCAAAACTGCCATGCCTAATCACTGTAGTGTCCAAAACTGCCATGCCTATTTACTGTAGTGTCCAAAACTGCAATGCCTATTCACTGTAGCGTCCAAAACTGCCGTGCCTAATATTAGGCATGGCAGTTTTGGACACTATAGTGATTAGGCATGGCAGTTTTGGACACTATATAATCACTGTAGTGTCCAAAACTGCAATGCCTAATCACTGTAGTGCCTGAAACAGCCTGTGCACTCCATGGATTTATTGATTAATTGTTTATTGATTACAAAATACACAATGTAGTACAAGTGCTGATGGAATTAACATTTATTTAAAATATGACCAGGAAGGAATGCATAAAATACTGTCATTTTCTTTGATACTAAATTATTCAGCTGATGCTGTTTTCCTAGATGAACTTTTGTGTCAAGTCACTGTAAATATTAACATTAGGTATTTGCATTTTGTCTTTTGGGGCAATCCAAATTTCCTAATTATTTGAGCTAAATATTTTGAATATAAACAGAAGGTCATTTGTTCACTAAAAGCTGACTAAGCTTGTGATTTTTTTTTCCTACCGAGCTCTTAGAAAGCACTGGTGTACCTGTACATGTACATATACCCACAATGACAAACTATCCAATCATAAATCAGGTCTTCATCATTCAATCCTTTGAATCACCTTTCGCATCCGTTGAATATTGTCCCTTGCAATATTTAAGGTCGTTTGCGTAATAGGTACTAACAGGTACTGAAATAGTCTTAAATATATTGAATATTCTGTTGTTCATAATGAACGATTCCATGGCAAACTCTTGTCCACTTGACCATTATGAAAGCTAATTACATTGAGCTATTAGCAGATACCCTTCAAGATATTCTTGGCTGGTTCATGTTCAGATACCGAGGAAGTGCAGTTGAACCCTTTATGATATCTTTCACGTTGCCTCTTGCATTTTCCGTGCTCTCCTTAACTTCAACAAAGTCTCTGATCTCTGATACAAAATCTGGACAGGGTAAGACTTGCTTTGATGATGTCTACAATCATATATCTCCTGTTCTTTGAGCAGACAAGACTGCTCTTGCCACTCTATTCTAATGATACATCCTTTCCTATGAACACAACACCAAATTAATATACGACATATATCACCATATAGGGTACGGCTTGCCAAGGGGCAGTCAACCAGTTGGTGCTGGATTTTTAATTGTTTAATTACAAACAATAGGCCTAATTATACAAATTCCATGTAATTGAATTTTTAAACACTGTTACAAACTCCCGAAGAAACCCACTGGATTAAAAACCAGAGATAAAACTCAATGAGCAAAAACTCTGGAAAACCTTGTGGTTGCCAGCAAAACAAAACATTTCGCACGTTTACACAAAGCTATTTTTAAAGCTGATCCATTCTCAGTTTGTCCTTAACTGAACTGAAGTCGCAAGCTAGAATGATCCCACCACACCTTTCTACGTACAATGTACGTTCTATGTTAAACGCACGTTCTTTCCTATGCAAATTTGACACACCTTTCTACCCTTATGTAACTCCGCCTCCCAGAATTTATTCCTCAACCGATTAGACACATTTGCCTGCTATACAACTGTAATGCAGGCAAAGATAATTCTTATTCTGGAATTAATCGTGACAGGGTCAACACATGTATCCCCACAGGAAACAAAAGGGGACGCTGCATCATTATGCCAACAATGCTGTGTTATTTTGATAAGTTTTCACCAATTTTGTGTTGTGTGCAGAATGCTTATATTTGCTCTGCACTGCCAGTATTTTTGTTTTTACAGAACCTGAAAATATAGGCCTAATCCTCTGAAATAATTACTTTCTTGTATAGCAACATGAGAACTACGTGTGTATAGCCCTCTTAAGCAGGGACACTATATTGTAGTTGCAGCCCATGAGGTCTTGGTGAAATTTACAATGTATTTTGCTGACAAACACCAATGAGGAACAGGGTGATGATACCATGTCACGTAGATACTCTGAATAACTGGATAACTTGCAGATGGGGTGTAGTGAGCTTCTAATAATTGCCTGTCAATACAGCTAGGCATGATATGATGATTTTAGTTGATCTGTTTTGACTCTGCATGAATGCCACTTAAAGAGTAGCACATCAGTGGAGCTTGAAAAGATCAAGACGATCAGAATACAAAAACCAAATATTGGACAAGTTCAGTTCTATGTACACGTTATTATGTGCAATATAATTTGCAAGTCTAATTCTTCCACTTGCAGTATTTACAATTATTATTAAGTCATAAAAAGATCTGTTGTCAAACTTTATACATATGTACATCAACTTATACAGTGCTCCGAATCACTAGGAAGGTGGAAAACAATAAAGGTATATCGCAAAATAAACGCAGTATATTTCTAAGTTATGAACTCTTAATTCAAACAATTCAAAAAGGAGAATTGTGAAATGAAATAAATCACTGGTTTTAGTTTCTGATTATGCGCAACTTAAAGTAGAACGCAATAGGCTTGGTACTTTTTATTTGCTTTTCCCACTAGTATAAAAAGACATTACTGTAACTATCAGTTTAAAAATATCAGCAACAACTTCAAATCTCAATTCTCAACAAAAGTGAAGATAATGTACACCCCTGCTTAGCACCTTTGAAAATTGAAAGGGGTCGGACATAAAACCATTAATTAAAACCCTTAATATAATGAATAAAAACAGGGCCGAAACAGGTTCCAAAGCTTTAAAATGAAAATTCTAATTAACCCTTCAAAAGTTTTTTATTGATAAGGCATATCAATTTGTTTATGGCCGAAACCGCACTCCTATTTATCTTATTTGATTCAACTCGATTTTGCACATTGCTCAATTTTAACAAAATGTAAGACAAATGCGCGCACGCATGTGTGTGGAAGTGAATGTACTTTGTGCGCTATATCTTTGGACCTGATTATCGAATAGCACGCACGCACACACAAAATGCAATGCCCATGGCTTATGTGAGCGGGGTTATGATTGGCGATCATCTTCTTCAATCCTAAAAGTACAGGTCTTAACAAGGTCTAATCAGAATACATAGTTAGTTAGACCAGAACCTTCCCTAACAATGCTTTTTTTAAGAAGGCCATACGGTGGCGCTGTTTGTATTTACGGCGAGTTGAAATGGTGCAGGTTTTACTGAAAACTATGATTTACACATAATCGTGTTAAATTCTGCTAAAACAACAATATAAATCCTGAAAAGTACAGGCTTTCCTGTTAATATCAATTCAATATTTCTTATCAGTATGATGTAGAATATTATTGTCTGTCTTGTATTCTTTTAAGAAGTGAAAGCGTTGTTCCGTTTTTCAATGGTGTACAAAAAGAGACATCGAGGCACAGTTTTTGATGGCAACTCCCATAGCGGAATATCAGGGACTGTGTGGGCACTTGAAAAGGAGCGCTAACAAATTGATATGAAATGACCAAGGAATTAATACCCTTTGAACTTATCCGCTCCGTTCACAAGTACCCCCTCACCGGCAAAGGAAGTACAGTTGGGGGTGCGCGGCCACTGCGTGTACATAGAACAAATCCCCTGGTGTACGCGTGTCACACACAAGGAACGGTGCGCGTCAACCAGCGAAATGTACCGCCCATGGGACGTCGTTGCTAGGTAAAAGGGCGCCCTCTTTTGGTAGCGCATGGAGCTCATATAGTCGACCAAATCTGGCGTTATTGTGAATACTTCTGCCTTTTGATCCTGCAGGTCTGGAAAGGATTAATATTAAACAAAAGGGATAACTTTGCCCAGACGAAGGTAAATAGCTTTAGAGACAATGTTGTAATCTACGTTGAGTAACCAAATTAGTCTTTTTTTCTGAGGATTCAGCTGATCTCCAGCTTTTTCAAGCAAAGTTATCATACTTCTGTGTTTGAAAGTTGGCGAGATGTTATCGTCAAAAGATCTATGATACACTTTCAGAAGATCTAGTCTGGGCCTAAAAGATCCCAAAATTGAACGTAGAATTCTTTGGGCAAGTCATCATCTCCCGGCGTTTTATTAGTCTGCATACTTCATAAGTGGGAGAATCATGACAGTAGAGTTACTTATGTTTGCCCCTGAAACTAGGAATTATGTTTTCATAATTAAGAAAGAAGAAATAATTGTCTCGAAAGATGGGGGGGGGGGGGGGGGGGGGGCTCGTGCCATATTTTCTATGGGGAGCGCTGATAAAATCCTACAATCAGGCACACTATACATGTTGTAGGCCTATTAACTAAAAGTGTACAAATGCACCCTTCTCATTTAGGGGGAGACCGTTCCCCTGTACATCAAATTCTTACACTTTGCTAGTGCTTTTTTTTTTTGTATGGAATTTTTTTTTGGGGGGGGCTTGCCAAATTGTTGTCCCCCCCCCCCCCCCGGTAGAACCGCCACTGCTTTCATTTATGTTTGCTGTAAATTAAAATTTTAATTAATACTGAATTTGTATAGATCTATGATTTCATTCTATTACTTGTCAAGTGCCCAGAGTGAAACACCAGAGGTAAAACTTATGAGGTAAAAACTCTGGAAAACCTTGTGGCCGATCCCTTATACATTAACTTTAATACTTACATACTCCGAGTTTCTCCTCTTCTTTTAAATTAAAATATACGATGTATTGTGGTCATTATGAAAATTACTGACCTAGCGACGTGGTGAACACAGGCTAGAATGGCCATACTACAGCCACACACGCCCTTAATTTACTCGATTACGTCCTCAATGACATTCTATTCAAATTTAACCTATTCTTTATCATGATCACTCAAGGGAATGTACATGTACATGTACATCATTGGCATTTGCATTAATTTTCAGAAATGAACTACTTGAGGGGTTAGTATAATATATCAAATTATTGTTACACTGACATGTCTGAAGTTTTGTGTTGGAAATTGCTGGAAAAACTAAGAAAAACAAAAATGTTTGAGTATTCTGGTTCCCTGACTCCACTGAAGATTAAATGGATTAATTTATAGATGCCGGAAAATTGTACGATTAGGGAACCAGTCTAGCTGGCCTGCACCTATTCAGAACATGCAACCAATAGCAAACAAAATTTGGACTGAAAAAAAAATTGTACATTTGGAGCAGTAGTTGAAAAACAGTTAGGTTTTTCCAACGGTGGTCAGCCGACCACCGTTGGAAATGTATACAAAATTACCATTTTCTTGAAAGTGACTTCACACCAGGTGCCATAATTTTACAGGATGCTTTAGACTGTCATTTACCAACATCCTGTTGTGTATTTCGTAAAAACTTGGTAGTTTTGTTTTTCGATGTTTGCAAATGTTGTATTTTCCCTTTAATTTACTCAATTACGTCCTCAATGACATTCTATTCAAATTTAACCTATTCTTTATCATGATCACTCAAGCATCAAGCTTGTAAGTAACATACGAACACATTTTCATGCTACTTCGCTTCGCTCATACGCATGAAAAACAGTTAGGTTTTACAGAACGTTATAAAGGAAAAGGAGGACACAATTTGTTCATATTCAGAATTTTATTATTATACATGATGGGGGCTGGCCTGCACACAGGCATGCAGGCTGAAATAACAAAGTATGCAAGGGGGAGAGATAATAGGGTCAATACATGTACCTCAAAAAAGGCGACGATCAGCAGCATCTTAACCGACTGGGCCATGCTGGTAGTCTCGCTTTCTTCTTTTTCGGGCTTCAGTGTCCTTAAAAACTTCTTTCTCCGCTGTTATATGATTTTCTGTTGATCTGGAGACAAGTTGCCTGTTCCTTTTTTTTTGTCCATATACGAGACGGTCATCCACCCTGCCTTGCTCGAGTTGGCGATCTTAATCTTGTTCTTGTGTTCTGCCAGCAGCTGGCTTGGTCTGTATCGCCTTTAACGATAATTGCCGTCTTGATGTCGCCAAGGGCAATTTGAAGTTTCCCACAAAACTCAAATCGGGCCACGTTGCCTGGTTTTGTTAACTCTTTGGAGTCCAGTTTATTCTTGAGTTCCCGAATGGAGGTGGAGTCCTCTTTCGGTGCAGAGATAGCGTTAAACTTCTTGTCAAAGTAATCTTTACATTTGTCGAACATAAACGCCGACGGATCAGGATTCGTGGAGTGGTCTGCCTCTGTCGACATTACGCAAACTAAGCCAAACTATGTAAGTAAATACCGTAAGCAATGGAAGACGAATAAGGGTTGGATATACGGCGTGAGTGCCAGAACCTGAAGTGACTATTCTACACAATGAATAGCATGCGTGACCTGTCTGGCAATCCGACTGGTCAATGGTGGACTTAACTTCGGTCGGCCGAGGATGTCTGTCTCACTGCGGAGTTTGTCACACCAGACGTTACACCCAAAAACCCTGGTTTAAAATTAAGTACAAATTGTCACCAGTAATGCATCTCCTACACAAGATTATTACATGCATCGTCCATAGCAGCTCAATATCATTTAACATACCATAAAATGCAAGGTACATTTTATACACAAAAACCCAAACAACTAGTTATTGCCAAGGCACATTTACAATGTTTTACAACAGTTATACGAATATCAATTTGCACTTTGAAATGTTACTTTGGAATCTGCAAAGCAATAATAGTACTTACAGGTTATGGCAAATAACCTGGTCTGTGTTTTATTGACGGTGACGAGGAGACGAGGACGGCCGCAGCCTACCAACTCTGTGGGACTCATTCCCAACAGTGCAAACAAATTGCACACTCGGCTTATTAAGAACGTACAACTCCCAAATGTGGGTACAAACTAACAAGCATAATATATACATGTAGTGTCCATCAGCGTAGCAAGGGGGGGGGAGGTATTTTACCCCCAATATTTGTGTCAAGACTGCCCTTTTCCATTCAAATGCTTTTTCACCAGTGCTTACCCCTTCCTCATTTTGTTGTAAAGAGTGTCCTTTTTTGCAAAGTGCCCTTTTTTTCTGAACAAATGCCCTTTTGAAAAAGATGTCGTGCCCTTCCATGTGCCTGCGGCCATTCCGGGTGCCTTTTTTTTACTTCACGCATGTATTGTCCTGAAAAGGACCATATATTGTCCGTTAGTGTGCATAATCATCGGATTAATGTCCGGAAAAAAAACATGTCTACATTTCAGCACGATGTGCAAGTGCCCTTTTCAAGAAATTTTGACTCTCGACTACCACCATTTCACACCATACACTAGTTTCAAAATTAACTATCAAGTTTAAGTTGACCTCAAAATTAATAAAATTTCGTAACCTAAAAAATACGCTGTGGGATTTGAACCTGCAACCTTCCGATTCAGAGTTAGCAGTCCACACCTCTCGACTACCACCATTTCACACCGTACACTAGTTTCGAAATTAACTATAAAGTTTAAGTTGACCTCAAAATAATAAAATTTTGTAACTTAAAAATATGCTGTGGGATTTGAACCTGCAACCTTCCGATTCAGAGTCAGCAGTCCACACTCTCGACTACCACCATTTCACACCGTACACTAGTTCGAAATTAACTATAAAGTTTAAGTTGACCTCAAAATTAATAAAATTTCGTAACCAAAAATACGCTGTGGGATTTGAACCTGCAACCTTCCGATTCAGAGTTAGCAGTCCACACCTCTCGACTACCACCATTTCACACCATACACTAGTTTCGAATTTAAATATAAAATTTAAGTTGACTTCAAAATTAATAAAATTTTGTAACCTAAAAATACGCTTTGGGATTTGAACCTGCAACCTTCCGATTCAGAGTTAGCAGTCCACACCTCTCGACTACCACCATTTCACACTGTACACTAGTTTCGAATTTAACTATAAAATTTAAGTTGACTTCAAAATAAAAAAAAATTTGTAACTTAAAAATACACTGTGGGATTTGAACCTGCAACCTTCCGATTCAGAGTCAGCAGTCCACACAACTCGACTACCACCATTTCACACTGTACACTAGTTTAAAAATTAACTATAAAGTTTAAGTTGACCTCAAAATAAATAAAATTTCGTAACCTAAAAATACGCTGTAGGATTTGAACCTGCAACCTTCCAATTCAGAGTCAGCAGTCCACACCACTCGACTACTACTATTCACACCATACACTAGTTTCAAAATTAACTATAAAGTTTAAGTTGACTTTAAAATTTTATGTCTTCTTGGGTAAATTTAAATCTGAAGGTTGCGGGTTCAAATCCAGGTTGGAAATTTTAGATTTTAGATTTTATTTATTTTTGGGTAAATTCAAACTTCATAGTTAATTTCGTAACATTTAAAAATTGTGAAATTACACTTAGTCCAATGGTATGGACTACTGACTCAAAATCTGAAGGTTGTGGGTTCAATTCCAGGGTGGGAATTTAAGATTTTAAAATTTTATGTCTTTTTGGGTAAATTAAAACATTATAGTTAATTTCGTAACCTTTAAAAAATGTGAAATTATACTTAGTCCAATGGTATGGACTACTGACTCTAAATCTGAAGGTTGTGGGTTCAAATCCAGGGTGGATATTTTAGATTTTAAAATTTTATGTCTTTTAGGGTAAATTTAAACTTTGATAGTTAATTTCGTAACCACAAAAAAGTGTGAAATTATGCTTAGTCCAATGGTATGGACTGTCGACTCTAAATCTGAAGGTTGCGGGTTCAAATCCAGGTTGGAAATTTTAGATTTTAGATTTTATTTATTTTTGGGTAAATTGAAACTTCATAGTTAATTTCGTAACATTTAAAAATTGTGAAATTACACTTAGTCCAATGGTATGGACTACTGACTCGAAATCTGAAGGTTGTGGGTTCAATTCCAGGGTGGAATTTTAGATTTTAAAATTTTATTACTTTTTTGGGTAAATTAAAACTTATAGTTAATTTCATAACCTTTAAAAGTGTGAAATTAGGCTTAGTCCAATGGTATGGACTACTGACTCGAAATCTGAAGGTTGCGGGTTCAATTCCAGGGGGGGAATTTTAGATTTTAAAATTTAGTTCTTTTTGGGTAAATTTAAACTTGATAGTTAATTTCGTAACCACTAAAAAGTGTGAAATTATGCTTAGTCCAATGGTATGGACTGCTGACTCGAAATCTGAAGGTTGTGGGTTCAAATCCAGGGTGGAATTTTAGATTTTTGAAATTTTATGTCTTTTGGGGTAAATTTAACTTCATAGTTAATTTCGTAACCACTAAAAAGTGTGAAATTATGCTTAGTCCAATGGTATGGACTGTTGACTTGAAATCTGAAGGTTGTGGGTTCAATTCCGGGTGGGAATTTAAGATTTTAAAATTTTATTACTTTTTGGGTAAATTAAACTTATAGTTAATTTCGTAACCTTTAAAAAATGTGAAATTACACTTAGTCCAATGGTATGGACTACTGACTCTAAATCTGAAGGTTGTGGGTTCAAATCCAGGGTGGAAATTTTAGATTTTAAAATTTTATGTCTTTTAGGGTAAATTTAAATTTTATAGTTAATTTCGTAACCACAAAAAGTGTGAAATTATGCTTAGTCCAATGGTATGGACTACTGACTCTAAATCTGAAGGTTGCGGGTTCAAATCCAGGTTGGAAATTTTAGATTTTAAATTTTATTTATTTTTGGGTAAATTGAAACTTCATAGTTAATTTCGTAACACTTAAAAATTGTGAAATTACACTTAGTCCAATGGTATGGACTACTGACTTGAAATCTGAAGGTTGTGGGTTCAATTCCAGGGTGGAAATTTTAGATTTTAAAATTTATGTCTTTTTGGGTAAATTTAAACTTCATAGTTAATTTCGTAACCACTAAAAAGTGTGAAATTATGCTTAGTCCAATGGTATGGACTGCTGACTCTAAATCTGAAGGTTGTGGGTTCAAATCCAGGTTGGAGATTTTAGATTTTATTTATTTTTGGGTAAATTGAAACTTCATAGTTAATATCGTAACATTTAAAAATTGTGAAATTACACTTAGTCCAATGGTATGGACTACTGACTCGAAATCTGAAGGTGTGGGTTCAATTCCAGGGTGGGAATTTTAGATTTTAAAATTTTATTACTTTTTTGGGTAAATTAAACATTATAGTTAATTTCGTAACCTTTAAAAATTGTGAAATTACACTTAGTCCAATGGTATGGACTACTGACTCGAAATCTGAAGGTTGTGGGTTCAATTCCAGGGTGGGAATTTTAGATTTTAAAATTGTATTACTTTTTTGGGTAAATTGAAACTTCATAGTTAATTTCGTAACACTTAAAAAGTGTGAAATTATGCTTAGTCCAATGGTATGGACGGCTGACTTGAAATCTGAAGGTTGTGGGTTCAAATCCAGGTGTGGAGTTTTGGTTTTTGAAATTTTATGTCTTTTGGGGTAAATTTAACTTCATAGTTAATTTCGTAACCACTAAAAAGTGTGAAATTATGCTTAGTCCAATGGTATGGACTGCTGACTTGAAATCTGAAGGTTGTGGGTTCAATTCCAGGGTGGGAATTTTAGATTTTAAAATTTTATTACTTTTTTGGGTAAATTAAATCATTATAGTTAATTTCGTAACCTTTAAAATTGTGTGAAATTACACTTAGTCCAATGGTATGGACTACTGACTCAAATCTGAAGGTTGTGGGTTCAATTCCAGGGTGGGAATTTTAGATTTTAAAATTTTATTACTTTTTTGGGTAAATTAAAACTTATAGTTAATTTCGTAACCTTTAAAAAGTGTGAAATTATGCTTAGTCCAATGGTATGGACTACTGACTCGAAATCTGAAGGTTGTGGGTTCAATTCCAGGGGGGAATTTTAGATTTTAAAATTTAGTTCTTTTTGGGTAAATTTAAACTTGATAGTTAATTTCGTAACCACTAAAAAGTGTGAAATTATGCTTAGTCCAATGGTATGGACTGCTGACTTGAAATCTGAAGGTTGTGGGTTCAAATCCAGGGTGGAGTTTTGATTTTGAAATTTATGTCTTTTGGGGTAAATTTAACTTCATAGTTAATTTCGTAACCACTAAAAAGTGTGAAATTATGCTTAGTCCAATGGTATGGACTACTGACTCGAAATCTGAAGGTTGTGGGTTCAATTCCAGGGTGGGAATTTTAGATTTTAAAATTTTATGTCTTTTAGGGTAAATTTAAATTTTAGTTAATTTCGTAACCATCAAAAAGTGTGAAATTATGCTTAGTCCAATGGTATGGACTGCCGACTCTCAATCTGAAGGTTGCGGGTTCAAATCCAGGTTGGAAATTTTAGATTTTAGATTTTATTTATTTTTGGGTAAATTGAAACTTCATAGTTAATATCGTAACATTTAAAAATTGTGAAATTACACTTAGTCCAATGGTATGGACTACTGACTCGAAATCTGAAGGTTGTGGGTTCAATTCCAGGGTGGGAATTTTAGATTTTAAAATTGTATTACTTTTTGGGTAAATTGAAACTTCATAGTTAATTTCGTAACACTTAAAAAGTGTGAAATTATGCTTAGTCCAATGGTACGGACGGCTGACTTGAAATCTGAAGGTTGTGGGTTCAAATCCAGGGTGGAGTTTTGGTTTTTGAAATTTTATGTCTTTTGGGTAAATTTAACTTCATAGTTAATTTCGTAACCACTAAAAAGTGTGAAATTATGCTTAGTCCAATGGTATGGACTGCTGACTTGAAATCTGAAGGTTGTGGGTTCAATTCCAGGGTGGGAATTTTAGATTTTAAAATTTTATTACTTTTTGGGTAAATTAAATCATTATAGTTAATTTCGTAACCTTTAAAAATTGTGAAATTACACTTAGTCCAATGGTATGGACTACTGACTCAAATCTGAAGGTTGTGGGTTCAATTCCAGGGTGGGAATTTTAGATTTTAAAATTTTATTACTTTTTGGGTAAATTAAAACATTATAGTTAATTTCGTAACCTTTAAAAAGTGTGAAATTAGGCTTAGTCCAATGGTATGGACTACCGACTCGAAATCTGAAGGTTGCGGGTTCAATTCCAGGGGGGGAATTTTAGATTTTAAAATTTTAGTTCTTTTTGGGTAAATTTAAACTTGATAGTTAATTTCGTAACCACTAAAAAGTGTGAAATTATGCTTAGTCCAATGGTATGGACAGCTGACTTGAAATCTGAAGGTTGTGGGTTCAAATCCAGGGTGGAGTTTTAGATTTTAAAATTTTATGTCTTTTGGGGTAAATTTAACTTCATAGTTAATTTCGTAACCACTAAAAAGTGTGAAATTATGCTTAGTCCAATGGTATGGACTACTGACTCGAAATCTGAAGGTTGTGGGTTCAATTCCAGGGTGGGAATTTTAGATTTTAAAATTTTATGTCTTTTAGGGTAAATTTAAATTTTATAGTTAATTTCGTAACCATCAAAAAAGTGTGAAATTATGCTTAGTCCAATGGTATGGACTGCCGACTCTAAATCTGAAGGTTGCGGGTTCAAATCCAGGTTGGAAATTTTAGATTTTAAATTTTTTTATTTTTGGGTAAATTGAAACTTCATAGTTAATTTCGTAACATTTAAAAATTGTGAAATTACACTTAGTCCAATGGTATGGACTACTGACTCAAATCTGAAGGTTGTGGGTTCAATTCCAGGGTGGAATTTTAGATTTTAAAATTTTATTAATTTTTGGGTAAATTAAAACATTATAGTTAATTTCGTAACCCTTAAAAGTGTGAAATTAGGCTTAGTCCAATGGTATGGACTACCGACTCGAAATCTGAAGGTTGCGGGTTCAATTCCAGGGGGGAATTTTAGATTTTAAATTTAGTTCTTTTTGGGTAAATTTAAACTTGATAGTTAATTTGTAACCACTAAAAAGTGTGAAATTATGCTTAGTCCAATGGTATGGACGGCTGACTTAAATCTGAAGGTTGTGGGTTCAAATCCAGGGTGGAATTTTAGTTTTTGAAATTTTATGTCTTTTGGGGTAAATTTAACTTCATAGTTAATTTCGTAACCACTAAAAAGTGTGAAATTATGCTTAGTCCAATGGTATGGACTACTGACTCGAAATCTGAAGGTTGTGGGTTCAATTCCAGGGTGGGAATTTTAGATTTTAAAATTTTATTCTTTTTTGGGTAAATTAAAACATTATAGTTAATTTCGTAACCTTTAAAAAGTGTGAAATTAGGCTTAGTCCAATGGTATGGACTACTGACTTGAAATCTGAAGGTTGCGGGTTCAATTCCAGGGGGGAATTTTAGATTTTAAGATTTTATTACTTTTAAGGTAAATTGAAACTTCATAGTTAATTTCGTAACCACTAAAAAGTGTGAAATTATGCTTAGTCCAATGGTATGGACTGCCGACTCTAAATCTGAAGGTTGTGGGTTCAAATCCAGGGTGGAAATTTTAGATTTTAGATTTTATTTATTTTTGGGTAAATTGAAACTTCATAGTTAATATCGTAACACTTAAAAATTGTGAAATTACACTTAGTCCAATGGTATGGACTACTGACTTGAAATCTGAAGGTTGTGGGTTCAATTCCAGGGTGGAAATTTTAGATTTTAAAATTTTATTGATTTTTGGGTAAATTGAAACTTCATAGTTAATTTCGTAACATTTAAAAATTGTGAAATTACACTTAGTCCAATGGTATGGACTACTGACTCGAAATCTGAAGGTTGTGGGTTCAATTCCAGGGTGGGAATTTTAGATTTTAAAATTTTATTACTTTTTTGGGTAAATTAAATTATTATAGTTAATTTCGTAACCTTTAAAAATTGTGAAATTACACTTAGTCCAATGGTATGGACTACTGACTCTAAATCTGAAGGTTGTGGGTTCAAATCCAGGGTGGGAATTTTAGATTTAAAAATTTTATGTCTTTTGGGGTAAATTTAAACTTCATAGTTAATTTCGTAACCACTAAAAAGTGTGAAATTATGCTTAGTCCAATGGTATGGACTACTGACTCTAAATCTGAAGGTTGTGGGTTCAAATCCAGGGTGGAAATTTTAGATTTTAAAATTTATGTCTTTTAGGGTAAATTTAAATTTTATAGTTAATTTCGTAACCACAAAAAGTGTGAAATTATGCTTAGTCCAATGGTATGGACTGCCGACTCTAAATCTGAAGGTTGCGGGTTCAAATCCAGGTTGGAAATTTTAGATTTTAGATTTTATTTATTTTTGGGTAAATTGAAACTTCATAGTTAATATCGTAACATTTAAAAATTGTGAAATTACACTTAGTCCAATGGTATGGACTACTGACTCGAAATCTGAAGGTTGTGGGTTCAATTCCAGGGTGGGAATTTTAGATTTTAAAATTTTATTACTTTTTTGGGTAAATGAAAACATTATAGTTAATTTCGTAACCTGTAAATTGTGAAATTACACTTAGTCCAATGGTATGGACTACTGACTTGAAATCTGAAGGTTGTGGGTTCAATTCCAGGGTGGGAATTTTAGATTTTATTTATTTTTGGGTAAATTAAAACTTCATAGTTAATTTCGTAACATTTAAAAATTGTGAAATTACACTTAGTCCAATGGTATGGACTACTGACTCGAAATCTGAAGGTTGTGGGTTCAATTCCAGGGTGGGAATTTTAGATTTTAAAATTTTATTACTTTTTTGGGTAAATTAAACATTATAGTTAATTTCGTAACCTGTAAAATTGTGAAATTACACTTAGTCCAATGGTATGGACTACTGACTCGAAATCTGAAGGTTGTGGGTTCAATTCCAGGGTGGGAATTTTAGATTTTAAAATTTTATTACTTTTTTGGTAAATTAAAACTTATAGTTAATTTCGTAACCTTTAAAAAGTGTGAAATTAGGCTTAGTCCAATGGTATGGACTACTGACTCGAAATCTGAAGGTTGTGGGTTCAATTCCAGGGGGGGAATTTTAGATTTTAAAATTTAGTTCTTTTGGGGTAAATTTAAACTTGATAGTTAATTTCGTAACCACTAAAAAGTGTGAAATTATGCTTAGTCCAATGGTATGGACTGCTGACTTGAAATCTGAAGGTTGTGGGTTCAATTCCAGGGTGGGAATTTTAGATTTTAAAATTGTATTACTTTTTTGGTAAATTAAATCATTATAGTTAATTTCGTAACCTTTAAAAATTGTGAAATTACACTTAGTCCAATGGTATGGACTACTGACTCAAAATCTGAAGGTTGTGGGTTCAATTCCAGGGGGGAATTTTAGATTTTAAAATTTAGTTCTTTTGGGGTAAATTTAAACTTGATAGTTAATTTCGTAACCACTAAAAGTGTGAAATTATGCTTAGTCCAATGGTATGGACTGCTGACTTGAAATCTGAAGGTTGTGGGTTCAATTCCAGGGTGGGAATTTTAGATTTTAAAATTGTATTACTTTTTTTGGTAAATTAAATCATTATAGTTAATTTCGTAACCTTTAAAAATTGTGAAATTACACTTAGTCCAATGGTATGGACTACTGACTCTAAATCTGAAGGTTGTGGGTTCAAATCCAGGGTGGAAATTTTAGATTTGAAAATTTTATGTCTTTTGGGGTAAATTTAAACTGCATAGTTAATTTCGTAACCACTAAAAAGTGTGAAATTATGCTTAGTCCAATGGTATGGACTGCTGACTTGAAATCTGAAGGTTGTGGGTTCAATTCCAGGGTGGGAATTTTAGATTTTAAAATTTTATTACTTTTTTGGGTAAATTAAATCATTATAGTTAATTTCGTAACCTTTAAAAATGTGAAATTACACTTAGTCCAATGGTATGGACTACTGACTCAAAATCTGAAGGTTGTGGGTTCAATTCCAGGGTGGGAATTTTAGATTTTAAAATTTTATTACTTTTTTGGTAAATTAAAACATTATAGTTAATTTCGTAACCTTTAAAAAGTGTGAAATTAGGCTTAGTCCAATGGTATGGACTACCGACTCGAAATCTGAAGGTTGCGGGTTCAATTCCAGGGGGGAATTTTAGATTTTAAAATTTAGTTCTTTTTGGGTAAATTTAAACTTGATAGTTAATTTTGTAACCACTAAAAAGTGTGAAATTATGCTTAGTCCAATGGTATGGACAGCTGACTTGAAATCTGAAGGTTGTGGGTTCAAATCCAGGGTGGAGTTTTGGTTTTTGAAATTTTATGTCTTTTGGGGTAAATTTAACTTCATAGTTAATTTCGTAACCACTAAAAAGTGTGAAATTATGCTTAGTCCAATGGTATGGACTACTGACTCGAAATCTGAAGGTTGTGGGTTCAATTCCAGGGTGGGAATTTTAGATTTTAAAATTTTATGTCTTTTAGGGTAAATTTAAATTTTATAGTTAATTTCGTAACCATCAAAAAAGTGTGAAATTATGCTTAGTCCAATGGTATGGACTGCCGACTCTCAATCTGAAGGTTGCGGGTTCAAATCCAGGTTGGAAATTTTAGATTTTAGATTTTATTTATTTTTGGGTAAATTGAAACTTCATAGTTAATATCGTAACATTTAAAAATTGTGAAATTACACTTAGTCCAATGGTATGGACTACTGACTCAAAATCTGAAGGTTGTGGGTTCAATTCCAGGGTGGGAATTTTAGATTTTAAAATTTTATTAATTTTTTGGGTAAATTAAAACATTATAGTTAATTTCGTAACCCTTAAAAAGTGTGAAATTAGGCTTAGTCCAATGGTATGGACTACCGACTCGAAATCTGAAGGTTGTGGGTTCAATTCCAGGGGGGGAATTTTAGATTTTAAATTTAGTTCTTTTTGGGTAAATTTAAACTTGATAGTTAATTTTGTAACCACTAAAAAGTGTGAAATTATGCTTAGTCCAATGGTATGGACGGCTGACTTGAAATCTGAAGGTTGTGGGTTCAAATCCAGGGGTGGAGTTTTGTTTTTGAAATTTTATGTCTTTTGGGGTAAATTTAACTTCATAGTTAATTTCGTAACCACTAAAAAGTGTGAAATTATGCTTAGTCCAATGGTATGGACTACTGACTCGAAATCTGAAGGTTGTGGGTTCAATTCCAGGGTGGGAATTTTAGATTTTAAAATTTTATTCCTTTTTTGGGTAAATTAAAACATTATAGTTAATTTCGTAACCTTTAAAAAGTGTGAAATTAGGCTTAGTCCAATGGTATGGACTACCGACTTGAAATCTGAAGGTTGCGGGTTCAATTCCAGGGGGGAATTTTAGATTTTAAATTTTTTACTTTTTGGTAAATTGAAACTTCATAGTTAATTTCGTAACCACTAAAAAGTGTGAAATTATGCTTAGTCCAATGGTATGGACTGCCGACTCTAAATCTGAAGGTTGTGGGTTCAAATCCAGGGTGGAAATTTTAGATTTTAGATTTTATTTATTTTTGGGTAAATTGAAACTTCATAGTTAATTTCGTAACACTTAAAAATTGTGAAATTACACTTAGTCCAATGGTATGGACTACTGACTTGAAATCTGAAGGTTGTGGGTTCAATTCCAGGGTGGAAATTTTAGATTTTAAAATTTTATTGATTTTTGGGTAAATTGAAACTTCATAGTTAATTTCGTAACATTTAAAAATTGTGAAATTACACTTAGTCCAATGGTATGGACTACTGACTCGAAATCTGAAGGTTGTGGGTTCAATTCCAGGGTGGGAATTTTAGATTTTAAAATTTTATTATTTTTTTGGGTAAATTAAATTATTATAGTTAATTTCGTAACCACTAAAAAGTGTGAAATTATGCTTAGTCCAATGGTATGGACTGCCGACTCTAAATCTGAAGGTTGTGGGTTCAAATCCAGGGTGGAAATTTTAGATTTTAGATTTTATTTATTTTTGGGTAAATTGAAACTTCATAGTTAATATCGTAACACTTAAAAATTGTGAAATTACACTTAGTCCAATGGTATGGACTACTGACTTGAAATCTGAAGGTTGTGGGTTCAATTCCAGGGTGGAAATTTTAGATTTTAAAATTTTATTGATTTTTGGGTAAATTGAAACTTCATAGTTAATTTCGTGACATTTAAAAATTGTGAAATTACACTTAGTCCAATGGTATGGACTACTGACTCGAAATCTGAAGGTTGTGGGTTCAATTCCAGGGTGGGAATTTTAGATTTTAAAATTTTATTACTTTTTTGGGTAAATTAAATTATTATAGTTAATTTCGTAACCTTTAAAAATTGTGAAATTACACTTAGTCCAATGGTATGGACTACTGACTCTAAATCTGAAGGTTGTGGGTTCAAATCCAGGGTGGGAATTTTAGATTTAAAAATTTTATGTCTTTTGGGGTAAATTTAAACTTCATAGTTAATTTCGTAACCACTAAAAAGTGTGAAATTATGCTTAGTCCAATGGTATGGACTACTGACTCTAAATCTGAAGGTTGTGGGTTCAAATCCAGGGTGGAAATTTTAGATTTTAAAATTGTATGTCTTTTAGGGTAAATTTAAATTTTATAGTTAATTTCGTAACCACAAAAAGTGTGAAATTATGCTTAGTCCAATGGTATGGACTGCCGACTCTAAATCTGAAGGTTGCGGGTTCAAATCCAGGTTGGAAATTTTAGATTTTAGATTTTATTTATTTTTGGGTAAATTGAAACTTCATAGTTAATATCGTAACATTTAAAAATTGTGAAATTACACTTAGTCCAATGGTATGGACTACTGACTCGAAATCTGAAGGTTGTGGGTTCAATTCCAGGATGGGAATTTTAGATTTTAAAATTTTATTACTTTTTTGGGTAAATGAAAACATTATAGTTAATTTCGTAACCTGTAAAATTGTGAAATTACACTTAGTCCAATGGTATGGACTACTGACTCGAAATCTGAAGGTTGTGGGTTCAATTCCAGGGTGGAAATTTTAGATTTTATTTATTTTTGGGTAAATTAAACTTCATAGTTAATTTCGTAACATTTAAAAATTGTGAAATTACACTTAGTCCAATGGTATGGACTACTGACTCAAAAACTGAAGGTTGTGGGTTCAATTCCAGGGTGGGAATTTTAGATTTTAAAATTTTATTACTTTTTTGGGTAAATTAAACATTATAGTTAATTTCGTAACCTGTAAAATTGTGAAATTACACTTAGTCCAATGGTATGGACTACTGACTCGAAATCTGAAGGTTGTGGGTTCAATTCCAGGGTGGGAATTTTAGATTTTAAAATTTTATTACTTTTTTGGGTAAATTAAAACATTATAGTTAATTTCGTAACCTTTAAAAAGTGTGAAATTAGGCTTAGTCCAATGGTATGGACTATACTGACTCGAAATCTGAAGGTTGTGGGTTCAATTCCAGGGGGGAATTTTAGATTTTAAAATTTAGTTCTTTTGGGGTAAATTTAAACTTGATAGTTAATTTCGTAACCACTAAAAAGTGTGAAATTATGCTTAGTCCAATGGTATGGACTGCTGACTTGAAATCTGAAGGTTGTGGGTTCAATTCCAGGGTGGGAAATTTAGATTTTAAAATTGTATTACTTTTTTTGGTAAATTAAATCATTATAGTTAATTTCGTAACCTTTAAAAATTGTGAAATTACACTTAGTCCAATGGTATGGACTACTGACTCTAAATCTGAAGGTTGTGGGTTCAAATCCAGGGTGGAAATTTTAGATTTTAAAATTTTATGTCTTTTGGGGTAAATTTAAACTGCATAGTTAATTTCGTAACCACTAAAAAGTGTGAAATTATGCTTAGTCCAATGGTATGGACTACTGACTCTAAATCTGAAGGTTGTGGGTTCAAATCCAGGGTGGAAATTTTAGATTTTAAAATTGTATGTCTTTTAGGGTAAATTTAAATTTTATAGTTAATTTCGTAACCACAAAAAAGTGTGAAATTATGCTTAGTCCAATGGTATGGACTGCCGACTCTAAATCTGAAGGTTGCGGGTTCAAATCCAGGTGGAAATTTTAGATTTTAGATTTTATTTATTTTTGGGTAAATTGAAACTTCATAGTTAATTTCGTAACACTTAAAAATTGTGAAATTACACTTAGTCCAATGGTATGGACTACTGACTCGAAATCTGAAGGTTGTGGGTTCAATTCCAGGGTGGGAATTTTAGATTTTAAAATTGTATTACTTTTTGGGTAAATTAAAACATTATAGTTAATTTCGTAACCACTAAAAAAGTGTGAAATTAGGCTTAGTCCAATGGTATGGACTACTGACTCAAAATCTGAAGGTTGCGGGTTCAATTCCAGGGGGGGAATTTTAGATTTTAAAATTTAGTTCTTTTGGGTAAATTTAAACTTGATAGTTAATTTTGTAACCAATAAAAAGTGTGAAATTATGCTTAGTCCAATGGTATGGACTGCTGACTCTAAATCTGAAGGTTGCGGGTTCAAATCCAGGTTGGAAATTTTAGATTTTAGATTTTATTTATTTTTGGGTAAATTGAAACTTCATAGTTAATTTCGTAACATTTAAAAATTGTGAAA
Organism: Patiria miniata; assembly: GCF_015706575.1. Classification (NCBI taxonomy): domain Eukaryota; kingdom Metazoa; phylum Echinodermata; class Asteroidea; order Valvatida; family Asterinidae; genus Patiria; species Patiria miniata. The sequence goes on along the minus strand of NW_024037073.1, from coordinate 26,060,050 downwards.
TTACACTTAGTCCAATGGTATGGACTACTGACTCGAAATCTGAAGGTTGTGGGTTCAATTCCAGGGTGGGAATTTTAGATTTTAAAATTTTATTACTTTTTGGGGTAAATTAAAACATTATAGTTAATTTCGTAACCTTTAAAAATTGTGAAATTACACTTAGTCCAATGGTATGGACTACTGACTCTAATCTGAAGGTTGTCGGTTCAAACCCAGGGTGGAAATTTTAGATTTTAAAATTTTATGTCTTTTTGGGTAAATTTAAATTTAATAGTTAATTTCGTAACCACAAAAAAGTGTGAAATTATGCTTAGTCCAATGTATGGACTGCTGACTCTAAATCTGAAGGTTGCGGGTTCAAATCCAGGTTGGAAATTTTAGATTTTATTTATTTTTGGGTAAATTGAAACTTCATAGTTAATTTCGTAACATTTAAAAATTGTGAAATTACACTTAGTCCAATGGTATGGACTACTGACTCGAAATCTGAAGGTTGTGGGTTCAATTCCAGGGTGGGAATTTTAGATTTTAAAATTTTATTATTTTTTGGGTAAATTAAAACATTATAGTTAATTTCGTAACCTTTAAAAATTGTGAAATTACACTTAGTCCAATGGTATGGACTACTGACTCTAATCTGAAGGTTGTCGGTTCAAACCCAGGGTGGAAATTTTAGATTTTAAAATTTTATGTCTTTTTGGGTAAATTTAAATTTAATAGTTAATTTCGTAACCACAAAAAAGTGTGAAATTATGCTTAGTCCAATGGTATGGACTGCTGACTCTAAATCTGAAGGTTGCGGGTTCAAATCCAGGTTGGAAATTTTAGATTTTATTTATTTTTGGGTAAATTGAAACTTCATAGTTAATTTCGTAACATTTAAAAATTGTGAAATTACACTTAGTCCAATGGTATGGACTACTGACTCGAAATCTGAAGGTTGCGGGTTCAATTCCAGGGTGGGAATTTTAGATTTTAAAATTTTATTATTTTTTGGGTAAATTAAAACATTATAGTTAATTTCGTAACCTTTAAAAATTGTGAAATTACACTTAGTCCAATGGTATGGACTACTGACTCTAAATCTGAAGGTTGTGGGTTCAAATCCAAGGTGGGAATTTTAGATTTTAAAATTTTATTACTTTTTTGGGTAAATTAAAACATTATAGTTAATTTCGTAACCTTTAAAAAGTGTGAAATTAGCTTAGTCCAATGGTATGGACTACTGACTCGAAATCTGAAGGTTGCGGGTTCAATTCCAGGGGGGATTTTAAATTTTAAAATTTAGTTCTTTTTGGGTAAATTTAAACTTGATAGTTAATTTTGTAACCACTAAAAAGTGTGAAATTATCCAATGGTACGGACGGCTGACTTGAAATCTGAAGGTTGTGGGTTCAAATCCAGGGTGGAGTTTTAGTTTTTGAAATTTTATTTCTTTTGGGGTAAATTTAACTTCATAGTTAATTTCGTAACCACTAAAAAGTGTGAAATTATGCTTAGTCCAATGGTATGGACTGCTGACTTGAAATCTGAAGGTTGTGGGTTCAATTCCAGGGGTAGAGTTTTGGTTTTTGAAATTTTATGTCTTTTGGGTAAATTTAACTTCATAGTTAATTTCGTAACCACTAAAAAGTGTGAAATTATGCTTAGTCCAATGGTATGGACTGCTGACTTGAAATCTGAAGGTTGTGGGTTCAATTCCAGGGTGGGAATTTTAGATTTTAAAATTTATTACTTTTTTTGGTAAATTAAATCATTATAGTTAATTTCGTAACCTTTAAAAATTGTGAAATTACACTTAGTCCAATGGTATGGACTACTGACAGTAAATCTGAAGGTTGTGGGTTCAAATCCAGGGTGGAGATTTTAGATTTTAAAATTTTATGTCTTTTTGGGTAAATTTAAACTTCATAGTTAATTTCGTAACCACTAAAAAGTGTGAAATTACACTTAGTCCAATGGTATGGACTGCTGACTCTCAATCTGAAGGTTGCGGGTTCAAATCCAGGTTTGAAATTTTAGATTTTAGATTTTATATATTTTTGGGTAAATTGAAACTTCATAGTTAATTTTGTAACATTTAAAATTGTGAAATTACACTTAGTCCAATGGTATGGACTACTGACTCTAAATCTGAAGGTTGTGGGTTCAAACCCAGGGTGGAAATTTTAGATTTTAAAATTTTATGTCTTTTTGGGTAAATTTAAATTTAATAGTTAATTTCGTAACCACAAAAAAGTGTGAAATTATGCTTAGTCCAATGGTATGGACTGCTGACTCTAAATCTGAAGGTTGCGGGTTCAAATCCAGGTTGGAAATTTTAGATTTTATTTATTTTTGGGTAAATTGAAACTTCATAGTTAATTTCGTAACATTTAAAAATTGTGAAATTACACTTAGTCCAATGGTATGGACTACTGACTCGAAATCTGAAGGTTGCGGGTTCAATTCCAGGGTGGGAATTTGAGATTTTAAAATTTTATTATTTTTTGGGTAAATTAAAACATTATAGTTAATTTCGTAACCTTTAAAAATTGTGAAATTACACTTAGTCCAATGGTATGGACTACTGACTCTAATTGAAGGTTGTCGGTTCAAACCCAGGGTGGAAATTTTAGATTTTAAAATTTTATGTCTTTTTGGGTAAATTTAAATTTATAGTTAATTTCGTAACCACAAAAAAGTGTGAAATTATGCTTAGTCCAATAGTATGGACTGCTGACTCTAAATCTGAAGGTTGCGGGTTCAAATCCAGGTTGGAAATTTTAGATTTTATTTATTTTTGGGTAAATTGAAACTTCATAGTTAATTTCGTAACATTTAAAAATTGTGAAATTACACTTAGTCCAATGGTATGGACTACTGACTCGAAATCTGAAGGTTGCGGGTTCAATTCCAGGGTGGGAATTTGAGATTTTAAAATTTTATTATTTTTTGGGTAAATTAAAACATTATAGTTAATTTCGTAACCTTTAAAAATTGTGAAATTACACTTAGTCCAATGGTATGGACTACTGACTCTAAATCTGAAGGTTGTGGGTTCAAATCCAAGGTGGGAATTTTAGATTTTAAAATTTTATTACTTTTTTGGGTAAATTAAAACATTATAGTTAATTTCGTAACCCTTAAAAAGTGTGAAATTAGGCTTAGTCCAATGGTATGGACTACCGACTCGAAATCTGAAGGTTGTGGGTTCAATTCCAGGGGGGGAATTTTAGATTTTAAATTTAGTTCTTTTTGGGTAAATTTAAACTTGATAGTTAATTTTGTAACCACTAAAAAGTGTGAAATTATGCTTAGTCCAATGGTACGGACGGCTTACTTGAAATCTGAAGGTTGTGGGTTCAAATCCAGGGGTGGAGTTTTGGTTTTTGAAATTTTATGTCTTTTGGGGTAAATTTAACTTCATAGTTAATTTCGTAACCACTAAAAAGTGTGAAATTATGCTTAGTCCAATGGTATGGACTACTGACTCGAAATCAGAAGGTTGTGGGTTCAATTCCAGGGTGGGAATTTTAGATTTTAAAATTGTATTCCTTTTTTGGGTAAATTAAAACATTATAGTTAATTTCGTAACCTTTAAAAAGTGTGAAATTAGGCTTAGTCCAATGGTATGGACTACCGACTTGAAATCTGAAGGTTGCGGGTTCAATTCCAGGGGGGGAATTTTAGATTTCAAGATTTTATTACTTTTAAGGTCAATTGAAACTTCATAGTTAATTTCGTAACCACTAAAAAGTGTGAAATTATGCTTAGTCCAATGGTATGGACTGCCGACTCTAAATCTGAAGGTTGTGGGTTCAAATCCAGGGTGGAAATTTTAGATTTTAGATTTTATTTATTTTTGGGTAAATTGAAACTTCATAGTTAATATCGTGACACTTAAAAATTGTGAAATTACACTTAGTCGAATGGTATGGATTACTGACTTGAAATCTGAAGGTTGTGGGTTCAATTCCAGGGTGGAAATTTTAGATTTTAAAATTTTATTGATTTTTGGGTAAATTGAAACTTCATAGTTGATTTCGTGACATTTAAAAATTGTGAAATTACACTTAGTCCAATGGTATGGACTACTGACTCGAAATCTGAAGGTTGTGGGTTCAATTCCAGGGTGGGAATTTTAGATTTTAAAATTTTATTATTTTTTTGGGTAAATTAAATTATTATAGTTAATTTCGTAACCACTAAAAAGTGTGAAATTATGCTTAGTCCAATGGTATGGACTGCCGACTCTAAATCTGAAGGTTGTGGGTTCAAATCCAGGGTGGAAATTTTAGATTTTAGATTTTATTTATTTTTGGGTAAATTGAAACTTCATAGTTAATATCGTGACACTTAAAAATTGTGAAATTACACTTAGTCGAATGGTATGGATTACTGACTTGAAATCTGAAGGTTGTGGGTTCAATTCCAGGGTGGAAATTTTAGATTTTAAAATTTTATTGATTTTTGGGTAAATTGAAACTTCATAGTTGATTTCGTGACATTTAAAAATTGTGAAATTACACTTAGTCCAATGGTATGGACTACTGACTCGAAATCTGAAGGTTGTGGGTTCAATTCCAGGGTGGGAATTTTAGATTTTAAAATTTTATTACTTTTTTGGGTAAATTAAATTATTATAGTTAATTTCGTAACCTTTAAAAATTGTGAAATTACACTTAGTCCAATGGTATGGACTACTGACTCTAAATCTGAAGGTTGTGGGTTCAAATCCAGGGTGGGAATTTTAGATTTAAAAATTTTATGTCTTTTGGGGTAAATTTAAACTTCATAGTTAATTTCGTAACCACTAAAAAGTGTGAAATTATGCTTAGTCCAATGGTATGGACTACTGACTCTAAATCTGAAGGTTGTGGGTTCAAATCCAGGGTGGAAATTTTAGATTTTAAAATTGTATGTCTTTTAGGGTAAATTTAAATTTTATAGTTAATTTCGTAACCACAAAATAGTGTGAAATTATGCTTAGTCCAATGGTATGGACTGCCGACTCTAAATCTGAAGGTTGCGGGTTCAAATCCAGGTTGGAAATTTTAGATTTTAGATTTTATTTATTTTTGGGTAAATTGAAACTTCATAGTTAATATCGTAACATTTAAAAATTGTGAAATTACACTTAGTCCAATGGTATGGACTACTGACTCGAAATCTGAAGGTTGTGGGTTCAATTCCAGGATGGGAATTTTAGATTTTAAAATTTTATTACTTTTTTGGGTAAATGAAAACATTATAGTTAATTTCGTAACCTGTAAAATTGTGAAATTACACTTAGTCCAATGGTATGGACTACTGACTCGAAATCTGAAGGTTGTGGGTTCAATTCCAGGGTGGAAATTTTAGATTTTATTTATTTTTGGGTAAATTAAAACTTCATAGTTAATATCGTAACATTTAAAAATTGTGAAATTACACTTAGTCCAATGGTATGGACTACTGACTCAAAACTGAAGGTTGTGGGTTCAATTCCAGGATGGGAATTTTAGATTTTAAAATTTTATTACTTTTTTGGGTAAATTAAAACATTATAGTTAATTTCGTAACCTGTAAAATTGTGAAATTACACTTAGTCCAATGGTATGGACTACTGACTCGAAATCTGAAGGTTGTGGGTTCAATTCCAGGGTGGGAATTTTAGATTTTAAAATTTTATTACTTTTTTGGGTAAATTAAAACATTATAGTTAATTTCGTAACCTTTAAAAAGTGTGAAATTAGGCTTAGTCCAATGGTATGGACTATACTGACTCGAAATCTGAAGGTTGTGGGTTCAATTCCAGGGGGGAATTTTAGATTTTAAAATTTAGTTCTTTTGGGGTAAATTTAAACTTGATAGTTAATTTCATAACCACTAAATAGTGTGAAATTATGCTTAGTCCAATGGTATGGACTGCTGACTTGAAATCTGAAGGTTGTGGGTTCAATTCCAGGGTGGGAAATTTAGATTTTAAAATTGTATTACTTTTTTTGGTAAATTAAATCATTATAGTTAATTTCGTAACCTTTAAAAATTGTGAAATTACACTTAGTCCAATGGTATGGACTACTGACTCTAAATCTGAAGGTTGTGGGTTCAAATCCAGGGTGGAAATTTTAGATTTTAAAATTTTATGTCTTTTGGGGTAAATTTAAACTGCATAGTTAATTTCGTAACCACTAAAAAGTGTGAAATTATGCCTAGTCCAATGGTATGGACTACTGACTCTAAATCTGAAGGTTGTGGGTTCAAATCCAGGGTGGAAATTTTAGATTTTAAAATTGTATGTCTTTTAGGGTAAATTTAAATTTTATAGTTAATTTCGTAACCACAAAAAAGTGTGAAATTATGCTTAGTCCAATGGTATGGACTGCCGACTCTAAATCTGAAGGTTGCGGGTTCAAATCCAGGTTGGAAATTTTAGATTTTAGATTTTATTTATTTTTGGGTAAATTGAAACTTCATAGTTAATATCGTGACACTTAAAAATTGTGAAATTACACTTAGTCCAATGGTATGGACTACTGACTCGAAATCTGAAGGTTGTGGGTTCAATTCCAGGGTGGGAATTTTAGATTTTAAAATTGTATTACTTTTTTGGGTAAATTAAAACATTATAGTTAATTTCGTAACCACTAAAAAAGTGTGAAATTAGGCTTAGTCCAATGGTATGGACTACCTACTCAAAATCTGAAGGTTGCGGGTTCAATTCCAGGGGGGGAATTTTAGATTTTAAAATTTAGTTCTTTTGGGGTAAATTTAAACTTGATAGTTAATTTTGTAACCAATAAAAAGTGTGAAATTATGCTTTGTCCAATGGTATGGACTGCTGACTCTAAATCTGAAGGTTGCGGGTTCAAATCCAGGTTGGAAATTTTAGATTTTAGATTTTATTTATTTTTGGGTAAATTGAAACTTCATAGTCAATTTCGTAACATTTAAAAATTGTGAAATTACACTTAGTCCAATGGTATGGACTACTGACTCGAAATCTGAAGGTTGTGGGTTCAATTCCAGGGTGGGAATTTTAGATTTTAAAATTTATTACTTTTTGGGGTAAATTAAAACATTATAGTTAATTTCGTAACCTTTAAAAATTGTGAAATTACACTTAGTCCAATGGTATGGACTACTGACTCTAATTGAAGGTTGTCGGTTCAAACCCAGGGTGGAAATTTTAGATTTTAAAATTTTATGTCTTTTTGGGTAAATTTAAATTTAATAGTTAATTTCGTAACCACAAAAAAGTGTGAAATTATGCTTAGTCCAATAGTATGGACTGCTGACTCTAAATCTGAAGGTTGCGGGTTCAAATCCAGGTTGGAAATTTTAGATTTTATTTATTTTTGGGTAAATTGAAACTTCATAGTTAATTTCGTAACATTTAAAAATTGTGAAATTACACTTAGTCCAATGGTATGGACTACTGACTCGAAATCTGAAGGTTGCGGGTTCAATTCCAGGGTGGGAATTTGAGATTTTAAAATTTTATTATTTTTTGGGTAAATTAAAACATTATAGTTAATTTCGTAACCTTTAAAAATTGTGAAATTACACTTAGTCCAATGGTATGGACTACTGACTCTAATTGAAGGTTGTCGGTTCAAACCCAGGGTGGAAATTTTAGATTTTAAAATTTTATGTCTTTTTGGGTAAATTTAAATTTAATAGTTAATTTCGTAACCACAAAAAAGTGTGAAATTATGCTTAGTCCAATAGTATGGACTGCTGACTCTAAATCTGAAGGTTGCGGGTTCAAATCCAGGTTGGAAATTTTAGATTTTATTTATTTTTGGGTAAATTGAAACTTCATAGTTAATTTCGTAACATTTAAAAATTGTGAAATTACACTTAGTCCAATGGTATGGACTACTGACTCGAAATCTGAAGGTTGCGGGTTCAATTCCAGGGTGGGAATTTGAGATTTTAAAATTTTATTATTTTTTGGGTAAATTAAAACATTATAGTTAATTTCGTAACCTTTAAAAATTGTGAAATTACACTTAGTCCAATGGTATGGACTACTGACTCTAAATCTGAAGGTTGTGGGTTCAAATCCAAGGTGGGAATTTTAGATTTTAAAATTTTATTACTTTTTTGGGTAAATTAAAACATTATAGTTAATTTCGTAACCTTTAAAAAGTGTGAAATTAGGCTTAGTCCAATGGTATGGACTACTGACTCGAAATCTGAAGGTTGCGGGTTCAATTCCAGGGGGGGATTTTAAATTTTAAAATTTAGTTCTTTTTGGGTAAATTTAAACTTGATAGTTAATTTTGTAACCACTAAAAAGTGTGAAATTATCCAATGGTACGGACGGCTGACTTGAAATCTGAAGGTTGTGGGTTCAAATCCAGGGGTGGAGTTTTGGTTTTTGAAATTTTATTTCTTTTGGGGTAAATTTAACTTCATAGTTAATTTCGTAACCACTAAAAAGTGTGAAATTTTGCTTAGTCCAATGGTATGGACTGCTGACTTGAAATCTGAAGGTTGTGGGTTCAATTCCAGGGGTAGAGTTTTGGTTTTTGAAATTTTATGTCTTTTGGGGTAAATTTAACTTCATAGTTAATTTCGTAACCACTAAAAAGTGTGAAATTATGCTTAGTCCAATGGTATGGACTGCTGACTTGAAATCTGAAGGTTGTGGGTTCAATTCCAGGGTGGGAATTTTAGATTTTAAAATTGTATTACTTTTTTTGGTAAATTAAATCATTATAGTTAATTTCGTAACCTTTAAAAATTGTGAAATTACACTTAGTCCAATGGTATGGACTACTGACAGTAAATCTGAAGGTTGTGGGTTCAAATCCAGGGTGGAGATTTTAGATTTTAAAATTTTATGTCTTTTTGGGTAAATTTAAACTTCATAGTTAATTTCGTAACCACTAAAAAGTGTGAAATTACACTTAGTCCAATGGTATGGACTGCTGACTCTCAATCTGGAGGTTGCGGGTTCAAATCCAGGTTTGAAATTTTAGATTTTAGATTTTATATATTTTTGGGTAAATTGAAACTTCATGGTTAATTTTGTAACATTTAAAAATTGTGAAATTACACTTAGTCCAATGGTATGGACTACTGACTCTAAATCTAAAGGTTGTGGGTTCAAACCCAGGGTGGAAATTTTAGATTTTAAAATTTTATGTCTTTTTGGGTAAATTTAAATTTAATAGTTAATTTCGTAACCACAAAAAAGTGTGAAATTATGCTTAGTCCAATAGTATGGACTGCTGACTCTAAATCTGAAGGTTGCGGGTTCAAATCCAGGTTGGAAATTTTAGATTTTATTTATTTTTGGGTAAATTGAAACTTCATAGTTAATTTCGTAACATTTAAAAATTGTGAAATTACACTTAGTCCAATGGTATGGACTACTGACTCGAAATCTGAAGGTTGCGGGTTCAATTCCAGGGTGGGAATTTGAGATTTTAAAATTTTATTATTTTTTGGGTAAATTAAAACATTATAGTTAATTTCGTAACCTTTAAAAATTGTGAAATTACACTTAGTCCAATGGTATGGACTACTGACTCTAATTGAAGGTTGTCGGTTCAAACCCAGGGTGGAAATTTTAGATTTTAAAATTTTATGTCTTTTTGGGTAAATTTAAATTTAATAGTTAATTTCGTAACCACAAAAAAGTGTGAAATTATGCTTAGTCCAATAGTATGGACTGCTGACTCTAAATCTGAAGGTTGCGGGTTCAAATCCAGGTTGGAAATTTTAGATTTTATTTATTTTTGGGTAAATTGAAACTTCATAGTTAATTTCGTAACATTTAAAAATTGTGAAATTACACTTAGTCCAATGGTATGGACTACTGACTCGAAATCTGAAGGTTGCGGGTTCAATTCCAGGGTGGGAATTTGAGATTTTAAAATTTTATTATTTTTTGGGTAAATTAAAACATTATAGTTAATTTCGTAACCTTTAAAAATTGTGAAATTACACTTAGTCCAATGGTATGGACTACTGACTCTAAATCTGAAGGTTGTGGGTTCAAATCCAAGGTGGGAATTTTAGATTTTAAAATTTTATTACTTTTTTGGGTAAATTAAAACATTATAGTTAATTTCGTAACCTTTAAAAAGTGTGAAATTAGGCTTAGTCCAATGGTATGGACTACTGACTCGAAATCTGAAGGTTGCGGGTTCAATTCCAGGGGGGGATTTTAAATTTTAAAATTTAGTTCTTTTTGGGTAAATTTAAACTTGATAGTTAATTTTGTAACCACTAAAAAGTGTGAAATTATCCAATGGTACGGACGGCTGACTTGAAATCTGAAGGTTGTGGGTTCAAATCCAGGGGTGGAGTTTTGGTTTTTGAAATTTTATTTCTTTTGGGGTAAATTTAACTTCATAGTTAATTTCGTAACCACTAAAAAGTGTGAAATTTTGCTTAGTCCAATGGTATGGACTGCTGACTTGAAATCTGAAGGTTGTGGGTTCAATTCCAGGGGTAGAGTTTTGGTTTTTGAAATTTTATGTCTTTTGGGGTAAATTTAACTTCATAGTTAATTTCGTAACCACTAAAAAGTGTGAAATTATGCTTAGTCCAATGGTATGGACTGCTGACTTGAAATCTGAAGGTTGTGGGTTCAATTCCAGGGTGGGAATTTTAGATTTTAAAATTGTATTACTTTTTTTGGTAAATTAAATCATTATAGTTAATTTCGTAACCTTTAAAAATTGTGAAATTACACTTAGTCCAATGGTATGGACTACTGACAGTAAATCTGAAGGTTGTGGGTTCAAATCCAGGGTGGAGATTTTAGATTTTAAAATTTTATGTCTTTTTGGGTAAATTTAAACTTCATAGTTAATTTCGTAACCACTAAAAAGTGTGAAATTACACTTAGTCCAATGGTATGGACTGCTGACTCTCAATCTGGAGGTTGCGGGTTCAAATCCAGGTTTGAAATTTTAGATTTTAGATTTTATATATTTTTGGGTAAATTGAAACTTCATGGTTAATTTTGTAACATTTAAAAATTGTGAAATTACACTTAGTCCAATGGGATGGACTTCTGACTTGAAATCTGAAGGTTGTGGGTTCAATTCCAGGGTGGGAATTTTAGATTTTAAAATTTGTTTCTTTTTGGGTAAATTAAAACATTATAGTTAATTTCGTAACCTTTAACAAGTGTGAAATTAGGCTTAGTCCAATGGTATGGACTACCGACTCGAAATCTGAAGGTTGTGGGTTCAATTCCAGGGGGGGGAATTTTAGATTTTAAAATTTTATTTCTTTTTGGGTAAATTTAAACATTATAGTTAATTTCGTAATCACTAAAAAGTGTGAAATTATGCTAAGTCCAATGGTATGGATTGCTGACTCGAAATCTGAAGGTTGTGGGTTCAAATGCAGGGTGGGAATTTTAGATTTTAAAATTTTATTACTTTTTGGGTAAATTAAAACATTATAGTTAATTTCGTAACCTTTAAAAAGTGTAAAATTATGCTTAGTCCAATGGTACGGACTGCTGACTCGAAATCTGACGGTTGTGGGTTCAAATCCAGGAAGGGAATTAAAGATTTAAAATTTTATTTCTTTTTGGGTAAATTGAACTTTATAGTTAATTTTTTAACCAATAAAAACAGTGGAATTATGCTAAGTACAATGGTACGGACTGCTGATTTTAAATTTTAAGGTTGTGGGTTCAAATCCAGGGTGGAAATTTTAGATTTTAAAATTTTATTTCTTTTGGGTAAATTGAAACTTGATAGTTAATTCCGTAACCACTAAAAAGCATGAAATTATGCTTAGGCCTAAAAAAAAAAAGTGTTATGTTGGCGTAACCCGACCGACCCTAAAAATGCGGCCGATCCTGGATTTTTTTTTTTTTTTGAAGGGAAGAAATATAATTAAAATCTATAGAAATGAATTTTAAATACGTTTTGAAACCATTTCTGACCGTTGACGATAGCGCGCGTGGAACTTTGGAGTGCACAATGTTTTGCACCTTCCTCTCCATGACACAACGAACATGCAGAAATCGCGCAGGCCTATACAGGCAGTGCGCGTGCGGAGATCGATGCACCATGCATGCATGATAGATGCACATGTACATGTACAGTACACGTGTAGCCTCGTCCTAGACTGTTGCACGGCGCGAACTGCTACATACACTATTGAAAATACTTCACTATTTATTCGATGTTAAAAAAAAATAGTTCATTATAATATAAATTATTTTAATTAATTTTCCACTATTTTACACGATAACAATTGATATATATTTATTCTAAAAATGGTAAACTATTCTGTAACCCCGGCGGCCGGCGTAATTTTTTTTCCTAGGAGGGTTAGGGGCAATGTCGTGAATAATTCAGTTTTTCCTTTGAATCATTACAAGACTTAGGTTCTCGTTCTATTTTCCCCTTAATTAAAAATTATCCCAGTAATAAATTTGGAGAAGAAAAATAGCTGATGAAAATGAACAGCGACGACGTGGATTCGAACCAGGGATCTTTGTATCCACAGCTCATCTCGCTATCCACTAGGCTACTGTGTGGTAGCTCGACGACAACCGTTCTTTAAAATGCTTTAATGTATTGTAACTAGTTGAGTAACTAACTACTATGCTGTTGATGTCATTGTCCGTTCTCATGGATAAACATGAATTATTCATGACCTTGCCCCTAACCCTCCTAGGAATAAAAATTACGCGACCCGGCCGGCCCTCGGCCCGTGGTTAAGGTTACGCGCGTACGCCGTCGCATCATGGCGCCCGGTACCGAAGCGTACAGTGTTTCCATCAAGGGCAAATGGGGATCTTCGGTCATTTTCGACCGTTTAATGCGGACAAATTTGAGTCTAGAGCTGGGGTAGCCCGACTGCGTCTGGCCGTACAGTACTATCGCAAGCTCTGTAGTACGAGCTTGCGATAGTACTGTACAGCCAGACGCAGTCGGGCTAGAGTTCGGGGTAATCGCCCAGAGCTGTGCCGATGGTGTAAAAGCGGGTTACACCGTGCTAAAAATACAAACTTCAAAGGAAGAATCGGGTCCATATGAAGATGTTGATGCAGATGAAACGGCTAACATTTTGTCTGATTTTGGATTCCGCTTTTTGATATGTACCTTTGGAAAGGTTGATGATGAGCCTTGTTTTCTTTTGTTATCGTGTACTTCACCGGCTTAATGTCATTTTCGTTGCTGGGATTAAAAAAAAAAAAAAAAAAAAAAAAAATAACCGACCTACCTACCCTATTTTTTCTGGCCCGTTACGCCAACATAACTTCTTTTTTTTTAGGCCTTAGTGCAGTGGTTCAGACTGCTGACTCTAAATCTAAAGGTTGCAGGTTCATTTCCACGCTGGGAATTTTAGATTTCAAAATTTTACTACTTTTTAGGTCAATTGAAACTTTACAGTTAATTTTGTAACCACAAAATAGTGTGAAGTTGTGCTTAATCAAGTAATACGGACTGATGACCCTAAATCTGAACTTCTGAAGGTTGCTGGTTCAAGTCCCACAGTTGGAGTTTTAGATTTTAAAATTTTATTAATTTTGAGGTCAATTGAAATTTATATTTTTTTCAAGTTTGAAACCAGTCCACACTTCTAGTCTAGCAAAAGCCAAAAAGTAAAAAAGCAAATACTTTTAGCTTGAAGCAAATAGTGAAAGCATTTGCTCTCATTTTTATTCATGCAAATAAAAGTTATGCTTAAAAATATGTAGTAAAAAAAAAGGCAAATGCTAGTTTTTATACATACGACCAAATGTTTCAATGTTAATCATAATTGCATCGTTTATGTTTCAGTAATAGATTTGAGGACCTACATGGATCTGTTTGGACCTACAACGACGCCCATTCACTGAGCGGATTCGGGATTGCCCATCGAGAACTTGAAAAGATAGGAGAGACCAAGGCCAGTTGCTTTGGTAAAATTTTTCATTCAGGTAAGACAAACTTCCATGAAGACTCAACTCATTAGTTCAAGTCCCCCCCCCCCCAACTAAGCCCTAAGACAACACTGAGTGTACACTGTTTACAAAATATGTCCGGTTTTATTTAGTTAAGTGGCTTTCAGGCTGTTAGTTCTCCCACATTTTAATGGTGGTCCCTCATTTGACATGTTGTCATCAAATGTTCTTTTGTCAAAGCCATCGGGGCAGAATATTTTTGGCATGCTGTTGGAAAGAACCAATTTTCAACTTTTGTTCTTGTGAAAATCCTGTTGCGTGACATCACAGCCTGTGTTGTGATGTGAATGAGTTCTACCTGATTGATAAACATGACCCGACTCAGAGGTGGCATGTCTTGGCGACAGTCCCTCGCTTGTCAGTTGGTACAGAATGTCATTTGGTGACAAGTGAACGTCCTTATCCAAAGTCAAGGAGTCATGTCCCACAGTATCTCCGGGGTTATCCACAATGTTGCCGAGCGGCTCCGAATCCTCCTCAGATGTTATCGTCATGACGACTGTCTGCTCCATGTTCCCAAGGGTGCCCTCCGAGGACGACATCATGGCCATGTGTGAAAGTCCTGTGATTGGTCAGCCAGGTCTGGTACCAAGACTGTAGATTCAGCTGCAGATTCCTCGGGGGCTGATTTGGATAATGCGCAGGCCTGAGCGTACAGTCGTAGCTGTGCTAGATGGTGGTGCAGCAGCTGGGTGTGCTCCTCAGACATGTGTTGCAGTAACTCTTGCAAAATGGACTGGTTCTCGCTGTCGTTGGTCAGACGTTTCAAACTGGACGTGTGCATCATGGACAGCTGCTGCTTGAGTGACGTGTTTGTGTTGGACAAATACTCAACCTGGAGGGCAAGAAGGATGGGCAGAGAAATTATTTGTTTACAGATGGAATTTTAATAGACCAATCCATTAGGCTCTGCCCCATGATGTGTAACCAATCACAACCATGACAGCGCAACGAAATGTCCGACATTGATGCAGTTTCATTATGATGTGTGCAGTTGGAGCATGAAAGCTGAAGGACACACATGTGTTGTTGCCCAATTATGAATGCAACTAGAGTACATGTATGAATGCAACAAGATGGATGTTTGTCTTGGTTCAAGACTGGACTCAGATTCTTTCCATTGATTCAGCTGGTCCTGATCCCTGCCATTCAAGTTGAAGCCATTGAGGTGCTATAGGGCACTGTCAACAGGTAAATCAAGTCAAATATTGGGAAGTTTGGCATCCAAACCCAGGAAATCCAAGTGTATGTCTTGCGTACAAGTTAGGTATATTGGGGAATTTCCAAGTCCAGGTAACAAAGATCCAAATACTGGATTTGATTCAAGTTTACTGGATTTGATTCCAAGTTTTTTGACAGCGTCCTCTGGTACCGCAGTGGCTTGACCACACTTGTCAGGTATGTGTACCTGTCAGGGGTGTCGATATGGGAGGGGGGGGGAACATGCCCCCCTTTTTGTTTTAAAGTGGGGGGGGGGGGGAATATCATAGCGTTTGTCTCCCCCCCCTTTTTTTGTCACCGAATAAAAATTGTAGCCTACATTTGATTTGATAGCTCAGAACAGCTGATTCAATAACGCTGAAATAGAATGATGTTTAACTCATGATCTTTTGCTGAAAAATAAGGGTCAGAACTTGCCTCAGATTGCACCACAAAGCCTTTGTAATCCAAAATTTTCTGGGGCCCTTAGCTTATCCCAAGCCGTTATGGCTTCTCGCTTGCATTCGTTCTGATAAGTTATGTCCCCCACCCACCCAGTTATTGAGAAGCGATTGACGCCCTTGCTACCTGTTGCACTCAGGGAACAAAATCCAAACTCATTCTTAGACCAAGACCAGATGGAATGCCCACTCACCTTTGTACGAAGCCTTTCTATATTGCCTTTCATCCTGTGCTCTACCTGGGCCCACGTGGTCTGCTCCTCCTCAAGAGTCTTCTCCAGACACTCCTTCTCCTGCAGCAGCAGCGACAAGTTGTGCTCTGTGTAGCAAGTCTCGTCCTCCAAATCCCCTTTGCTTCCTTCGTCTGGTATCTCAATAAGAACAACTGTTTACGAGAGGACAGAATGGTCGAGGGAAAGGTTGAGTAATTATCCTGGATACTAATTCCTGTATTACAGAAAGTCCCTCAGGCCACTCCGGGTGAGGGCTACA
Organism: Patiria miniata; assembly: GCF_015706575.1. Classification (NCBI taxonomy): domain Eukaryota; kingdom Metazoa; phylum Echinodermata; class Asteroidea; order Valvatida; family Asterinidae; genus Patiria; species Patiria miniata. The sequence continues at coordinate 26,043,994 of NW_024037073.1, read as the reverse complement.
CAGAGGGGAAAGACAGGAGTTTATAGAGTAGAAATGTAGACATGTATGTTGCGCTTCAATGGGACAGATAATCTGTAGCCTTAAAAACAGGATACAGGCAAGGAAGTCCCAAGAGATGCCGTGCGTGTCAAGAACACATAATTTCATGTACATCTGTAAGTGGGTGTAAGCAATCACTCATTTTTTAACCTTATTCCTAACATGAGGTGGGCAAGGTGAAGGACAAATGCCAATATTTAATTAATTGTTGAAGTCAGCTCTCAAAATGTACTGCCACCCTGACTTATTAGATTTTATTTTTTTGCTTAGAACCTTCCTGAATCCTCCAAAATTCAATCAACTTAAATAACGTCAATGGCCCACCCTTTGCATCTTGTAATTTCAATTTGTAAAATCCACTGTCAATATTGGCCCTCATCCACCCCAACCCCCTAAAAAAATGATGAACTTTTGGTTGTTGTTTTATTTATTTTATTGACTAAACAAGTGCAGGAGTGAAGACAACTGTATTAAACATGCTGTTGTCTACCCATCCCCTTCTTCCATATGGATTCACGATATATCAATTGAAAACAAAGTGGGGGGGGGGGGGGTGGGGTTGGGGGAAGAGTTCTTTCTTGCATCAAATGCCTCCCCCTTGGCTTTTTGGTCAGCTTCTTCTAATTATCCTTCACTGCTGGTGGCATTATCCACCTTAACCTCTGGGTAGATGCTGAAGGATTCTTGGAGGGTCAGGGTTAATATTCTTACCATCTTACCTTCCCCATTGGCAGTGCTCTGGCTCGGATCATTGATGCAGGCATCACTGGTACTCGATCTGCGGCTGCTGCCCATTAGTCTGCTCATAGCCCCGGGGATGATGTGTCTGTCTCCGATGGCTGCTGTGACTGGGGGACTATGAGGTGTGTTACCAGGCTGGTACTGTTGGGTGCTGGGTCAGTGTATGTGGTGAAGATCTGGTTGACATCCTGGGTAAAAATGGTGGAGAGAAGTGGTTGAGCATGATAAAATGAGACAAAACCTGCAGGGTTGCAAAAGATTCAATTTACACCGCAAATGTACAGGGAAAAATTAAAGTTCAAACTTAATTATTTTAAAAGACCCTAAGTGTTGGCATTTGATAAAATCCACCAAAATCCTTGTAAACCACCACACCTGCTCACAAGGTATATCAATTTCAACTGATTAAATTTATTTCATTGTTTTGGTTTTTTTCATGCAGATTAAAGGGGACCATTACATTACAGCAACGGCATACTCAGTTGTCTTGAAACAGCACTGAAACTGCGAAGGTTAAAAACTAAAGTGCATTTTCAAACAGTTTAAGCCAAAAAGGTGTCTCTAATCATTCTCAAAAGAATAAATACTTGAGTCAAATGTTTGATTGTGAAATTTATTGCAGAGAGTCTTTAAAGCTATACATAAGTCCAATGAGCTCCGGAATTCAAGCATCAGGAATTTACAACATTTTCTGAGTGAACCATGGTAGTTTACCCACCTGTGCCAATGTTTAATAGCTTATCACTGTTGATGCAGTTTAAAGGGAATAAAAGTATGCTTGGAAGGTCTTAATCACTCTGTTTAAAACCGCTTGGAGTCGAAGGCGATGGTATTTATCAGCACCCAGACTCCAAGCGGTCTTAAACTTAAATACCGACCAAGCACATCTTTATTCCCATTCATAAATACCTATTCTGTCAAAAAAATCCAAACCTTTTGGTAAAAAAAACCTGATTTTGCTCAACAAGTTCACTTCATGTTTTTTTAACACCCCTCTATAGCTAAATAATGGAGTGTCCAGCTCGCGAGTAAGATGTTAACAACTCCTTTTATGGAGATTGGCGCACGCATCGCACATACTGCGCGATGTCATGCAAAACGCACCTGGGGCGTTGCGTTGTGAATTTAGGACTATGAAATACTGACTCACTGGTAGCATTGCGCATGCCTACGTGAGGACCAATAAAATGGAAAGAGGCACTGGATTTCATAGGAGCCAAAATTTCAAGTGAGACTGGAAAAGAGTTGAAGACCAGCCAGCCATGTCTTTATCATCCGTTTAAGACCGGCCACATGGCGGCTTCTCGACCAATAGGAATGGATAAACTGCCATAGGTATTTATGAATTGTGGTTTACATGTATTGTACGTGCAGTCTGATGTGCCCACTGGGATCAAATGAAGTACATGATTGTAACATTGACCATGACATACTGTACCCGAGTAATAACTATCTGTATTGTGGTCTCTGGATTACGGAAGTGTTGCTGGTAGTGCTTCATAGCCTCGTCCCTCCTGCTGAACCCGTTGTGACAGTGGTAGCAGTGCGAGTGGGCACCCTTGAAGTATTTCTGCTCGTGAATGATGCCGTGGACGATGCAGGATCTACATCACCGCAACATTTTAAGACCTGGGGAGGGATACAGGAGAGGATTGGTTTGGCAATTTCGACAAAAGCTGACAGCTATATTCACTTTGACAAAACATGAATTATGGATCTTTTTATATGGTTCTCTTGCTGTAACAGGCACAAGTAAGCTATTGACCTGAGTTAGGACTCTTGTTCAGGCAGGCCGGATGCAAAGTTTTTCCTGAGACACAGCCGGCGCTTGGGCATGGCCTGTGACAATTGAGTCTATCAAACACTGGTATCTGCTAAGAATAACCAGCCCAGGTATCTGTCAATTTCATAAAACTACCACAAATGCCACTACCTTGTCCTGCTGTCCACTACCTTCAACTTATCTTAATTAACCCTACCTTAATTAACCCTAACCCTGCCACATGCAGCACAGTGCATCAGGTGGAAAAGTCTGGTTCACTTTGCTGCATTTCAGCTATCAACACCAGTGCATTAACAGCCAGTTCTGAAACAATGAGAGCTAATCCCATTGAACAATGCCTCAGTTGTATCCTGCTGCGTTCGAGGACCACAGACTCCGAGGCAATTTGGCTTTGAGACTTTTGACCTGATGGATCTTGCTGCACTGGGCAGGCTTGTCACTTAGATAAGTGTTGCATGTTGCTGCGTTTGGCAGGGTTTCTAGCCAAAATAACATGGAGGGTTAATTAATTCAACTCACAAATCTCTTCAAAAACATGGACCGTAAAAGTCATCTTGTAGCATGACCTGTGAAGAGAAAGTAAAACAGTGGCTACACTCCCTGTCTGTGCATTGTATGGGCGTCCAGTCTGCCTCAGCGCCTTTCATCCGCACTGATGGATGCGCCTACAGTTGCAAAAAAACACAATTGAGAAAAAATGTCAACAATCAAATTTATATGTATGATGTAAAAAAAAATATGTAAATGTATAAAACAGCAATGCCAATAAAATCAGTAAAAAAACCTCATTTTCTACTCAATCAAAACCTTCACAAAAATTTTCAAAGTGGGGGGGGGGGGAACAAATTAGGCCAAATAAAAAACAAAAACATGTTAAGCGTCCCTGCCTGCTTCCTTTTTGGAGGCTGCCACCTTAGGCCAAAAAAAAAAGTCTCCGGTTTCTGGTATGGAGCTTGCCCAAAAAGTGGTGCGGCGACGCGGCTTTTTTTTTTTTTACCTGATTTTTTTTTGCTTCAAATGTCGGCTGATGACTGCAAATGGTGCCCAACTAAACTTAGTGCAAATATATGGGAGTCCAGAGAGGCCACATAAAGCTTATTCTCGACCATAACCCAATCTAAAAACACGTTAAAATTGTGCAGCAGCCGGATTCCAGTCAAACCAGTAAGTTTGGCGGTTTTGAGACATCATCTTTCATTGAAAAAAAACTTTTTCATTTTGCCGACGCGCATGGCTACGGCGACGCGTGCGCATACCAGAAACCGGAGACTTTTTTTTTTTGGCCTTGGGCTCCTTTTATTTTTTATTTTTTTTTTTTACCAATTTTTTTTTTTTAATTTTGGCCTCTTGCATTGTATCTGTTGATCATGGAGCTATAAACACATTTCGATATAAAGCTGGTATTTAATTTTCTGAGTTTAATGGCAGCCATTTAAAAAAAACCCAAATGGCAGCCATCTTGAACAATAGCCCTGTCGGGCGACCATTTTGGAGGACAGAAAAACAAGGGCCTCTCGCTTCCTTTTTTTTCAAAAAGCAGGACCCTAACTCCCCCTAAGCATGTTCTTTTTGGAAAGATTCTCGTATCCGGCCATCACTTGTCAATGTCATCCTGTGCAGAATGAGACTGGTCTGAAAATGTGTGTTTTCTCAGTAAATACCCCAATAAATTCCCTGCTAAATTTGACTTTTTAAGGGCGATCTTGAAGTGAAGGGCCCCTGTTTTATTTTGATCGAATTAGAGTCAAAAATATGTTTTTTTTGCTCAAAAATCACATTTACAATCAACACAGACTTTTCTCAATTCATTCTAGTGAGACCCGTTTTGCAATTGTGAACAGATTCTAGGGGTAGAAAACATGATTTTCCTGCGCAGTTTGTGCCTTGCGATTCGGCACACCGTGCGTGCTCACGGTACATCGCATGGTGATCGCCATCTTGATTTTCAGGTCGTGTGTTTTTCCCTAAAAAAAAAAAAACCCTGCCCTCTATCTATGACATACCTGTTGATTGAGAATGTCGCAAACTAGTTTGGTAGGTCTAATAATTTTTAAAGTGGAATGTTCCCTTATATAGGAACCGGACCCTTCAATTCACGATCGCCCTTTATAGGACATATTATTATTATCACTTTCTGATGGCTGATAGGTCGCTGAAGGAAAACATTAGTGATGGCCAAATATGGGAATCTTTCCGAAAAAGCCTCCTAATCCTAGCACTAGCCATAGCGAGCTGCAGCCATTCAAACTGGGCGATTTAACATTTTGCTTTTTTGTTTTTTTAATTATTTTTACGACGAGGTGTCCTAGTCCTACTACAAAATATAAATAATTTTTCAGAATCTCTTGGGTACCTACCAATGTCAATGAATAGCCATGTTCAATAACTCCTTTGCCTTGAATAATCACATAAATAAATTCTGGGGGAAAATATTAAAGGGGAGGTACATCATTGGCTTTTGCTGTAATTTTCAGAATTGAACTATTTGAGGGGTTAGTATGAAGTTGGAGCAGTAGTTGAAAAATAGTTAGGTTTTTCCAATGGTGGTCGGCCGACCACCGTTGGAAATGTATACAAAAATACCATTTTCTTGAAAATGACTTCACACCAGGCGCCATGATTTTACAGGATGCTATAGACTGTCATTTACCAACATCCTAGTAAGGTATTTCGTAAAAACTTGGTAGTTTTATTTTTCTATGTTTGCAAATGGTGTATATTCCCTTTAAGTTGAAAAACTATAACTAGTGTTCAGCGTAAAGTTAAACAGCGCCCTCCAGGCAAAAAGTGGTTTAAAGGGTTTTTCCAAAATTCGAAGCCAGCTACGGCTTCGTCTGTTATAATTATTTGAAGATTATGAAATTTCCACACAGCTACTCAGATGCAGAAAGCGTGAGTTGTCTAATAAGAAGAGACAAATAGGTGTTATTAGGCTTCCGTTACGGGAGACGTATGCGTCTCGTAAAAAAAAAGACGGATGCGCGTCTGCGATGAAGACCGAGGTTTCGAAACAGCTTGCATGCTGCCAATCGAGCGACACATGAGGGCAGCATTCAACAACATAAACACGCGACTCGTGTAAATCTGCCGCTACCCGTATTCTTCTGACTCTGGTCTGAGTGGCTGAAAACTTTCTTATTTATTAGTATTACGTCAGTATCAGTACTACAAGTTTGTTTTCATTAAAGGTAACATTAATTTGGTTGAATTTAATAGCTATTTGTGAAATCTGCATTATTTTATTTAGTGAAATGTACTGCAGAAGTAGCCGTAGACGCACTGCGTTTATAGCGTAACTTGTTATGATGTTTCGTCGTGTGTTATTAGCCCGTACTAGTGTGGCCGTCGGTATGCTGCGCTGAACCTAAGGCCACACACCGTGGTCCGCGCACTACTGAGGACGTTTTCATAAAATTTGCAGGGAATTTCTTACATATGGTTGTATTCTACGATGGCCCATCTATCACTTCTGGTATGCTTAGGTGTAATGATGTTCAATTTTCCGAGATATTCTTGAATCTTTCTGGAGCCCATATGCACTATGAAAGCGCGAGTTGCAAATACGACGGCTGTTTCCTGTACCATGCATTTATCGTCTGGGGGCCACGTGCACTGATCTCTATTTAGGATCTACGGCACAGGAAACAGCCGTCGCATTTGCCCTCGTGCCCTCGCGCGCTCCACAAGCAATTTGCATAAACGCGACGTCACAGCTTGAGGTCATCTCTTGTCACATTCAAAATGGCTGTCATCACCGGACGTTTCACGAAGTTTCACGTTTCTTGAATTTGTGGAGTAATTGAGCTGAAAGCAGCCTAAATGATGTTTGCTATCTGGAACTAGGAAAACGAACCGTAATATGTGTTCTGTCATGGCCCATAGACTTTGTGCAGGAGCTCTGAGTGGTGGCCCAGTATGGATTTTTTTCCGACCACCCCAACTAGTTGGTGACATTGAGAACATATGGTAATCCTTATCTGTAGGACACCTCTATTTTTACGAGTTCTGTTCAAAACTGACTTTTGTACTCCTAGAACTATGACGCTCCGCGTGAGCTGAGTCTCATAGACACAGAACTCCGCAATACAAAAATGTCCATCAAAACACAGACATTTTTCACAGAACCACTTCACAGTTTGCCCCTAAACTCCATACTGTACCTAATGACATACTCACGTAATGTGCGTAGAGCAAACATCGCTGGATTCTGTTGGTTTTTTGACCAAAATTATGAAGAATATGCCTTTTCCGCAGTGAGCCAACCTGACACTTGAAATGTGCAGGCATTATGGTTGATTGTTGATTTTCGGTTTGTACGCATGCGCATACTATCATTTCGCAAATCAAATAAGTGTGTGTTTTAGAAGTAAGGGACATTAGATTTCAGGGAGGTACCATCACTCACGTTACGTCACTCATGTTACTTCCTCTTCATGGTTTCTAACACAGCATAAATCTGAGTTTGATGAACTGCAACGTAATGAAACTCTGTTCTTATAATATATGAACCTTTGTCTCTGCCTTAAGCACAAAAACTCTCAATAACAGTCACATTTTGCATGTTAAAACAAAGTGCCAAAATGACCACCAAAAATCCAGTTTTTTGTCCAAAAATCACTCACTACAGTTCATCTCATCGGCACACCACTCAAATGAAAGATCTTGATATGCACCTTTTAATTTGACACCACATTTGACGTTGTGATGCTTGTAGTTTGGAAGATTTCATACAGTTTCCTCTTTTTTCGTGGAATTGCCCAGTTGCAAAACTTGATACTTTTGGCCAAATGACTTAATTTGCTGCAAGACGGTTTCATTGTTTCAATTTCGTAAAAATGTGCCCCTTGTTGAACTGTCAAACTGGTCAGTTTCTGATGAATGAATCCAAGTTTACAAAGCCATTCATATCTTAAAACATTCATTCTTTGATTGATTCATTCTTTGATTGATTAATACAAAGCCCATTAAAAAAAGGGAAATAAAAAATCACAATATTATGAGGCATCAACAAAGTATCAAGTATCAGAGAACCATACCCCGAGCTCAAATACCAGACTGGTGATTGAACAAAGCATTACTTGTACATATATGTATTTGGTAGTTTTTAATTACGCATACAAGAAATACCAGCTTACATGAACTGTAGAAATTGGTCATTTTGGGGAACCAACCAAATGAAGATTTGTACAGGTTTATCTCTAACTTTACAAATACATTCATATTTTGTAGCATTGATTTTTCAATTAAAATTTACAGTGTTGAGACTATTATTAAGACAACTTTGGAATGCTCCTTATTCAAAATTTGAAATTTATTGATCAATCTGGTTGTTATTGTGAACTGTTTTTGTTGTGCAGTATCTCACTTGGAAACTCATAATTAAACTTACAAATATCTCATGCTTAAAAATATCAAAGTAAACTTATTTTCTTCCGGTAGGAGTTGGTCTTTTAATTTGTTCGTTTTTGTCTATCAGGTCTTGACCCACAAGATAACCATTCCACCAGCACCTCTGACGTACCGGTGACTGGCGCTGCCAAAACAGATCCTTATCACTATCTGACGCAACAGCATTTCACCTCAGAGATCTTCAAGATTGAGATCCAAAACCTCCCAAGACATTTTGGATTTGCGGTGAGTTTGCTCTCTAAGCACTAAACCCTCGATAACGATAATCATACAGTTTGTGCTCTTTGAGAGTTCATATTGTGCTCCATGGTTAGGATTTCATAATTATAATTTATTTGCATAATTAAAAGGCCATTGGATGAATTTCACAAAGAAACATGCAAATATCCTAGCCTCGTGTCGATATTAAAGTAATGGTAGACAACTAGATACTTGTAATCTTTTTTTCTTCCAGTGCACTTGTTCCATGTACGCTTTAATAATTATTTCTAATATTACTGTGATATCGCCTTAGGATGTAACATTTACAGCTTTGGGATTTTCTAAATAATTTATGAACTTTAGCTTCTTTGCATTAAGTACACATAGCAGTTTTTGCATTAAAGTATCGCACTGACTCTGTGCCTCATGCTAAATGAACAAAATAGTCACATCAACCTCAAACAAAACTTTTTAGTAACTTTTTGTTCTCAATCAGCAGTGACACTGAAGATCCAGCTCATGACATCACTGTATTGCTCATGACTTGGCACTTTCACAGAAATGTTTAAAAACGTGAAGCGTCGTACGCCTTCATCAAATAAAAACCTCAAAATCTGTTTCAAAGGCACTTTTTTGAAAAAGTTTTGCAGTGGAACAAGCTTGAACGGATCTCAGAAGCTTCAGGCCAACACATTTGTGTTTGCCTGATTTTGATCTTTGGCCCCATAGCTTAAGGTCAGTTGTCGAAGTCATTTTTAGTGTTTGACCAAGGTCAACATATTGATGACTGTTTTGCCATTTTCCCTTTGAAATTTGAACAATTTTGACCTTGACCCCAGGATAACCTTTAACCCCAGCTGGTCATGTGACATGTTGTTGGGGCTAGGCTCCTGATACTTTTGACTTTTAAGGTTTGGTTGAAATCGGTCAAAATATGTTGGACCAATAGACAATGTCAGTGTTTGTTACTAACTAACAGACTAACGGACTAACAGAGAGACATGATGATTTGTTGAGCTGCTACCCTAAGCTAAAACTGCAGCAGCTGATTGCACAAAAAAGTGATGCGCCATGCGTAAGACTTTATACCCAACAAATATGTTGCGCAGCTGCGCAATAAACTTATGATCGATTTCACGAAACTTGGTGTAGCTGCGTAACGTTTTAAATAATTTTAAACATCTTGGACGAGGATAAAAGCAGCACACGACGTCTGTTTGTGTGTTAATTTGTTCGTTTATGAAGGCTGTTTGTGTGTTAATTTGTTGTTGGATCACCTCAGCCTGCCATTTCGAAAATTATTTTGTCTGACTTTCTTCAGAAATGGATCGGCAACTCTAAAAATTAGAAATTTGTTTACTTCAAACATAACGTTTATGAATGTCTTGTATCTACCTTGAAAGGTTGTGCAATAATGGGCTCCACGACAGTCCCGATTTGCTGGTGAAATATGCCATTTTCAGTCGCTATGCCACAACTTACGCCACTTAAAATGATTGCGCAAATTACTCCACAAATTATTGCGCAAGTCGTGGACTCCACTCCATCTCAAATCCATCTCCACTCCATCTCCAATCCATCTCCAATCTCTCTCCAATCCCTCTCCAATCCCTCTCCAATCCATCTTCACTCCATCTCCACTCCATCTCCAATTTATCCCCAATCCAACTGCAACCCATCTCTAATCTCTCTCCAATCCCTCTCCAATCCCTCTCCAATCCATCTCCAATCCATCTCCACTCCATCTCCACTCCATCCTCAATTTATCCCCAATCCAACTGCAACCCATCTCCAATCTCTCTCCAATCCCTCTCCAATCCATCTCCACTCCATCTCCACTCCATCTCAACTCCATCTCCAATTTATCCCCAATCCATCTCCAATCCATCTTCAATCTCTCTCCAATCCCTCTCCAATCCCTCTCCAATCCATCTTCACTCCATCTCCACTCCATCTCCAATTTATCCCCAATCCAACTGCAACCCATCTCCAATCTCTCTCCAATCCCTCTCCAATCCCTCTCCAATCCATCTCCAATCCATCTCCACTCCATCTCCACTCCATCTCCAATTTATCCCCAATCCAACTGCAACCCATCTCCAATTTATCCCCAATCCATCTCCAATCCATCTCCACTCCATCTCCACTCCATCTCCACTCCATCTCAACTCCATCTCCAATTTATCCCCAATCCATCTCCAATCCATCTCCAATCTCTCTCCAATCCCTCTCCAATCCCTCTCCAATCCATCTTCACTCCATCTCCACTCCATCTCCAATTTATCCCCAATCCAACTGCAACCCATCTCCAATCTCTCTCCAATCCCTCTCCAATCCCTCTCCAATCCCTCTCCAATCCATCTTCACTCCATCTCCACTCCATCTCCAATTTATCCCCAATCCAACTGCAACCCATCTCCAATCTCTCTCCAATCCCTCTCCAATCCCTCTCCAATCCATCTTCACTCCATCTCCACTCCATCTCCAATTTATCCCCAATCCAACTGCAACCCATCTCCAATCTCTCTCCAATCCCTCTCCAATCCATCTCCAATCCATCTCCACTCCATCTCCACTCCATCTCCAATTTATCCCCAATCCAACTGCAACCCATCTCCAATCTCTCTCCAATCCCTCTCCAATCCATCTCCACTCCATCTCCACTCCATCTCAACTCCATCTCCAATTTATCCCCAATCCATCTCCAATCCATCTCCAATCTCTCTCCAATCCCTCTCCAATCCCTCTCCAATCCATCTCCACTCCATCTCCACTCCATCTCAACTCCATCTCCAATTTATCCCCAATCCATCTCCAATCTATCTCCAATCTCTCTCCAATCCCTCTCCAAACCCTCTCCAATCCATCTCCACTCCATCTCCACTCCATCTCCATTCCATCTCCAATTTATCCCCAATCCAACTGCAACCCATCTCCAATCTCTCTCCAATCCCTCTCCAATCCATCTCCACTCCATCTCCACTCCATCTCAACTCCATCTCCAATTTATCCCCAATCCAACTGCAACCCATCTCCAATTTATCCCCAATACATCTCCAATTTATCCCCAATCCATCTCCAATCTATCTCCAATCCATCTCCAATCCATCTCCAATCACTCTCAAATCCCTCTCCAATCGATCTCCAATCCATCTCCAATCCATCTCCAATCTCTATCCAATCCATCTCCAATCCCTCGCCAATCTATCTCCAATAGATCTCCAATCCCTCTCCAATCCCTCTCCAAACCCTCTCCAATCCCTCTCCAATCCATCCCCAATTCCTTTCCAATCCCTCTCCAATCCATCTCCAATTTATCCCCAATCCCTCTCCAATCCCGCTCCAATCCCTCTCCAATCCATCTCCAATCCATCTCCAATCCATCTCCAATCCATCTCCAATTTATCCCCAATCCCTCTCCAATCCATCTCCAATCCATCTCCAATCCATCTCCAAATCATCTCCAATGTATCTCTCAATCCATCTCCAATGCATCTTCAATGCATCTTCAATCCATCTCCAATTTATCCCCAATCCAACTGCAACCCATCTCCAATTTATCCCCAATCCATCTCCACTCCATCTCCAGTCCATCTCCAATTTATCCCCAATCAATCTCCAATCTATCTCTAATCCATCTCCAATCCATCTCCAATCTCTATCCAACCCATCTCCAATTTATCCCCAATCCATCTCCAATTTATCCCCAATCCATCTCCAATCCCTCTCCAATCCCTCTCCGATCCCTCTCCAATCCATCCCCAATCCCTCTCCAATCCCGCTCCAATCCCTCTCCAATCCCTCTCCAATCCATCTCCAATCCATCTCCAATCCATCTCCAATCCATCTCCAATTTATCCCCAATCCAACTACAACCCATCTCCAATTTATCCCCAATCCATCTCCACTCCATCTCCAATCCATCTCCAATCCATCTCCAAATCATCTCCAATGTATCTCTCAATCCATCTCCAATGCATCTTCAATCCATCTCCAATTTATCCCCAATCCAACTGCAACCCATCTCCAATTTATCCCCAATCCATCTCCACTCCATCTCCAACCCATCTCCAATTTATCCCCAATCCATCTCCAATTTATCCCCAATCCATCTCCAATCCCTCTCCAATCCCTCTCCGATCCCTCTCCAATCCATCCCCATTCCCTCTCCAATCCCGCTCCAATCCCTCTCCAATCCATCTCCAATCCATCTCCAATCCATCTCCAATCCATCTCCAATCCATCTCCAATTTATCCCCAATCCAACTGCAACCCATCTCCAATTTATCCCCAATCCATCTCCACTCCATCTCCAATCCATCTCCAATCCATCTCCAAATCATCTCCAATGTATCTCTCAATCCATCTCCAATGCATCTCCAATCCATCTCCAATCCATCTCCAATTTATCCCCAATCCCTCTCCAATCCATCTCCAAATCATCTCCAATGTATCTCTCAATCCATCTCCAATGCATCTTCAATGCATCTTCAATCCATCTCCAATTTATCCCCAATCCAACTGCAACCCATCTCCAATTTATCCCCAATCCATCTCCACTCCATCTCCACTCCATCTCCAATTTATCCCCAATCAATCTCCAATCTATCTCTAATCCGTCTCCAATCCATCTCCAATCTTTATCCAACCCATCTCCAATTTATCCCCAATCCATCTCCAATTTATCCCCAATCCATCTCCAATCCCTCTCCAATCCCTCTCCGATCCCTCTCCAATCCATCCCCAATCCCTCTCCAATCCCGCTCCAATCCCTCTCCAATCCATCTCCAATCCATCTCCAATCCATCTCCAATCCATCTCCAATCCATCTCCAATTTATCCCCATTCCAACTGCAACCCATCTCCAATTTATCCCCAATCCATCTCCACTCCATCTCCAATCCATCTCCAATCCATCTCCAAATCATCTCCAATGTATCTCTCAATCCATCTCCAATGCATCTTCAATGCATCTTCAATCCATCTCCAATTTATCCCCAATCCAACTGCAACCCATCTCCAATTTATCCCCAATCCATCTCCACTCCATCTCCACTCCATCTCCAATTTATCCCCAATCAATGTCCAATCTATCTCCAATCCATCTCCAATTTATCCCCAATCCATCTCCAATCCATCTCCAATCCATCTCCAATCCATCTCCAATCCATCTCCAATCCATCTCTAATGCATCTCTTGACAATTAACTTTCCAATGATTGACTCCCCTCTGGTTCTGGATGTGCATACTGCTGCCCTTGTGCTGATGGCTTGGTGCCAGTCAGCCCAGGACAGGCCCGTAGGAAGCTAATTCATCTCCAATTCATCTCTAATCCATCTTCAATGCATCTTCAATCCATCTCCAATTTATCTCCAATCCAACTGCAACCCATCTCCAATCCATCTCCAATCCACCTCGAATTTATCCCCAATCCATCTCCAATCCATCTCCACTCCATCTCAATCCATCTCCAATTTATCCCCAATCCAACTGCAACCCATCTCCAATTTATCCCCAATCCATCTCCACTCCATCTCCACTCCATCTCCACTCCATCTCAACTCCATCTCCAATTTATCCCCAATCTAACTGCAACCCATCTCCAATTTATCCCCAATCCATCTCCAATTTATCCCCAATCCATCTGCAATCCATATCTCCAATTTATCCCAACTCCATCTCCAATCCATCTCCAATCCCTCTCCAATCTCTCTCCAATCCCTCTCCAATTCATCTCTAATCCATCTGCAATCCATCTGCAATCCATCTCCAATCCATCTCTAATGCATCTCTTGACAATTAACTTTCCAATGATTGACTCCCTTCTGGTTCTGGATGTGCATACTGCTGCCCTTGTGCTGATGGCTCGGTGCCAGTCAGCCCAGGACAGGCCCGTAGGAAGCTAAAAAATATTGGTCAGGCTCATCTCAGGGCAGAGAGCTCAGTTGATGCGAGCGCGCAGCGCGAAGCCCTAACGGCATGGGGTAAATTTTTGGATTCTAGACGCTGTGTGGTGTGATCTGAGGCAATTTCTGACCACTTTAACCTTTTTTGAGCTATCATCATTTAAACATCATTTTCAAGTTTGGAGTCAATTATCTTTTTAATTTTTTTTAGCGTGAGAAACTCCATGTCGGCGTTAAAGCATGAGAATAACCTGAAATATGTGTGTCTTATGCTCAATGCGTGAGAGTTGGCAGGCCTGCAGAGGCGGATCCAGGATTTGACCCAATCCCTCCCAAATTAAATGTAATCAAAAGCCACTCCCCCTCCCAACACTATCAATATTTGTACAGAAATACATGTGCATGAATATAGGAATTTTATTCTTCCTAATTTCACTAATTTGTACAAGACACATTTTGGAGCACTGCACAACTGCAAGTTTAACCAGTAAATGTCACTTTATGAACTTTACATAAATCGTCAAAATTAAATCGTCAAAATTTGGCCTATCGTAGTGAAAAGTTTTGGACATTTGCTCCTCGCAAAACTTTTTTTGGATCTAAATGCTCTGTAGTGCATCTGAGGCATTTCCTGGCCACTTTCCCCTGACTTTTTGAATGAAATGTATTCGTGTTTTGGTGGGTGGGTCATCAAAGATGATAAAATACATCACAAGCATCACATCAAAACTGTAGCTTGACTCTCTTTCTAGATTTGTGCTCTTTAGCTTGATCCATGATTGTGTTTATAGGGAAAGGGCGTAATCATACATGTCGCCATGCACTACACGTTAAGTTAAATGGAATTTAACCATGAATTTTAGTTTTCCTCAGACTTGTACTTGTGTTTTCTTAAAAAGAAGTGGTTTTCTAGCTGAGAAAATAGCAAGGAAGAACCGGTATTGTGCAAGCAAAATTCAGGGAATAATCCGTTGATATTAAATATCTTGTTGGAAAATTCCAAAATCATTTCAAGAAAGTTGCCGCCGTGATCAGAGTTAATGAAGGGGAAGGAAAGTGGGATTTGCTATCAGCAACAACAAAGCCGTTCCTCATTCTTTACCTTTTATGGGATGTGAATCAAATTGGAGGATGAGAGGCTCTGCGGGCTGATGTATTTTTTTGATTTTTTTTTTTGCAACCAGCTTGTAGGGAAGATTTCCGTTTATTTAAGACTTAATTCACCGGTATGGATACCAGTGTATGTACAATGATTGAGCTTCCCAGCGTATTTGTTAAG
The DNA here is from genome assembly GCF_015706575.1 of Patiria miniata. Lineage (NCBI taxonomy): Eukaryota > Metazoa > Echinodermata > Asteroidea > Valvatida > Asterinidae > Patiria > Patiria miniata. Next base: position 26,028,636 of record NW_024037073.1, on the reverse strand, counting down.
TTTTTTTCTCTTTTTAAGAAAAATACATCAGCTCCCAGAGTCTCTCGTTCTCCAATTGATTCACATCCCATAAGGTAAAGAATGACAAACGGCCTTGTTGATAGCAAATCCCACTTTCCGTCCCTTCATAAACTCTGATTCACAGCGGTTATTACTTTCTTTGAATGATTTTGGAATTTTCCAACAAGATATTAACTTCAACGGATTATTCCCTGAATTTTGCTTGCACAAAACCGGTTCTTCCTTGCTATTTTCTCATTTAGAAAACCACTTCTTTTTAAGAAAACACAAGTACAAGTCTGAGGAAAACTAAAATTCACGGTGGCGGCCAAACGCCATTCCGTTTAACTTAACATGTGGGCCTAGTGGCAACATGTATGATTACGCTTTCCCTTTAAACACAAACACAAAACAAAACACAAAAAGAAAACAAGATAAATGTGAGGGAGGGTAACGGGGCCCATCCCCCCCTAAAAAATGAACCTTTTTTTTTTTAGTGGCGTCGCAATAAAGGCAGACACTGCGTACACCACCATCTTTTCCTTTAAAAAAAATGGTTCAAATGGTCAGAAATTGCCTCAGATCGCACCGCAGAGCATCTAGAAACGAAAAACAAATTAAAAAAAATTGGGGGCCCTTTTTAGGACCCACTTTTTGGGGAACCAAATCCGCCCCCCCCCCCCAAACAAAATGTGATCTGGATCTGCCCTTGGGGCCGGCCATGCAAGGCCTTGTATACATTTTTAAAAAATAGGCCTGTTATTATTGGTACGGCTATAGCCGTCGTACCGCCTCCTACGGCCTTGGCCCAGGACATTGTTCCTGGGTACTTGCAAGTGACTGCTGGCTCTCTGCTGGTTCTGGATGTACACACTGTTCCCTTTGCATGGATGGCTTGCAGTCAGTCAGACTAGAGCATTGTTCCTGATGAGAACTTGCAAGCGCTGGGGTCCCAGCTGGTTTTGCATGTACCTCAACATGCACTTGAACATGCTGCTGACTATGCATGGGTGCCTTGCTGCTACTTTGCCTGGAACATTGTTCTTGACAGCTGTCCAGTGGCTGCTTTCTCGCTGTGTGTTGTGCATGCCCTTGGCTTGGTGGCTTGCTGCTGCTTGGCCTTGCAGCATTGTGCTCTTGGTCATCTGCTTCGCTGGGTTTAATGGCGGCTGAGATTCCGTTTTGGGCAGCGATGACAGCACAGTTTGAGGAATGAGAAAGCCATGACTACAGCTGCACGGGATAGTCAGTGTTTGTGACATTGTAGACAAGAGAATTGATTGAGCTGTTGACAAGTTGCAGAATGTTTATTAACAAATAGTCACAGCATATAGTTTTTCTGCAAGTTTTAGGTATATAGCCTCTTGAGCCGGCCTGGTATAACTGTTGCGTACGATTCTAATAGTTGCAGCTGCAATGTCTAGTGAGTTCCAAACGAAGAAAACAGCAGTATTTATGATTATCAAACGGAGGACCTTGCCTGCTCGCTTCGGAGGGTTTGGCAACGGAGCTGATTGCTTGCACACTTTAACTACTACATAGATGTACAAAGGAAGAGTGGCTATTAAACAGACAACGTTGATAATGTGAGAAATCCAAAAGATTATTTCATTGAAGACGGTGTCTGTTATTGGTAAGAATATGAGAATCCTCAACAATAATTGTTGGCACCCAGAGTCCTGCTGATATCTTTGCTGCTCGAGATTTAGAGGCTTTTTCTTTGTGTGTCAGAGGATTGCGCACTGCAGAGAATCTCTCAGCTGCTATGGTAACCACAAATAAATTACAAACCGTGAGAAACATATAACGAACGCCCCGGGCTGCAACTTGCAAGGAGTCTATTGGTTGAATAAACAGTACATATAGAAGGTTATATGTAAGGAAGAGCAAGTCAGCCACAGCCAGATTGGACAAGTAGATGTTGATGTTTGTACGCATGGACTTCACTCGAATGACTGTGAAGAGAAAGACTATGTTGAGGAGGATGCCGATTGGTGCAATGATTTCAATACGTGACCATTTTATTTGAAGAAGTCCATGTACACTCTCGTCAAAGTAGTCACGAAGCTTGTCAATTTCACTTTCCCTCCCAGCATGCCCAGTTGATGGAGTGGAGCTGTTTTGGTAGTCATCACCCATAGTTCATTTACAGTGTTGTATTGATCGTCATGTCCAACATTTTGTGGAAGATTACTACTGTTTTGCCTAACAGAGAATGTACACTGTACATTTGTAAGACCATGAGAAATTTAAGTTGAAACTAAAGCTCTTTCATATTTGTCCGCATTTTTAATCTTTATTGGTTTTGTTTTAGCAGCAGTGTTTCAAAAACAATCAACACAGTTTCATAATTGACATTGGCATGATAGTTGCCATTTTTGTTTGAGTTTGTGTAGACATCCTTTTAGTTTTGTTTCTTTCCCTCCCATACATTATACATTGTATACAGTTCTCCAACTCCAAGTATCCCAAATCCTCACAATCCCAGCCCCTGATTTGATGGATTCAGAATTTCAGAACACATGTATTATCGTAGCTTTAGATGAACATATAATGTGATATTAGTTTAGTCTGTTGGATTTTGGAGAATTCATAAAGAATTCATAAATTCAGTATTTTACAGCTCAACATGTCGGTGGTATAACCTGTGCAATGATGTATTTTTTAGGGGTGTGCAAATACGATTAATACAGGAACCAGGTACCCGATTGAAAAAAAACATGGGTACCTGGGTACCCATTAAGGAAACCCAATGCCAAACATGCCAAAATTCAAATCTCGGAAGTTGCTGTTGAGATTGTTAACTACAACCGCATCGGCACATCAGTACAGCAAGATACAAGTACAGTGAACTTTATAGCTTTACGGTTTTGTAAACTGCAGCTAAGTAATTACTGTAATTAAGTAATTTGGAAAGTTGGTTACGGGTACCCGATACCATAAGGCCAAAAAAAGAAATACTTTTGCTTCCGGTTACCCGACCCACCCTATTTTTAGTCTGCGACCCTAAACATTTTATCGGCAGTTCCAAAAAAAAGAATGATTGAATAAATAAAAATAAAATCTTGTTGTTTTTTCTGTCTTCTCAAAATACCTCTCAACAACCCTTTTGCATCAAAATATGCTTGTATTTAGTTTTCTTACTTATGTTCGCTATTTTTTTTTAAAAAGAAACCGTTATTTTTAAAAATTCGCTTTGCGATATAACTACTTCGCAATTCGATGTCACGGTGACTATAATCACGTACCTAAACCTAGCTCAATGCAGCGACAACTGGTTCCCGCCGCGCCACGCAGGGACCAATTTAGAAGACATGATGGAAATGCGGTAACCAGTCTGTCATGGCTATGCGATCGATAGCGCTAGCATGGCTATGCATTGCAGGCACGTGCACTGTCAACTGGTCGGATTCGACATCGTAAAATGCCAAGAAAACACCGATGGAGAAAGAACAAATTTTTGCAAGTTAATTCACAGAATTGATCTACATGTAGCTTATTTTCCGTGTTCAAGAGTTCATTTGGAGATCCCACTACTTGTATTTGGAGTGATACAATGCAGCGTGTTTCCTGAAATTTTCGACCGTAAAAACGAGGTCTGACGGCCGCACGTCACACATGCACAGGGCATCACACACTTTGGAGTTTTGGCCAGCTTCCCGTCTTGACTAGCATTGTGCATATGGTGCGAACGACCTGAATTTTCCATTATTTTTTGAGAATTATCTAACGTAAATATATTGACAATAATTAATGTAGGGTTTTTTTTTCACATTTTGTGGCCAATTTGTGTATAGCTTTTTAATTCATAGTGCAATGGAAATAGTTCAGGCTAAAACTTCGCATATAATTGAACACCCCATTCAATCTGCATTAAAAAAAATTTGGCCAAAAAAAAATATTCCGACCAACCGACCCTATTTTTGAAAGGCATGTAATCGGAAGCAGAAGTATTTTTTCGGCCTAATTAATCTAGAACCGGTTCCTGACATCGACGGTCGGGTACTCGGGTACCCGGTTCCGATGCACGGCCCTGGTATATTTTGCATTTTTTTTGTTTCCTGATTCAGCTTATCCTGTCAAGAGTAATAAATGGGTTCCGTAATAAGGAAAAAATACAAATTTGAAAATTCTGAAATACATGAATATAGGCCTACAGGGTAAGGCAAAAAAAGTGACCAAATTTGAACAATATTCGCTATCAATATTTCTGGAAAAAAAAGAGTTGACTTTTTCTTCTTTTTCATAACACAAAATCTTATAGTATGCTCTTTTAAGACGTACATTGGTGTATCAAACTTGTTGCTTTTAAGAAAATGTTTTGAATCCAGCAGCCGATTTCACGAAACTCGTCTTATCTTACAACTTATCTTAGGACTTAGGACGAGTCCCCCCTCTAAGATCGATCCTAGCTAAGACGCGTCCAAAGATCGATTTCACCAAACGCATCTTAAGGAAGACGCATCCGAAATACAGTTTTACAAACCGCTAATTATTGAACGAGGATGACCTTTTGCGTGCTACGGCTGTATCATGTTCGATTTGGCATTTTTATGCAACTTCGGCATTTTCATGCAACAGCCGTCGGAAATGTACACGCGCTTGCAGTAAAATCAAGATGGCTGATTGGCGGTTGTTTTGGAGTGAAAAATTCGTCTGCTAAAAAAACGTCTGCTAGCTCGTTTAACACGTAAGTATATACGTAACTAGGAAAATTGGTCAATTTTGGTTCTTTGCATTGTACAAGTTACACAACGAGGTCATTTTTGGGGGTTGTAAAAACGCATTTTGAGTCGCAACATCGAATGCGTCTGTGGTGTACCGTGTACTTGTGTACGTACACATGGAGCCAACGGCAACGTGCAGCAGCATGAACGTCAACGAAAGTGGGGGGACGGGGAGGTCTAGGGCCAGTAATTGGTCTCACGAAGAAATCAAAGTGTTGAGCGAATTTGTGCGGGCCTACAAGCACCAGCTGATGGGCACGAGCAGCAAATCCACAGCCAATGTGGAAAAGGTTAAAATCCACTACTGGAAAATGGCAGGGAGAGTATTGGTGGAAAATGGAGGGGTGGAGCGACCATGGAAAAAAATTAGAAAGAAGTGGCAAACCATCACCAGTCAAGCACGGTCATACCATAGAGAATGTAACAGAACGGGTAAGCTCATTTAGTTAAACAAACATTTATTAAATAGTTTATTTTTAATTTGTATTTATTTGTTTCATTTATTTATTCTTTTTTTTGGGGGGGGGGCGATTGTCCTACATCATAGTTTGTACATTTGTTTTGTGATTGTCTGTGTACATGTTGCCCTCACACCATGGATCAGTTACAGAAAGAATGTTCCATCCTGACGCCACTTTTTCATTGTATATTATTCAATGAAGATCAGTCCTTGCAAAACTGTTGAATAGGCATGAATTTTGCCCTAGAAGACATTTCCAATTTCGTTAAAAAAATATGTTGAAAATGCACTCAACTCTCCATAGACTTTGTACACAAACAAAGAAGTGGCGACGGGATAATACATGCTTTCCTTTTCATTATTCATGCAGTCTCGACCCCAATAGTCATCCTTTTGTAATTTTCTATAGACCTCGCTAGGCCTCTCACATAAAATAACTTAACATGGTAGTAAACTGTTATGAAGGTGGAGGGGAAATTGTACAATTGGTCCATTGTACTTGCAACATCGGCATCTGACGAAGTGAAATAGATGTTCAATGGGCAATGGATATGTTTGTCACAGCTCAATATAAGGTTAAGGCCAAACAACACTGCCGTTTCTAATAACGTTTAAAAAAAGTTGGTTGTGCATCATTGTTGGCTTTTTTTCCAAATAATACTAAGCATGTGGTGTTAACATTTTTAATCGTTCAAACAAAAAGAATCTAAAACTTTCCAACTTAGACAAAATAAAAAATTTCAATTAAAAAGGGATCTTCATTCATGTGGTTTTCTTCGAAGTTTAACATACAAAGCCTGAAGGGGAAATTTTTGCTTTCTTAATTCTAGAACTTAATTAAATTTAATACATTTTTCTATGAAAAGTATTTTTTTCCCCCTTCCATCATTTGTTTCATGATGATTACAAGTCTAGATTTTCTCCTTTTTTTATGAAGGTGGAGGAGAAAAGCCGGATCTGAATCCAACATTCGAAGTCGTGCTAGATGCACTTGCACCAGTTGCCAAGGATGGCATCCTGTCGGCGGATGATGGTGAGTCAGACCCAGCAGCTGCAATACCAGTTGAGGACAGCACAGCTGAGGAATTGATGCTAGACATGGTGGCAAATAGTAAGTAGTTTTAATTAGTGTGCAGTCATACAAGCATTCGATTTCATGAAGGTCATCATAACTTACGATGCATCGCAGCGCTTGCGACGTGCCGTATCTCTACGATGCGTCTGCTGCAACGCGTTCTGCGATCCATTTCACAAAACATGTCGTAAGTGTGACGCGTCGAAGGTGTATTTATAGCACAACTTGGTGACTATTTTATGTATTTAATCAGTGTACAGTAAATAGCAGGCATGCAACTTTTCCTCGGTTCAGCTGATTTCCCCTTTTTTTACTTCACATGTGTGCCATTGAAAATAGAAAAACACTGTACAAAGTCTGGGAAAATTTGAATTTCCTCTTTTTTTTGAGATTTCCCAGTTGCATGCCTGAAATAGTCGTTTGATATTCAACAAAGAGTCGTTGGATCTTCAGTCGAAATTTGTTAAAATGTAAAACAAAATGGAGGCCTTGTGATGCAATTTTAAAGGAAAACAAGCTTTCAGGGGACTGCTCAAGTCCCAAGTCTTGCAGGTCGAGTCCGAGTCACAAGAGACTCCGGTCGAGTCCAAGTTGCGAGTCGCCTTTAAAAGTTGTTTGGGAAAAAAATTGAGGTACTGCTAAAACCTCTCATTGTAAATGTTTCCATTTTTTCACAGCTTTTCTCTAATTTAATGAACTGGAAATACATACAATTTAAAAAAAAGTCTGGCTCGAGTCCTAGTAATACAAGTCACAGAGGCAATGCTCTTGGAATCTGAAATTGTTCAAGTAATATTAACTTAGGTTTAATTCAGCACTGAAGGAAATTTTTGTGCAGTGAAAATACAAACAAATGACATTGTATCAAAACTATTTACACAAAAGAAAAAGTATGTACAGTAATTCAATATTTCCTGGCAATTAGTAACGACTCTTGATTTAATGAATGTTATTCAGTTTTAAGCAAACATTTTTGTTTTGTTTTTGTTTTGTTTGTTTAAAGCCATCAGTCTAGGTGAAGTCGCACCTGCTGAGTCCAACCCTGCCCCTCCATCAGAGGAAGCACATCATCGACATCCTGGAATTGTTCAGGAATCAGAGGAAGTGACGACAAAAACTACAAAGGTGGACTCCATCTTGGAGATAGAGAAACAGAAATTGGCGCTGGAACATGAGAGACTTCAGGTTGCTAAGGAGCAGCTGGAAGTTAGTAGGCAGATTTCAGGTTCACTGGGTGAAATCAGCCACAACTTCCAACTGTTCCTTTCCAACCTGTTGCTGAGGGATCAAACTAATTAAAGGGCTCATGAAAATTACAATGCATTTTTGTCAGGTACATATTTTGTGCAACTTTCTGCTACATTCACATCTATCATTGCCGGTCAAGCAGCGTCGCGATCCACATTCTCAGTTCACTGCACAGTAGCCCCGTCATCGTCATGAAGATATAATATCACTGGCAAGAGAAAAACTATTTGACATCCCTTTTTGGTTATTTTGTTGAAAACTGCACTTCTTTAAACATTTAAAATGTTCCAAGCTTTTCCGGCCAACTGAGGGCGCTGTTGTCATAATGTCATTTCAGGAAGACACTTGTCAGTTGAGGGATGTTCTGTTCAAATTATGAACCCAAATATTTGCATATTGGAAACATCTTTGAGATAAATTTGCTCATTGTCTTGCTGACGCAACAATGGACCACCACAGAAAAGGAATTTACAACAGCAAAGTATCCAAATTCGGGCACCTGTTGGTGCTGATCTAGATGCAACATTAAGGTCTCTGCCTGAAATGACATTATACTTTTGCTTTTATGTGGCAATTTGTATGAGCCTCAAAATCAAAAGGCACCAAAATGCCCTTAGAAATGGCAAACAAAAGTTAAATATAAGGTTTAAGGGGATACAAATGTGCATTTTGAAGGATTGCATAAAAACAAGTTACATTGCATGAGCCCTATAATTATTTAGGTCTAAAGAATCATTAAACTGAAACTTATGAAGAAATTGTCAAATAGTTAAAGAAATAAATCCATTCAATCCTATTGTGTTGCATGAGGATATTTTGAAGAAACTAATTATAGGCTTGAAAAACGTGCAAAATTAACTCGACATCTCTAATGTGTAAAAATTTATTCACAAGCATTTTCAGTGCCTGTAAACATTGTGAGTAGGATTGCTGAAATTTTAATACATGAAATAGGTTACCAAAATACCAAGATAAATGAACAAATCTTACAGTCAAATTATATGTTGGATGGTTCTGTTTTCAGTTTCAATTGATTGCTACTTGGTGACATCAATAAAATGGATTTACTCTACTGGAACTCTGTATTAGAATGGATTGGAAAAACATAAAGGTTCATTGGTACTGGAAACAACAACCTGTAAATATTTATGCAACATAGAGGGATTGATAAATTGTAAAACAACAAGTGGGATTGATAAAAAGTATTCAAAAGTATGCATTAATTATTCTGTTCCTCTGTATCGTACCATCTTGGATGTGCCCATCATAGGGTATGTCATCGTTTCCCTCATCCTCTCTCAGCTCTCCCTCTATCTCCGGCTCCCTCAATTCTTTGGCAATGTTATGCAGCACACAACAGGCCTTGATGATCTGACAGGCTCTACGGGGGGCGACACGGAGCCCGAGTGACAAACAGGGAAATTTGCGTTTCAGTTGACCGAAAACCTGTTCAATTGTCACTCTTGTTCTTCTGTGGCTCCTGCAATAAAAAGAAGAAATAATAGGTTTATTTTTTTTATACGTTGTTCAGTTTGTCTTGTTTAAAACCATGCTGTAAATAGATTTCTCTTTGTGCCATACATGAACGTTTCAAAAATTAAAAAATAGCCTGACCAACTGAAATATTTTCTGATGAAACATCAGCTGTAAATAGATTTCTCTTTGTGCCATACATGAACGTTTCAAAAATTGAAAAAAATAGCCTGACCAACTGAACTATTTTCTGATGAAACATCAGTTGGGTGGAACACTAGATTAACAGCATCGAATAAAGAAAATATCACCTTCCTAACCTCCTTACATGTATATCCGTAATGTTTGTGTACATACTTTCTTACGAAATTCGCAAAACTTTTGTTTCATTTTGCAATATTTATCGCTCAAGTCGAGCAGTACCCAGTTTTGAATTTGTTTTTGCAGATTTCATGAATATACATATAACAATAAAAAACAAACGTTTTGTTGAATTGAATTAAATGTATTGATACAGTTTGAATCCTTACTTGTTGTTTTCTCTTTGCTGTGTACATTATTTATTGGCTTCAAGTCTCAAATAAATCAAATAAGGTTTTGCCCTTCACCGACGTTTAAACACTGTATACTCAGTGTGTTACCTCCCGAGTGAAAGTTGGAAAAAATCACTCAAGTCTCAAATAATTATAAATGATAAAAGTACCTGTTGTAGCGTCTCTCGGCATTTGTTGTCGGTTCAGCGACAGGTGTCATCAGCCACGGTCGTAGGGCGTAGCCGGTATCGCCTATCAGCGTTCCTTGGAGTCTGAAAATTAAGGGGATTTTTTTATTAAATGTATTTATTGAATATTATCAGAGCCTATCATTATGTATCATTGATGTTTCTAGTAAACAGTTCAAATCCGATGGCGTGTTTCTTCAAATTTGTTACACAGAATTGTTTGCATTTTTTACTTCCAAAGATTCCTATTATGGTCACCACTCGTGCATACTTATTTCATTCTCAAAGGTGCCTAAAGCTTCTAGTACAAACCTTCCATTCTCGAACATTTCTCCGAGAAGGCTCCCGTGCAAAACCGCACTGTCGTGGGTGCTGCCTGGCCATCGTGCGGCGACATTCGTCATCTTAAATGACGCATTGCACACAGCTTGAACATTAATGCTGTGATAACCTTTTCTGTTTACATACAGAGGCTCGTCATCACCGAGTGGTGCTCCGTACAGTCGTACGTGGGTGCAGTCTATCGCACCAACTACCCCGGGAAAGCCTGCCTTGTCGAAAAACCCTTGCTTGGTCTTCATCACATCTTGTATATCGACAGGAAATCGTATGTGGCGATCGGTCAATCTTGCGAGGGAGTTGGCAACCCGGTGAACGATGCGACAGACGGACGGGACGCTGACATCATGGAGATCACCTTCAACGGTGTAGAAGGCACCGGTACCGAAGAACCGCAGGGTAGTGAGCAGTTGCATCAGTGGCGATATTGCATTGCTTCTCTTTATAAGGATTAAAATGTTGAAAAGAAACAATGCCATTATTGCTTGCCCTTTCATAGATTTTTTTATTTAATTGTTAACTATATGAAAAGCGTTTTTGAAAATACAAATTATTTTGTAGAATGTTCGCGAAGAATACTATTCTATACTTGTTGCTCTAGTTCGACGTACGTTTGAAATTTCACTAAAATGCACCCAGACAATCCTACAAATTCAAAATATTTCCGAATCAGTATGACCGCTCAATGATTCAGAAATTGGGACTTATCATAAGTACTATGGGGAATATTTATATTTCAAATGTCAAGTTTTTAAAATTAAATCGGGGTAACATTTTGAACAATTTTCCGTGCAGAACACGGGTTTACCTTTTAGAAAATGATTGTGAGCTGCAAAAACGGGATAGGCCTACCCTTTTCCCCCCAGAAATTTGTTATTAGAACATGGTATATATTCTTACTTCATTATTTTATAACATTATTTGGTGAAGAACTCATTTCTATTTTCGGAATTAAAATTGCACTATTGTATATACAATATTCTTAGTCTTATATGGTAAAGTTGCCATCGCAAATAATTCTTCTAATTGCGAATAATTCTTCTATTTGGGCAACATGGTAACAACTTTCACTTACTGATGTATGTATTCATAAAAAGTATTCTTTTATTTAAAAATAAAGAAAACAGTGTTTCCCCAAATTACTCTGAATTTAATGATGTCTTTAATGATCTGAAAGCTTTCCCATAATTTATTAGTCATTTATTGTTTGTAATTTCAGATCATTGGATAGATCTAGACAGCTTCAATTCCCTTTTGACCGTCGTTCTATATACCCAAGTTCTTTATACTTTAATTCTTTTGTAAATATCTGATAATTTGTAAAAACATTGTCTCATATATTTGAAATCGATTTAATTGTGTTGCAAATAAAACATTTTGATATTGTTGAGACAACCAAAAAATTTTGCGCCACCCAAATTATTTTAAATTAGTGGAACCACTCGGAATTAATTTAAATCACTCTCCCCGATTACAATCCCTTCCTAGCAATCCTCAATCGGAAAGTAAACCTAAAAAGGTAACAGTATGGGGATCCCAACGCGATGGTCAAAATAAATCACGAAAGTCACTTTTCTATAAATAAGGTTTTACAAATCTCCGTATTTTGTAAAAATGCTTATTTGGAGCAAACTAATTCCGGAATCTGCCATTTAGTTTTGCAGTTGTGAACACGATCCGATTAGTTGTGTGTTTTTAACAGTTGAAAACATTATCAAACAGGGCCTAGGCCTTTGTGTAATGTAATGTAAAATGTAATGTATCGATTTTATTCTGACCATTTTTTGACTGGGATGTTAATGTGCAAAGAAAAAAATGTCCGTTTAGAATAATTTCATTGTTGAGAAATAATTATACGGCCGTTTAATTGTTTTCTGTATATAGGCCTTTTTTAAAATCATAAACGCTTCGTAAATGTAGGAACATATAGAGATGTTCCCTGAAACAACCTTGCTTTCATAGGTTAAATCGTTAGGTATGAAACAAATTCCCTAATACTTGAATAATTTCTTCTCTTACGCCAAAATTTATTCAGGCTTTATTCCCGGATCCCATCCCCGGCTGTTACGGTTGCTTACTATTTTTCTGTCCGCTTTCTACAAAATTAGGCCTAAGTCTGTTAGTAAAGTTTTTACTGAATGCTAATTAACTCACCCGGGTGTCGGACTCCAATTCATCTGCAACCCTTTCTAGAACTTGGAATACCCCATGTCTCGTGAATCTATATCTCGTGAGGATTTCCTCGTCATTGAGACTGTCTAGTGGATTTCTCCTGTCTCGGAATAACCTTTCTCGCCTTATTGCCCGCCGAGCTTCGCGATCTGCAAGAAGCATAAGCGCCATTGTGAATTTCAGTAAATTTTACGTGTTCGCGGAGATAAGACGACCCTCGGACCGATCCTAAGTTGAGACGAGTTCGGCCGCGTTGCTAAGGAAGTTAGGACGTGTTGAATGCGTCTTAAGTTTGGTGAAATCGATCCTAGGACGAGTCGCGAGTTAAGACGAGTTATCCTTCCTAGGACGCGTCTTAGCGTTTCGTGAAATCGGCTGCAGGTCTCCTTCTTTTTGCCGCGCCCTGTACAACACTATTGAATTCAAATCAGCCCAACCCAAAATGTCATCTTATAAATGGTTGGGTTACAGTACCTGCTGCTAGGTCAGATTCAAACCAGCCAGCCAAACCCCGGCAAGCTGTGTGGTTGAGTGGTAAGCTGTGTGCACTAGTAAGCAGGTGGTCCTGGGTTCGAGTCTCAACCGAGTATAGAATGTGCATTTTGCTCTCACAAGCGCTGGGACAACACTCGGCATATACAGTGTCTATAGTACGTCTGTGAAGGGCAAAAACCCAATACTGAAAATATTGCAAATTGGTGACTAAATAATTATAAAAATTTCATCCTGAACTTCAATGCAATTGATCAATCTTGACAATGAGAATTTGACAGATACAAACAATGGGAATCCGTGACAAGACTAGCCAATGCTTGAAACCAAGAAAAAGTGACTGTGATTGAACTGGCAAGTCTTGCACGCTCAATTGTGTACCCTTTTTTTTTTTTTTACAGCAACCGAAGAAGATATTGACTGGTCTGCAACTGAAACCCAAGAAAGTCAAGGCAGTCAACAAGGCAACCTATGCTTTTGTGACATTCAGGTAAAGAATGCAAACTCTCTATTGATTTTGGCTGCCAAGGTCAATTGTTGCTTGCCAATGCAAGTGGGCATCTACATCCAGTCGAGTGTCCATATTTGAAAAGATGGTAAACTGAAACTGAGTTGTAAATGAATTAGTTAAAGCCAGAGTCCATCATTTGCAGCTATCCAAAAAGTAACTGGCGTAATTACTGTTGATAACAGTGTTGTAGTCGAGGCCACAACCTCTGACGCCAAGGCCAAGGCCGAGGCCACCACCTCCGAGGCCAAGGCCGAGGCCAGCTATCAAAACAGGTAATAAAATATACATCACTAAAACAAGGCTAAGATTAGGTTGGAGTTTTAACATCTTTTTAGTTGAATTCACTGAGTTTCGGAGTGCCTAGCTTACAAATTTACAGCTTGCAATGGGTTTCCTTTTGTAGGGAGTCCGGCGAATTTTATTTTTTAAAGAAAGAAATCTCAAGTTTTGTATTACTGAAAGCAAATTACACAACAAAATCAATGGCGTTTGAATCAGGCTCATATGTGTTTGCCCTTTGGAGATACAACAATTTAAATGGCCAAATTTTGAGTTTCTATTCTGTAGGATTTACATCATTTACTTTTAGCATGTTTTTATAAATCTTATTTTCAAAACCTATCAAAATGCTTAATATCATAGGAATCCCCATTAAATAAACAACAACTTGATTTTTGAATCAGGTTTTTACCACTCATAACCAAAAATTTACGACCCCCCCCCCCCGACCTTCGCACTGTCCAGGCGCGCGCCGAGCAACCACCGCGATGCGACCAGACAATGCCAGACGGCCCGCCGTTACACACTGGCAAAGCATAGTTCCAATCCCGCTCCACACAACACGGCAACACGGAACATGCGTGCATGATAATCACTCAGTTCATCAAAATGACCATGAATTCTCGGATCATCCGATTTGAGTCCAATGGCTTCGAAGAATTTTAAGATCATGGCAAGAGGTAGGGAGTCCAGAGGTTTTGGCCGTATATCTGTAACCACGCAAAATTAGTCAATTTAAAACCGTGCTTATACATGTAATAAGTATCAACATGGCTCTAAAAATACAAAAAAGTTTCCTGGTACCACGAGGAATACTGACTCCTATTATTAAAATATTCATTCAGAACTTTGCATTCATTTGGATGGAAAAACGAATTCTGAAATCGCGCTTTCCATATCGACCATTTGCGCCAAACATTACCGTGTGAGCCAGAACTTTCATTTAAATCACCGTGTAAAAATAAAATCTACCTGATAAATCGTAATTGTTTTTATCATATCTTTATAAAAAAAAAATGGTATGGACTAGTACACTCAATCGTACCCAGAAAGTTCAGATTTTTACTGAAACAGTGGCCTATAAAAAAAATTGATTAAGCTTGCCGCACCTTGCCGCAAATCATTTTTAAAAGGTCGGGGTACAGAGATGAAACGAGAAAATTTTGTACAACACTGCAACCAGACTAGTCTACTTCCACATGTTATTGTACGCAAATGGGATTGGTGCCAGACTTATGTAGTCTGGCACGCGGTAACAAGTATAACGCTTACACACACGTGGAAAGCTGAAGCGCAGGATAGGCGAAGATGCTACGTACGTGAGTACGTTAAATGCAACCATTTCCAGTTCATTCGTGCGTACATTGTATATGCGTTCGTTTCACGGAACCCACTGTGGCAGAATCTCGAGGGTTTGATTCGGAAACAACTTAAAATTAATTAGAATAGAAAACAAATCAAAATGGGCGGCCTCGAGCCGGCCTCGACCGATTGCCGAGGCCGGAAGGCTCCGAGGCCTTGCACCTCCGAGGCCAAGGCCGAGGCCATGAAAATCGGCCTCGAGGCCAAGCCGGCCTCGAGACCTCCAACACTGGTTGATAAACATACTTGGTTGAAATAACTAAACTCCATGTGAAATTATTCTTTCTGGCAAGCTGTCATTTTGAAGAAATCAATAAAAGAAGGCCTTTCCAATGGTGCTTTTTAAGAAGCACCGTAGGAAATTCAACTTAGTAGTTTGTTTTGTTATTCGGCAAAGCGCGCGCAAGCATTGGCATGACACACACGTGCACACGGTTGCTACAATTCGTCGGATCAGTGTGCGACATCGCATAGCTGCAATCGGCTCAGTGAGAACGTGTCTCGGATGCTGAATTCAGGCCCAATTCAAAACATGATTCAGCAACTTATGATATGATTCAGCAACATGATTAAGCTGTACTAAATCTTTACAAATGTCCAATGTAGCTTAATTTTTCTATTCTTGACAAAACGGAGGGGAAAAGGTTTTGTTTTTGTACTTCACCAGCAAAAAGTGAATCTCTTAATTTTTCTTTCATTTAATGATGATTATTGCAAAGACTGTGCTATGGGTTTACTACACAGAGTTGGAAATTGTAGTGCTTGCCAGCACACATAACCAGCAAGATAGGGATGAATATTTGAGACATGAAAGAAAAACTGGCGCCAGAAAATCCTAGTCAGGAGTGAGTGACATGGGAGCTTGTTAAAGGGTGAAAGTTGAGTGGGCTGATGTAATGCAACACAAATAAGAGCACAGGGAAACTTGATACAAGATTTAGTTTCGGTGTTTGGATAATCAAGAAAAAAAATTAAAATATAGATATAAATAGTCACTCCATCAACATAGCATTGAAACCACACTCTCCTCCTTGAAATGGAAAGTGTACTTAGACTTCTGTTTTCAATTGTTATACTTACAAAGCATCCATGAACTTTTCTCTTTGGTTTCGGGACAAACTGATCCACTTTGCTGGCAGACTGGTTCCTCGTCCAAGCACTATCGATACTGGTTGTGGGGCAGGAACCAGGCAGCCTCTCGAGAACAGAAATATCTTCTGTCAGCCAATAATTTGAAATTGTAAAGTAATAATTCAATAACTAAACATTAACTGATTGTTTTGTGTTCAAAAGTGAATATCTGTTGTATTGCTAGGAAAAAAGCAATTCAGAAATGAATATACAGTGTTTATACTTCGGTGAAGAGCGAAGCCTAATATTGATTTACATCACCCCAACGCAAAATTCCATCTTATGAATAGGTAGATGCGGTACTCGCTGCTATGTACAATGTAATGTTATGTACAATAGAAAAGAAATCTAATTTTTTGGGATAAAACTCGAAAAAATCCTCCCCCACAACACAAACATTCCATCTACGGTATCTCCTTTCCTGTTGCACTCGGTTGCTTGCGATGGATTAACTGATGGAAATCCAATTGTTTGTTTCATCCCTCAGCTGCCAAGAAGATAAGGAGGAGGCATTGAAAGTACTCAACGGACGCAAATGGAAAGGACAAGTGCTCAAAGCCAAGGTATTCACAAAGTCACTTGTGGTTTTTACTATTAGTACTTGCTTAGAACTGTTGGCACTTTCAATGAATTGAAATAACTAATCAACAGTCTTAGTATTGGCTACCAGTGCAAGGGGTCTAGTGGCTGCTATTGCTGTGGTTACAGGTTCATGTTCCTGCAATAACTCTTTTCCGTAGCTTACCAAGCCAGTTGAGGACCCGTACACTAAGAGCCTCGCTCTGAAGAGAAGCCAAGAGGAATCTGATGAAAACACCCAAGAAGCTAAGAGGAGGAAGGAGGAGGACAGCTGACCAGTAGAAGAGAGGTGAAGACATTGAGATAGAATGCAGGGTTGGGCTGGATTCGAACCACCATCCATTAGAAAAGTACTCTGGTTCTCAACCAACTGAAGTCATTACAACACTCATTTCTTTTACTGTGCTCTGTGGTATTAAAATCATGCAAGTGTAGAAAAGGCTCATTTGATGGAATTGATCAATTCTGTTCTGTCCATTTATTTTGGAGGATTTTGTAGGATATAGGAAGGTAGACCCCTGCCTATACTGCCATTTAGGCTTGATACCCCTTGAAAGTGGAAGTTCAAAGAATGTGATTTCCTTCACTGTAGTAGATTTTTTGAGTAGTTCAAGTAGTTCATGATCATCACAAGAAAACCATTCTTACATCCAGAGATTACTATTTTAAGAGCCCAACCAGTCAGTTCCATTGCTCATTTGACATTGTGAACATGAAATTTGTTGAGTGGAATAGTTACGTGGTCAGTTTTCTCTTCCTTGTCATTTATTCTCCTTGAAGGGAGAGCATCAAAGCTTCCAGGTCTGTGTAGAGTTTGTGATTCACGTTTTTAATGACACTTATTTTATCTGATAAACTTTTCAAGTTGAACACATTTCCCTAAGTGTTTCAAGCCTAAAATTTACTTTGCACATGCACCACCAGAACTATGAACTGAAGTTATGAGAATGGTTGTATGTAGAAAGATCACAAGTTCCACTCACTATCCATTACCCATAATGAGATATGGTGGACACAATACAAGGGTAATATTTGGTTTGGGTGAGTCTTTTGTATTGACCCCAAATTTACCCAAATCAAATGGCGCCCTTCGATTGTGTCTGTGCCATCTCTCAAAAAGGGTAATAGCGGTTGAAGCATTCACAATTGTGAAATTCTTAAGACTCTGAAATACTGAGTGAGCTTTTCGCTCTTTTCCCAATCTGCAGGTTAAACAACATGGTGACTCCACTATGGAACCAGCCTTATGAGGACCAGCTATCCACCAAACAGACCAACACCAGGGAGTTTCTGAGGAATTTATCCAAGATGCTGGAACGGAACATTGGGGAGATGCCTCCCTGTCTGAAGCAACAAAGGTGAGCTACTCACCAAAGACACGGGATGGTTGTGGGCCAGAATGGAAATGTGATCTTCCTTGACAAGAAACTGTTTGGAAACACAGTTTTATGGCGAGCTGCCCTGAAAACTTGTTAAAACCCCAGAAAATGTAGCCCATTTGTTTGAGAATCAGTTAAGGTTTTAACAAATTTTACGAAATAAGCTCCCTTCTCCACACACACAAGTCTTGTAGAATAAAAAAAAAAAACACACACACAAAACGAAGGGAAAAGCTCACGAGAAAAAGTTTACAAAAGCTGATTGAGTGGGACTTGCACCAACAACCTCCTGCTTACTAGTGCAGATGTCTTACTTGACCACCAAGCTTGCTGGGGCTGACTGGCTGGTTCCAATCTGATATAGCAGTTACCACAACCAATGAGTTTAATGGATTGTTTACGTAGGGGACTTGTGAATGTTAATATCTGGTTTGCCATTCACCAATGCAAATTTGAAAGCTTTCTTGGGTGGGATATGAACCCATGACCTCCTGCTTACTAGTGCAGACATCTTAAGGCCCTCTCACAGTGTCACGTTCTGGCATGGAGTTTGTACTGCTACCAAGAAAATTGACTAAAACGCGGTGGGAATGCAGATGACGGCGTGGGGACTCATTGATACTAGTTGAGGACTTCAGAAGATTCCAAGGACTTCGCTGAACACCAAACTGCCATGTTCATTTTGGATATGCACAAAACAAACGTTGCACCTCAGCGTTTTGACCAGAACGCGGCAAGGACTCTGCGCAAACTCCTCACAAATGGCCGCGACGTACTGGCAACGCGCAGGCAGACGTGAGCATCGTTGCGAGAACTCCACGGACGCGCATGCATCAGGACTGCGCGTTTCCTCTGCGTCTCCTGCGTCTATGCCGTTCAAAATGTGAAGACTCAATGACTATCGCCAATTGTGGCCCGAGTATTTATACACGACGCGCTTCTGGCTGCTGAAGTAACACGTATGTTTTAAGGTCGCATCAAGCGCACGATAAGAACTCCAAGAGCATGGTATGAACTTATTAGACGCCATGAGGACACAGCGAGGACACAGAGGACGCTGCGCAGACCTCTAATTGGTCTTCAATGGAACTCATAGAGAACGCCGCATAGACGCTATGGAACGCCACACGGACGTCGTAGACTTCCGGTGGACTTCACAGAAACGCATTGCAAGCCACTGGTGCCATGAATCCTGCATCTTTATGGTGTTTTGTTACATTTTTAAGCATTTCAACTACGCAATATGAACGCCATGCATGGACGTGACAGTGTGACAGGGCCTTTAACAACTTGACAAAAGAGCTTGCCAAGGTTGGAGAGCCAGTTTGAATCTTGTATGTATATAGCTGTGAGAACCACTGGAACAAATTCACAAGCTAGCTTGGCAGGGACTTGAACCCACACCCTCATGTTTAATAATAGTGCACTCTTCATTTGATTGACAGGAAGAACCACAGTGGGATGGCATGTGAGTTGGAGCCAATTAAGCCATCGGTGAGGAAGCTAAGAGATCATGTTTGTTGACTACAAAGACTTGATTTTTATGTTAATTCATCTGTAGTATAGTGAATGGTTCTATGAATTAAAATCTCAGCATAAGTTTACTTTGGCACATAGTTAGTGTTAGGTTAGCTTGACTGATGTGACCTTGGGTAGCTAGATAGAGTCACCTTTAACTAAATTAATATTTCAACCAGGATTTTATGATAGACTAACATTACGGTGTGTGAATCTTTTGTGGGATAAATATTCCCGACATTGGAGATGTCTGATTTGTTCCTTTAATTTTCATTGTTTGTTTCCTCATCAACAGCCAGTATTAGAGAGTTATCGCAACAAGTGTGAGTTTACCATCGGAAAGAGTGTCTATGGCATCGGTGAGTGAAACTGGCATTCATTTTTTTTATTCATCCAACCTCTACGTTTTGTGGTTTTGCATCCTTTGGATTTGATGATTTCTGGGCAACTCTGAAGTGTCATTGGTGGGATGTGAACCCCAACCCCCTGCTTATAGAAACTCTCTCATTTAGGGGCAAATTGAGACCAACTGTCCCTGGACTTACTGACAAACTGGGTCTCTCTGTTAACGAGAATACACGAGAAAGTGTGGATATGTAATTTAAGAATTCGCGAAGCGCCAAGTGAATTCGTAAATTAAGAATCCACACTTGTGAGTGTATTCTTCGACTTAAACCATTGCGTCAACAGAAGTATTGGAAAGAATGCTGCAACCTGACACCACTCTTTTCTTCATATACCATCTCAATGAAGGCCATTCGTTGCAAAAATGATAAGACATGAATCTGGGACTGATAAATGTTTCCAAAATTGTTAGGAAATACTTAAAATGATTCTCCATAGACGTTGTACACAAGCACGGAAGTGGCGTCAGGTTGCAACATTGTTTCCTGACGTGTTTAAAATGTGTATCGACACACCCGTACAACCAATTAAGTCATTTTGTGTATATAGGCTCCTTACGTTAAAATGGATAGTTCAGACGACGATTTCTTTCTGACAGTGAAGATGCAGTGGTAATTTTCGGGAAGCAAATTTTCACGCAGACGGTCCTATTCATGCTCATTATGGAGAACAATTGTCCGACGTGTTCAAAGTGTGGATTCGTAATTCCGAGTCCACACTTTGTGACCAGTGTAAGAGATTCGTAGATCCGAATCCACACTTTGAACAATAGTGTGACGTCATAGCAATGGTTTAATACAGCATAAACACCAGGGGGTGGGGGATTTATCCCCACCACCCTCCCATGTTTTGACCAGAGGTGGGGTATGGGCAATGGCATCATCATGTGTTGGGAAAAATGCTGCTTGTTGAATCCTGTCAACATGACTTTACAAAGAAGTTGTAGTTCTGAGAGAAGCAAAGAGCAACCCTAGGCACTCTTAAATGAAAGTAAAGTTTAACATCAAAGCGTTTCTTTTCTTGGTTTTTTTTTAAGATAGAGCACACCTACATGTATCCACCAGTATTGGTGTTCAAGGCACTGCATCATTAAATTAAAAGTGCACATTGCCTGGAATGGACATAACATTTCATAAAATCTGCGTGTTATGAACACCGCAACTGAAAGTTTCAGGAATTTTTTTTCTCAGTTATTCCCCTAAATTTTTGTCAGGTCTACATGAAACTTGGCCCTGGATAGATTGTGCAAACGTTTCAGTTTCATGTCTTATTATTTTCATTTACAGATAACACTGTTGGTTTCCGGCTTGGCGCTTACAAAGGTAAGTATTTCCTCTGAAGTTTCCTTTTTGCAAAAGACGTAGATCAACTTTTATGTTTGATTGGATCGGCTGTCGAGGGGCGTGGCCTATTAGTAGCTACTGCTGATCAATCCCAACCAATCAGAATGCAACACACAGAAAGATTGACAGGTGTACATATTGTGCATTGTCTATTATGTCTGTCAGGAATTAATTATTGAAAAGAAAGAAACAAGCCACAAAAGACTTAAACCCTTGTCATCCCCTTTGCTAACCAATATGTTGGCTTACTTTTGTGGCATGAATATTGCGGGTATATGTTTGTACTTTCAACATTGACCAGCAAGCTCTTTTACTCAATAGGGATTTTTCAACAATTACATTTGTACAAGCAAGAATTAGGTTTTCAATACAAAATTCAGGAAAATCACTGTTTATTTAAATGTTGCTAGTGTACACTTTTATTTATTTTATCACTGATCTTGCTTTTACATGCAAATTTGCTTGTCCTATAAAAAGTATGTGACTTTTAGAAACATGGTTTGCCCTGCAACTTTTTTTTCCAAATATTACTAGGTATCAGAAAGACGTAAGAGCTCAAACACCGATTTGGTGATAGTACATTTCTGTATTATTTGTGTTTAGAGTGTTAAATTACACAAGGAAATAGCAGCTTTAATGAACATATAAAAAGCAGCAATTCCTCGGATACTGTGCAAATTAAGATACATCTTGTATGATGCTAACTTTACAACGACATTCATATTTTACAGCATTGTTTTTTCAATTACCCAAATTCGAAGTACCCTTGAGTCCATCTAAAAGAAATATTAGAATATTGCTTTGCATTTAAACATCTTACAGACATGGAGCTCATAATGTAATACAACAGACTAGTGGTGCTACACAGATTATGTACAATTATAGAGCATGCAAGTCTCGCCAGTTCACATTCACTTTTCATGTGAACATCTTGGTACCAAACACTGACTAGTCTAGCCACAGACTCCCGTGTTTGAATTCACCCAATTCACCCAATGAAAGGAAGTGGAGGTCCACATTTTTTTCAATTTACTTTAGTAATCAACTTGCAAAATTTTTTTAATGTGTTGTAAATTGGAATGATTTATTTCTTGTTCAGAACCCATTCTTTGCCCTTGACTGGATATACCTAGTAAAATCACCTAGGTTTTTGAGGTCAACTTGCACGCTCTATTGACAGAAGTGGGGAACACATTGCTGACTTTAACTATCAACTACATTTTTTCCAGCTAGTAGCTGTGTAAACACCTTTAATACACCAGACTTAAATCCCATACTGTACATCTAAAGCCTACAATGGTCTCGTATATTATATATCTGTGCTCTGCAGCAAAAAGTCTATACAATGGATTTCTCCTTGCTAAAGATAGAATGGTCTTCAAAAAGCATTTTCCACGTTGTGCAACATGTCATCGCTTTGCTCACGAAGTGATAAAAACCTGAAAATTTGACAAAAGTTCATCCTGAGATTATCGCATTTGAAGTTATTCATTTTTTCAAAAGACATTTTCGACCACTTTGCAGTAACAGAATTCGGAATTTTTTGCATTGTCCGATAGGATATGATTTGCTCTTTGTTAATTCATAGTTGTTGGTTAAAAATAGTTCGTAATTAAACAGTAATTCATTAATAAAACTTTTTTGCACTTCGTGAGAACATCAATACTTTGGCTCCCATATTTTGCCAATTACTTTGTACACCGTTTTTGTCACTTCGTGGGATCATGAATCGCGGAGGCTTTACTTATTTGTACTTTTTTTTCGATGCAACAAACTTGTTACTTTTGCGCGTCAGGAAAGTTGAGCGCGCGCGCGCGTCTGTTCTTTTTCAACATCGTTCGCGCGTGCGTGTATGCTCCCATCCTGCCGCGTGTAGACCAATGTATAATTCCTCCGGCCCTGCTCAAGAGGTGACTTTTTGTCACTTAGTGAGAACATTTTACACTTTTTTACACTTAAAAATGAAAATCAGCGATTTCAGGCTTTTTGTCAATTGTTTGTTTACAATAATTAAGAAAGTAAACAATATTTTGCCTTGAAACTTGGTCAAATTGTTCCTTGAGACAACTATAATAAAATGGCTAGTAAAACTCAAAATCGAATAATTATCGATTTTCGAGGTTTTTGTCACTTCGTGAGCAAAGCGACGATGTGTGCACAAAGATTGGTGTAATGTATTTGGAATCAGATGCTCCTAATGCATAACTTGCAACTTTGTTTGTCTGTTACTTAGACTGTGTCTGAAACAGGCTTCTAGAGCTATGCTACGGCTATTGTCAGATTGTTCCCATGTAATTGTTTTGGGTGAAGACCTAGACAATAGCCATAGACATCTCACTTGCCCATATTAGACTTTAATATACCTAAAAAAATACCAATTTAATCTTTTTTTCTTCTCTAATTGGAGTTGGTCTTTTAATCTGTTCATTTGTGCATCAGGTCTTGACCCACAAGATAACCATTCCACCAGCACCTCTGACGTACCAGTGACTGGCGCTGCCATAACGGATCCTTATCACTATCGGACACAACAGCACTTCACCTCAGAGATCTTCAAGATTGAGATCCAAAATCTCCCAAGACACTTTGGATTTGCGGTGAGTTTGCTCCCTTATCATTGAATCCTCAATAACAATAACCATACACTATTATAAGATGGAATTTTGCGTCGAGGTGATATAAATCAAATTAGGTTTTGCCCTTCACCGACGTTTTTATGAACACTGTATACTCAGTGTGTTACCTCCCGAGTGAAAGTTGGAAAAATCACTCGGGTGGGACTCGAACCCACGACCTCCTGCTTTCTAGTGCAGATGTCTTACCACTCGACCACCGAGCTAACGGGATCGGTTGGCCGGTTCGAATCTGATGTACATAGCAGCGGGTACCGCATAAACTATTATAAGATGGAATTTTGCGTCGGGGTGATATAAATCAAATTAGGTTTTGCCCTTCACCGATCCCGTTAGCTCGGTGGTCGAGTGGTAAGACATCTGCACTAGAAAGCAGGAGGTCGTGGGTTCGAGTCCCACCTGAGTGATTTTTCCAACTTTCACTCGGGAGGTAACACACTGAGTATACAGTGTTCATAAAAACGTCGGTGAAGGGCAAAACCTAATTTGAATAACCATACAGTTTGTGCCATTTTAGGAGTATGTATGTATTGTGCTCCATGCTTGGGATTTGTCAAGGTCTGTTAATAACAGAATCAAAAGGCTGTAAAATGAATTTCACTAAAACATGAAATATCCCAGCCCTGTGTTTGTATGAAAGTAATGACCACATTTTACGCACACTTTTTTGCAATGCCCGTGCACATGTTCACAATTGTTTCTAATGTTGCTGTGATGTTGATTTAGGTATTTTACACTTCACAGCTTTGGGATTTTCTGTATAATTTATGAACCTAAAATTGATTGCATTGTACATACTGTGTAAAGGTTTGTACATTTAAGTATCTAATTGGCTGCATGCTATGTGCTAATGAATGCAACAGTCACATCAAACTTGATCAAAACACTTATGTTACATATTGTCCCCTCAAACAGCAGTGACACTGAAGTTCCAGCTCATGACATCATTGTATTTCTCATGAACATGCATCTTGGCACCATCATAAAAATATGTAAAAGCCTGAAACATCCAAAGACTTGGAATACAGAGGTGCATTTCCTAAAATAAAAACCTCCAAATCTGTTTCAAAAGCACTTTAAAAAAACCTCTTTATTTCCAGCGAACTTTCAGGGTTACCCATATGTTAGTACCATTACTTGTACATTTTCACACTGAAAAAAGTAACAAACTTGCTCATTAAAAGGAAGGGTAGATCATTTGTCATTTGTGCATTTTTTTTTTCATTTGAAGCTACAAAAGTGCTCAAAATCTAAAAACAGGTGCTTAACAACTAACATGATGAAGTTTTAGCTCTGTGAATGCAGTATATTCCAAACATATATTCTAGGATCTCAGGTTCAATTCAAAAGTTGCTGAGTCATGTTTTATACTGTGTCTGAATTCAGCCCCAGGGACACATTCTCATTCAGTCAATTGCAGCTACGCGATGTCATGCACTGAACTGACGAATAATAGCAACCTAGTGTGCGTCGTGTCGACGCTTGTGCGCACATATTCATGGATTCACCGAATTTACAAACCAACTACATGAACTAACATGATGCATCGTTAAAAATTGCTTTCTTTCATTGTTTCCTTTAAAATGACAGCATGCCAGAAAGAATGATTTCACAGGGAGTTTAGTGCCATTAACCCTTACCCTACTAGACCCTCCAACGCATGCCAATATGTGCCTCAAGAAAATCTCCTATGTTTTTTGCATGGCCCTCCAATATCTGCCATGTCATTTCAAGGGTAACTGGACAGGCACTCCAATACATGCCACAGAGAACAATGAGAGTCCTCTGATAACAAAGTGAGTGCCCCCAGCTGGTCAGTATCAGGCACCCTCCAGGGCCTCCAACTCCTGCCAATTGGAGCCTTCACAGTCAAGATAGTTTATCCTCCAATTAACTGCAGCTGGAGGGCATTGGCATAACCAACTGACATGCAGTAAACTACCCTCAGAGAGTAAGGGTTAAAACCAAAAGCCTTTTAACAATAATTTTGTCAGTTACTTTTTGGATAGCTGCAAATGATCTACTCTACCTTTAAACACGAACAAAAGTTTGATTCAAATAATTAAACTATTTAGGATTTGTTAATATCTGAACCTTTTACATACATACATTGCATGAATACCAGCTGTTCCCTTTACTGATAGTTGGTTGCAATCTGCTCTGGGCGGGCCTGCACATTACTGATGTCATGGTGCGTACAGGTATTGGCAATTCACTGAAGTAAAACACATTTCAACTCCAGCATAATGTGCTGTTAATGTTTCTCGATGTCAAATCTACTTCTGCTCTACACTTTGAACACAGCAAGTTCAAAAGCAGCACTCGCTCTACACACTGCTGCCCTTAAAGACAGCTTGCACTTATCAGGTACCAGTGAACATTGTTCTTGACAACTTTCCAAAGATTAAATCCCTTCTGGTTCTGGATGTGCATACTGCTACCCTTGTGCTGATGGCTCGGTGCCAGTCAGCCCAGGACATTGTTCCTGAGTACTTGCAAGTGACTGCTGGCTCTCTGCTGGTTCTGGATGTTCACACTGTTTTTCTTGCATGGATAGCTTGCAGTCAGTCAGACTAGAGCATTGTTCCTGATGAGAACTTGCAAGCGCTGGGGTCCCTGCTGGTTCTGCATGTACCTCAACATGCACTTGAACATGCTGCTGACTGTACATGGATGCCTTGCTGCTGCTTGGCCTGGAACATTGTTCTTGACAGCTGTCCAGTGACTGCTGACTCGCTGTGTGTTGTGCATGCCCTTGGCTTGGTGGCTTGCTGCTGCTTGGCCTGGCAGCATGGTGCTCTTGGTCATTTTCTGCCTGTGGAATCACATGAAGCTCAATCTGCTTCCCTGGTTGCGATGGTCGGCTGGGATTCTGTCTTGGGCAACAACGACAGCACAGTTTCAGGAATGAGAAAGCCTTGACTACAGCTTCACGAAAGTCAGCATTTGTGGCACTGTAGACTAGGGAATTAATTGAGCTATTGGTCAGTAGCAAAATTACAATGCATATAGTCAGAATATGTATTGTCTCTGCAAGTTCCAGATTGGCAACAATCTGAGCAGTTGAAGTATAATTGGATGCCACTACACGTGCATGTATTGCCATAATTGTAGCTGCAACGGTCAGTGAGTTCAGAATGAAGAAAACAGCAGTGTTGATGATAACCATGCAGAGGACCTTGCCTGCTTGCTTGGGACGGTTCGGCAACAGGGCAGATTGCTTGCATACTTTCCATACTACATAGATGTACAAAGCAAGAGTTGCTATCAAAGAGGCAATGCTAATAATGGAAAGAATCCCAAGGTTGACTTCATTGAAGACAGCGTCTGTTAATGGTAAAAAAATCAGAATCACACCAACAATAATTGTTGGCACCCAGAGTCCTGCTGATATCTTTGCTGCTCGAGATTTAGAGGCTTTTTCTTTGAACGTTATAGGATTGCACACTGCAGAGAATCTCTCAGCTGCTATGGTAACCACAAAGAAATTAGAAGTAGCGAGGAACGTGCTTTGGAAACTTAATATTGCCTTTTTGACCAATAAGTTGGACTCTGTAGGTGAAAACAGTGCAATTATGAAGTCAGTTATAAGGTAGAGGGAGTCAGCCACAGCCAGATTGGATAAGTAGATGTTGATGATTGTACGCATGGACTTCACTCGAATGACTGTGAAGAGAAAGACAAAGTTTAAGCAGAGGCCGATTGGTGCAATGATTTCAACACTTAACCATGTTATTTGATTAGTTCTTTCTCTACTCATGTAAAAGTTCTCACTATGCTTTTCAATTTCAGTATTCCACCCAGTTGATGGAGTGGAGCTGTTTTGGTAGCCATCACCCATAGTTCATGCACAATGTAGCATTGAGCTCCGTGAGCCACATGTTGTTCAGATGCAGCAAAGAATGTTCTTCTCTATTTCAAGATCACTCCAGATTTATACTTACAGGGATTGTAAGACCTTAAGCAAAGTGGAATTGAAACAGAAAGTTTCTTGTTCTTTTCCTTCTTTTTCCCCCAACATTTCTGTCCGATTTTAATGCATGTGACTATCTTGTAGTATCAGTTCCTGTAACCAAAGCAGATGCATGTAAGTCAGTTTCACTACTTGCACTGACATGAAATCTGAGAATTAAATTTATTTCAGTTTTAATGATTGGCTCCAGATTAAACATGCGTATTGTGTACATGTAATTGTTTTTTTTTATGCAAGTCGGCCCTTTACAAGGCATAAATGCCACTCAATGTGAGGGCTACCCCACAAGAAGGAAAGACAGAAAAAGAAAGAGGATGATAGAAAATGAAGACAATTAAGTTTAGTGTGTATGAGAGATGCATGTTCACATTGTGTTTATACAAGGTGATAAAAAAAAAAAGTGACCCGCACTCAAGATTTTTTTTACTTAAGCAATCAAATTCTAAGATACACCGAAGAAATATGTCTTAAAAGAGCATGTTCTTCCACTCATCTTAAACAAAACCAATCACTAAATTTGATCATGCCATCCAAAGTTATGCATGTTTTTACTAAAAGAACCCGTTTGTGTAACTGTCCAAGGAATGTGATAATATTGAAAGCTAAATGAGCTAAGTGAGAATTACAGATTACACACAAGTATTCAAATACAAATGAGATTTTAATAATTGAAATCAAGAGAATTTTTACTATCAGGTTGTGTGTTTTGAATATGAGAAGCAAGTTAACTCTCTTTTTTCTTTGAAATATCGATGGTGATTTTTGTATCTTTTCCTTTGCAAGTTCTCGTTCATTCATAGAGGTGGGAAAATAATTGATGTTTCATTATCCTCATTGAAAAATGTATTATCAGTTCGCAGCACGGTAATTGATAAGCGGTGGACAGCCAAGTTTTGCGATCGTTTTATTGAAATAGACATGAATTGGGAATAGAGTTTGCAATTTAAGTGAAATTTTCACAGTTAATAGTCAATAAGATGCAGACTTGTATTCGAGTCACAAAACATCAAGTCCGAGTCCGAGTCACATTTCTCAAGTCCGAGTCCCGAGTCCTCCAGGTCAAGTCCGAGTCAGAGAGTCACAAAGTTTGAGTCCAAGTCCGAGTCACGAGTCACCTCTTTGTATCAAAAAACGTACATTTTAGGGAATTCAGAGATTCAGAGTCACCTTTGATATAGTATTGGAAATACGTACATTTCAGGTGCTGTAAATTTTCATTTTTCCCCACAGCTTTTCTCTAATTTTCTCTTGGAATGAGGAGTTCATTTGCAAAAACAGTTCAGACAAAACTGGTATTGGCCTAACTTTTGCATTTAAAGTTCAGGCATTTCAAATATCTTTTTTTAGACTTCTATATACGTGAAAGGTGGCGATTGAAGTTGGACGTAGTGCCGGTTTGCTCCTCTATTTTCTTCCTGCAGAACTTGCATTCTGCACTTGATCTTCCATTGGCATTTCTCTTGAAGTTAAGATATCCAAAATTGACAATTTTTGGAGTGGATGCCATCATGATCTACGTACATGTACGTTGCAACTTGCATACATACGTTACCGAAACGGGCAGATCAGCAGACTATTCATATCGCGTTATCGCGATGCGACAGCAATACACGTGTGAATGACAGGCCTTCTGACAAGAAAAGTCTGGTACTTTACCCTATCAATCTTGCACCAATGCAGTATTGCGTGTTGATGGCGGGGTACAAGTTTCAGTACATTGATTTCTATAAGTCAATATATCGGTAACAGGCCACGGCCACGCACGCACCACATCGAGCGCCCTGTACATGTATTGCACAGTAAAGAAAACGATCAAATTATATATGTGCGTGTATGCAGTGTGGTAATTTCCATCAAGTCACAAGTCAGTTCAAGTCCAAGTCCGAGTCCGTAGCCCCGAGTCCGAATCGTAAGTCAAGGTGACTCGAGTCCCAGTGATTCGAGTTGGACTCGAGTCCGAGTCACGAGTCATACAAGTCTGATAAGATGTACTTTATCCGTGTTTTTTTATTAACATAGAACGAGCCAAATATCTTAAACATTTTTTTCAAATTCGGTCACTTTCTTTTTGACTCATCCTGTAGTTGGTTCAACCGGTCACGTGGGAATAAACTTGATGAATACATCCTGAAAATGGCTTTGGGGATAATGACAGTATATGGATGTTATTCGACGGAGGAGCAGGTAGTTGGTAGTTGGTTTCAATTTGGTCATGTTACTGATGATGGAAAGTAACATTCACTCAAAACATTTTGAAGCACTAATATTACTTTGTACAAAGGTATATGTAGATGTAGACAACAGCAAAAAAAGAGGAGATTTTCTTTTCTTTCAATCCTTGTTGTCTTTTTTCCCCAAAATGAATTGTGTTCTTCCCCTGGATGTTGATTTATTTACCCATACAACAATTCTGTACTTCCCTTCTGTTTGATATTCAATTTGATCTGATAAGGAATGAAGTCAAATGGAAGTTTTTATTCACAAATCACAATTTGATTTCTGTTCATCAGTTGCCTTTTTTTTCTTTCCTGGGCAAATGTTGGTTGTCATCTGATAAGAGTTTTTTTCACTTTCTGGGGTTGTTGTCATTTGCAATCAGTCTCTGCCTTGCCTGACGATCAAGTTGATGTTGTCATATTTTCAGTTTTGTTGATGGAACATCTTTGCAAGACAATTTGCAAGGGCTAACTGCTTGGTCTAACTACGTGGTGGCATGATTTAGTAAAGGTTTGTGGTACCACCATGTAGAAGTCTTTTGTGGGAAGATGTGTGGTTCTTTTCAGAACCACACATCTTCCCAAAAGAGACTCTGCATGCCTACATGGTGTTACTGCAAACTGCAAATCTTCACTAGAACACTGTCTTCCACAAATGTGACAATTGGGAAGGGGAAAGTGTGTTTGTCCATTTTTGTTTGGGGGGGAAATATAATCCCCAACCCCTTTTCTTCCCCTGACATCCCCCCCCCCCCCGCCCCTGATTCTATGTTAATATTTCAAAGCTAATCATAATTGTATTGATGATATTTCAATGATAGATATAAAGTGTTTGAGGACCTATGTGGATCTGTTTGGGCCTACAACTACGTCCATTCACTGAGCGGATTCGGGATTACCCATCGAGGACTCGAAAAGATAGGAGAGAACAAGGCCAGTTTCTTCGGTAAAATTATCCAGTCAGGTAAGACAAACATCTGTGAAGACTCATTTGCATTGGTCTGCATCTCAATTCTATGTGGATAGTTGTGAAATTCGAAATTGTGAATTAGAAAGTAGGAATCAACTTTATTCGATTTCATCCATATAATTATTGATCTTCTTTTTCATATATGTATTTTTTTTTGTTGCCCTTTACAAACACTGAACACATTGAGTTTTGTCCGAGGGTTTGCAAGAAGCTTACTTCTGGTTGGACACGAACCCCCAACCTTCTGCTTCCTAGTGCAGACACATTAACCACTCGACCACTGAGCTTGCTGTGGCAAGCTGGCCGTTTGGAGTCTGATGAAGCAGTGCTTAACCCAACTTTGTTTGTGTAGGTCATTCATGTCATTAGTTCGAGTCCCACCTAAGCCTTCGGACAACACTAAGTGTACAGTGTTTACAAAATATGTCAGCGAAGGGCAAACAAAAATCAAATATAAAAAAGGCTAATTTACATCTCATAAATTATTTTTTTCCTGCCCAGGTTCCCATCTGAAGTCCATCCAGATGATCCTTAATAAGACAGCAGACGGTACAGGCATCGACTCCAACACCCTAGCCATACAGATGAAGGGCCATCCTGAGCTGAGGGACTAGCTTCATGTCATCACCTCATGGGGGCCTTTGCCTGTCTACCCTGGGGTGGTCAACCAGAATTACCTGGTAGGTGCAGTGGACTCTGTGACCAAGTACCAGTGTTGTAGTCGAGTTACCAACGTCGAGTCCGAATCCGAGGCCAAGTCTCAAGTCATAAGCCTCGAGTCCGAGTCCGAGTCACAAGTCACTTGTTCTTAGTTGTTCACCGAACTAATCGTTTTTAAAAATTATTTTTTAATCCTCCATTCTGTCTTTTAAGTAAATCCCAGTGTATATAGTTGTGGTTGTACATGTTGTTTAGAGCCAAAATGTGTTTTCCTTTTAATTCCCATCCCTAAAAAATCTTCCTCCAACCCTTCCCTCCATGTTTTATCATCCAAACAGTATTCCTCAATGATCCTTTCCCATCCCTACGTTAGGTTTTTACTTTTGATGAAATTACGTGACTCGAGTCGCGAGTCATCGAGTTCGAGGAGTCATGGTCAAGTCCGAGTCATTTTCCAATGTGACTAGAGTCCAACTCAAGTCCGAGTCCTAGACTCGAGTCCTACAACACTGCCCAGTAATCCCTCTTAAGAAAAGGTTTAGGTGGAACTCTTGAACGAATTGTTGCCCAACACCTTGTGCTGATGTTAAGATATTTGATGATCATAGTGCAGTGTTCATATAGCACTCTTATACAACACTCTCAGATTGCTCACACTTATTACCCCTGTTCATCAGGCCATGAGAACACTTTCCTGCTATAAGCTCGAGATCAGCAATATCTGGTCTGCACCCCCCCCCCCTCACATGTACATGTACTCAATGGAGGCAATTGTAGTAATGTATCTTGCCCAAGAACACCAGCACCGTGTCCCCTGTCAAGATCGACTCAACATAACATCGTGTATGAGTCAAACACAGGAACCTTTTGACCACAGGACTCTGCATGCTGAATAAAACTCTAATCAAATAACCAATGTATAAACACCGACGTATAAACACTGTATGAGTGTGTTACCTCCTAAGTGAAAGTTGGGAAAAAAACGTTGGCGAGGGGCAAAACCTAACTTAATTTACATAACCCCAACTTAAAATTCCATCTTATGAATAGTTAATGCTATACCTGCTGCTATGTACATCAGATTCAAATCAGCCAACTGATTCCCTTAGCTCAGTGATTGAGTGGTAAGACATCTGCACTAGAAAGTAGGAGGTCGTGGGTTCGAGTCCCACCCGAGTGATTTTTTTCCAACTTTCACTCGGGAGGTAACACACTGACCGTTTATACCAACCGTTTATACGTCGGTGAAGGGCAAAACCTAATTTGATTTACATCACCCCGACGCAAAATTCCATCTTATGAATACTGAATAAAATTAGTGATACACATGTACATACTTTGCGTAAAGATATTTATTGCGTGGAAGAGGAAAGTACCCAGACAGTCGGACCACCGTTTAAACAGAAGATCTGACCTGACACGTGTACATGAGGACATACAAGGGCCTCATGATTCTGATATTTAGTACGCTTGTAGATATTTAAATAATGTTGAACCCTGCATCATAGGTCAATCTGACAATCTACGCGCTTGCCAGTATCAGACTTTAAATGGCCTGCAAGAGCCTGCCGTTTTGAGTCTGCGTTTAGATTAACCACCATTTTGCTCATCTCATTTTGAATATTCTTTGGTCATTTTTTTCCTCATAGGATCTCAAGACATCTATCACCAGGCATCTTCTCAACATGCATCTCGACCCCAAATGGCAAGCTCAACTGAACCAATGCATGGTGTCCAAATTTGTGCCGGTTACACTGGATCAGTACAAAGGATTGTTCAAATAAACAAACAAATGTTCCAATAAACCAAAAAGGGAAACCGACGATTAGTGCATTATAAAATATATTGCATTATTATAATATAACAATTGTAACAAAATAACGAGACAGTGTTATATTTAAAAAAAAAATAATGATTAATTCATTGTTGAAATCGGTACTCTTAAAATGGAACTTGTCATGATGCAATTTTGTGCTCTAAATTAATAATGCAATATACATATTTTATTATGTAAACATGTTTTTTTTATATATTTTACTGAAACCACAGAGACTAGTTGTCAATGTACAAGCTATTGTCACATCTTACTGTGTGCAATGAGTTCGTTAGCAGGGCTCAAATTTTGTGTGAAAATCTTGTGGACAACAGTACCTGAAACTATTATTCACTGGACCGATGTACATTCACAGATAAAATTGAAACACTGTTAACTCAAAGCCATGTGCATCATTTGCAATGACCTGGAGAAGCATTGATTTAATGACAAAAACTCTGCTCAAAGTCAAGATAGGAGTGGTACCAAATACCCTTTGAAAATATTCCAGCTGAAATTGTTTCGTGTGGATGAAAACTGAGGTGGTGTTGAAAGAGGGTGTCCACGGCACATTATGCATTAGCAATGGAATCCAGTTACAAGACACCCCAAAAAAGTGAATGTATTTCCTCGGTTTTCTTAAAATGTATACTATCCAATCAGCCTTCAACAGGTTAGTTGTCATGCACCCTGCTTCAGACTTTTAGCAATTTTGTTGCTTCAAACGAAAGTAAAGGCACAAGAAGCAAATAATCATATGTACCTTTTAAGAAAGTTGCAGTCATTAGGATTATACAAGAAGTGTATTTCATTGCTTCTGATAGTAAATGGGAAACATCAAATGTGAACATTTTGAATAGTTGGTCAAGTGACTCTTTCATGTGTAGGATTAGTCATGATCATGATAAACTGAGACCAGATTTGGACAGCACATGCAATCATGAAAGGCATGTATTCATCTGAGTGCAATGTGTAATTATAAAACATCAAGATGAATTTGTATTCCCTTTGTTTTAAGTTTCCAAATCTTCTAAAGAATTTATATACAATTTAGAAGTGTTTTTGTCATTTCGTATAACCTTCGAGAGTGAAATACATTTGAACATCAAAACAATGTGTGTTACAGTGAAGTGCAAATTTGCCTTGTTGAGATTATTTATGCAAATACGATAAGGTTTTCTGTCATGGATGTTGGTATGAACGTAGATGATGTGGATAGGATTCACCTACTTTAATGTACATGTAGTTGTGTTTGTCATTATAATACATGTACACCAAATAGTTATTAAACTTATCAGAATTCATGTGCTGTAAAAATTAACAGTCACTTCTTTCATTTTTCAAAAAACTATATTTCCAATGGCAAATTATTAAAGTGGATGCGGTGTTTAAAATGAATCAGACTTTCTCTAAAATGTTCTAGTTTTCTGGCAACGTGATGTTAGAAATGAACTCTTTTGAACTTTTAATAAAATTGTATTTTCAATGGCAAATTTTATATTAAATACATGTACATGTAGATCTGAGCTAATTTACTTGTTTCAGTCAAATTATTCTGTGTGAAAGATTGACCATGTTTTCCTCTGGCTTATTTCATTGTGTCACGCTTAATTTCTTGGTTACAGAATCCCAATGTTTCCAAGTAGATATCATGGCTAATGGAAAGTACTCAAGAAAAATACTCAAACCCAAATTTAAATTATCTTAAAAATTTAATTATCTTCCTTTGCTTGTACATATATACAATGGGGAGTGCCCAGGGGAGTGCCGATAAAATCCGACAATCGTGCACACTACATTACCTAATAGTGTACAGGGGCGGATCCAGGAATTTTCACAGGGGAGGGGGTTCATCAGCGAAAAAATCAGAAAATGTAAACACTTGGCCTCCGTAAAATCAAAAACTGGGGTGGGGGTGGGGGCTGGTTCCATATTTCAATAGGGGGCGCTGTTCAAATTCGATGATTAGTAACACTAGATTACAGACTGGTGTACGGTAATTTGAACAGGCGGACATATACCAGTATAATTTTTTAGGAATTTGTATGATAATTTTTTTTGTTTTTTGACAGAGCTGGGGGGGGGGGGGGGGTTGACACCCACCTCTGGATCCGCGCCTGGTGTACAATTCATGGCCCCTGCTCACAACTATTTTGTTGAGGGGGAAGGGGGGAGGGAGAGACCGTTCGAATGTGACATCACCTTAATTCTAACATTTGCTACCGTCTTTTGTAGGGAATTTCTTTTTTTTTTAATGGGGGGGGGGGTGGTCTCAACAAAAATTTGGGTGCTCCCTGTCCCCCCCCCCCCCCCCCCCCCCCCCATTGGTGGAACTGCACCTGAGGGTGAGTACCCTCAAATGACTCGGCCCATTTCGGTTCTGTAGGCCACATTTCTTGCGTTTACCACAATTTGGCAAACAAATAATGGACTGAGCTGCAGCTCTGCTATTTGCCCAGGATATAATACATATACGTAAACACAAAAACAAACATACATAATCTTTACACCGTTCTTAGGGAACTATGTTCTACTTTTTTTATTTTGAGGTAGCATTTTTGGTATCATGAGGGGTCAATCTCTCTGGGGGTAATCCTGCCACCAAGTCCATGTTAAAAAGTTTCTACCGGTAACTTTAACAGCGCCCTCTAAACAAATCTTTGAGAGTGGCGTTTTTGAAATTTCGGACTAGCTTCGGACTCGGTGTCGTAATCATTTCCACAACTAATTACATGTCCGATACAGGCATGTCATAACATTTGGGCTGTCAACAACAAGAAATGTTCAAAGCAAAACAAAGACCGATACCAGTATATCCCGAAAGTGACAAAATAACATCGCTGGAAGTCAAAGCTAAATCTTTCAAAGGAAACCAATGTTTACGAAAATTCCCAAGGTATGACGTATTGCCCACGTGAGGGCGCATACAGGTGGTGTTGTTCTGTGACACTGACAGGTGCAAAATGAATGATTACAATTCACACGTGGCGGTTTGTTGTCATGTCAGTGCTGCATGCACATGTCACAATGAAAAGACCCTGTACTCAAGCCCGTCTCGCAAGTGTCGTCGCCATGTTGGGTCACTTTCTCCGGATGTTTTCATGGTTTTATCTCTGCTAATTTGTGACTGTGAGGTACTTGGTTCAGTGTGTCCGCCGTCAACTCGATTTTATTAACCCCTGAAAAACTGCAAGACGTTCATGGCCTGGTCGTGAGTATTTAACAGGGAAAAAATCGTATTACCAAGGTTGCGATCATGGCAATGTGCATTCACAAAGCGCGGGGTTTGCAATCGCATCAACGGACCTTTTCCATAAACCGTAAATCTAAGATTTTCACATAATCCTATTTAAACATTTTGGATTTTGAGCATGTTAAGGAAGTGACAATTAAGCTAGTGGTTTCTCACGTTCGTCATGTGCATTTTCCCATGTTGAATAACTTGAAGTGTTCAACATATTTAATTGGCCTGATCGAAGATCAATCTGATAATTGACAATTATTATGTACCAAAAACAGGGCTGATGGCTTTCAGGGACTTCATTCATCCTTGCAACATATCTCTCTCTCTGTTATTTTAGTCTCTATTGTATTGGAGTGGTGATGTGAAGTAGTTTTCTACAGGAAATAATTAATGCTGGGTTCCTTTATTTTCAATAGGACCCAAAGAAATATTGATTGTGAAAAGAATGCAAAAGTCATATCCGTCACACCTTTTGTGACGGAAATGACAATTATTATATTACTTGGCTTTTGGAGGTATAATTACCTTTTCAAGTTGTTTACTTTACAAATTATGGCAGTAGGTACATATTGAGAAATACACGGGGACATGCATTTTGAGGGGGTTTTGAGGGAGTATTGTAAAGAATGAGCATCTTGTCCATTATGTTAAAGAGTTTTTAACACTGCACATAATAGGAGTCGTGTTAATTTCACTGCTCAAAAATCTTATTTTCATTCTCTATTTTTTTGAATTATAGTGCCTTAAAGTGTCGGGACATGAAAGTAGACACTTGATACTGAAGAATGACTCATAGGCCCCTTTTTAATAAAAACTTGCTGGGAGTGTACATGCGGGAAGAAATTCATGATAAACTATCTCCAGCATTTAGGATAGAGATAAACCCACGAATGATTCTAGCGTAAGGTTGATGCATTGGCAGTTGTACTGTTTAACTATGTTCACTATAGGGTGTCAGTGGGTACATTTAATTTTTTGAAAAGAAGCTGAAATAATTAGAAGCAGTAGGTGAAAATTAACAAAAATCCACTTTGAAAAAAGATGTATATCATAAATTTAATTTAGCTACTTAAACTGTGCATATTAATTTACTTGTGCTTTTAACAAATTCAATAAATATATAAAATCTGATATCAAAAAGTATTTTTGTCCTCTGCAGGCTGAGTGTAAACATTAAACTGAAATCCACAGGCAAAAGGGGAACTATGTATTGGTGGAGTGAGGAAATTATGGATGTGACATTTACACATTTAAACATTTAAAATAATAAACAAAATTCTAAATCGTATTTTTCCCAAACTTTTAACAAAACTCAAATTTTAAAAACAGGAACCTATTTTTCGCTATCTTCCTTTGAGTTGAGCATGCATAACAAAAATAATCCAAACCTATTCAATTTGCTAAAAGCTAAGGAGAACTGCAGTACTAGATTACTTTCAGGCTACGTGCTCATCTTTTTATTGTTTTCAATGACAGCCCTCTTTTTATTATGTTACTCATTTATTATTTGTTGTGTCGATCATGTTGGTCTGCACAATGGGCAGTCGTCAGTCTTTGTGAAAGGGCTCAACATTGAGATGGTTCTTTAAATGTTTGCTAAACATTTACAAAATGAAACGTCACATCCTTAGAAGACATTGGAGGAGGAGGTCTAAGAAATTGGAGGAGGAAGGCAATTGGAGGTCTGTGGATGTTTGAGCTACTACGTACATGTAGAGGGTAACAGATGTCTCTGATGGTGATGCTGAAGTTTTGCAGAGCTATCGTCTGTTTGCTGACCTTCATTGCTAGACGGACAGAGCATGGATGTAGCTGCTTGATACTCATGATGATGGTGTCCCTTTTGGTGAGTGCTGGGTGTTCACTGATTTCCTGTAATTCTCCCCATCTGCCATGTGCTCTGTGTTTGTGCTGTCTGGTGTTGAGTTCTCTTGCTGGTGTACCCAGTGTACACCTTCTGCATTTGCAGGGGATGCATCAGGTTCGGTCTTGGAGGCTTGCTTGTCCTGTGGGCTATTGTGGATCTTGTGGGTGTGGAAAGCCCGGATACCTTTGTCATTTAGGAAGTACTGGATGTGATGAGAACTGCCTGTGTTTGGCTGTGTAATAGGCGGGGTGAGCCTAGTGGGTTCGACCTTGGGTGTAGGGGACCCTTTGGTAGGTGAAAGACTTTGGATCTTGCGTCTTGACTGGATGAGCCTTGAATCTGTTGTGTTGTAGTGCTGTCTTGATATGGTAAAGTTGTTGCCGGCCAGGATTGTGGTTGCTGATGCAGGCTTCCCGGACAAGGTTGCTCTTTGACTGGTGTTTGGATTTCCGGGTGCAGGAAGGATTGGTTGTCGATGTTGCCAGTCAGTGTCTGTCGGTCATCTCTAATAGACTCAGGGGTCGAGGGTGTTGTCAGACTGTTTTCAGACCTTAGCATCCGGGGATGAGATTCAAGGCGCCTGATCCTCACTGCGCCAGATGCTGCTGTAAATCCAGTTGAAGTCTTTCAGGACCTGCTGGAGGTCCCATGCTGTATGATGAAGTGATGAGAGTCTCATCCATGTACTGAAGACAAACTCTTGGTCTCAGATCTACGAAGGCAGTACTCCTATATGAAGGCATTGACTAAAACTGGGGATAGAGTTGATCCTGTGGAAGTTCCAGAAGGCTGCTTGGACAACTGGCTGTTCATTGGAAGAAAGACAGCAGGATGTAGGTGGGTCGCAGATCATGAACCTGGTTTGGAGTGTGGGGCTTCATATTTCTGCAGGGCGTAGTCAAGTCGGAGTCCCCCTTGGCACCGAGGCATGAGTAGCCTGTGGGGATGGCAGTGAATATCTGGTAGCCTTCATCGGGGTTGACCATGGTGTCGTTGGGAACACTGTGAGGTTGCGCTCATGGTGTCATTGGGATCATCACCCTCACCATCCCCATCACCCCCACTGGCGGCCGCCACCACCCCCCTCACCCTCACCACCACCATCACCATCATCATCATGCTGCTGCTGCTGCTGCTGCTGCTGCTGCTGCTGCTGCTGCTGCTGCTGCTGCTGCTGCTGCTGCTGCTGCTGCTGCTGCGAAAACCTTTACTTGTGATCCCAACAAAGCCATGTGCAGCTTCAGTGGAGACTCCAGGTATTCATCACCAATCCCATGGGTGAGGCATGTCTCAAGGTCTCGGTCAGGAAACCTTCATGAAGACAAGCTGTGTGAGTGTGAAACCCTCTCTCTGGATTAGGTTTGTGATCTCCTACCCATCTACATCCTGCTGTCCTTCATCCAGTGGACAGGTCAATTCTTCAAGCAGTCAGCTGGAACTTCCACAGGATTAACCCCATCTCCAGTTCCGGCCAATATCATCATATAGTTCTGTACAGCTTTCGTGGATTTGAGAGCAACAGTTATCTTCAGTTTGTGGATGACACTTTCATCATTTTATCACACAGCACAGTACCTCCAGCAGTTCCTGAGACACTTCAGCTGGTTCACACACAGCAGCATCTGGCTCACCTTGGATCGAATCTTCTTCCTGGATATTGAGGCCTCCAGGCAGTCTGGCAGTATTCTCAGCCCTTTTGTCTATCAGAGAGCCACACATTGATAGGCATCTCCACAATCAATCTGTCCAGTGCCCTGGGATCTATTCATCAGTCATTGGCACCCTTGTCTGGCAATCCTTCATCATTGACCACGATCCTTTGCTGCGACAACTTTGCTATGTCAAGGCAACAATCCAACACGACCGATTTGGGGTACATCAAGTTGAGACACTTGATCCGAAGTCTTTCACTGACTAAAGTGTTTCGTATACTCAAAGTCTACCCATCAGGTTCATCTGGTCCATTACACTTCCCTTCATAGGCAGCTCTTATTGCATTTAGTCCTTCCTGAATGACACTGGCATCTAGGTTTTCCATGCCTAACATGATCTGCAATAGCCTACAAGGATGAGTAAGACTCTGAGACCTAACCTGATGTAACACCTGTGAATACAGAAAGGTCTGCATTGGGTACATCGGTGAGGATCTTAGCGCTGGACTCCATGAACACAAGGCGCATGGTTCTTTGGGGAGATTGCAGGAAATTTTTGATAATTCAGCATTTTACCGATCGGTAGCACCTCATCATAAGTATTGAGTGCCACAATCCTTGCCGAGTCTGAAAGGCCTTGGATGTCTGGCACAGGATTTTTCTGCAGGACATCAGTTCCATCATCAGTGATATCTGGAGTCCTTTGCTGTGCTAGCATCTCAATATTCCACAGGCCTCCAATACTCACTCCACCAATAGTTAACATCTAGTTCCCCTTTTAGCTTGTCTGTGGGTGTCTGTCCTCAAAACTCAGCTCTGTAAGTAACATTCATGTACATGTACTCACTTGACATTCTATAGTGAACAAAAATTGCCCTTTCTTGCCTTATGTTAATTGTCCTGTCTTGCCTGCCACTTTCTTGCCTAAAGTGCCAATATTTGCCTAAAGTGCCACTTAATTCTTACCTAAAGTGCCAACTATTTCTTGCCAAAAGTGCCAATTAATTCTTGCCTAAAGTGCCAATTAATTCTTGCCTAAAGTGCCAATCCTTGTCTAAAGTGCCATCTCTTGCCTAAAGTGCCATCTCTAGCCTGAAGTGCCATCTCTTGCCTCAAGTGCCATCTCTCGCCTAAAGTGCCATCTCTCGCCTAAAGTGCTAACTCTTGCCTCAAGTGCCAATTCTCGCCTAAAGTGCCAATTAATTCTTGCCTAAAGTGATAATTCTTGCCATGTTGTCTAATGTCTCTAGGCCTATTGCCATCACTTGCCATAATTACATCCCTTCTTTACCGATACTGTCCTACGTGCAAAATGTTATTCCAATCAAAGCTGCCATGCATCAACCCTCCTTGCCAGGCATGTACACTCCCATTCTAGACACACAATTCTAGTTCTAACCTCAGTTAGTTGCCTTCAACTTCAAGTCAATGGCTGGATTGAAGGTCTAGTTCATTAGGTTTTTTTAGGTTAAGATTAATTCAAAGTAATCCCTTGCTAATTTGTTTAGTCATACAGAAAATTGGGTAAAAGTTCACACTGAAAGCCACAGCCCTTTACGTTGTTTTATTTCAATTAATTGTACTGGATGCTAGTATTGCTGTTGCAAGCAGGTCATCACCCACATTAGGTAAATCATGCAAAGCCAAACCATTGGCACCAGTTGTCTTTTATGTGGACGACCACACAAGTAATGCACTTGCATGCATATGGTGAGTAACCACTTAATTTTGTCACTTCCTTTGAAAACATGTTCACCAGAGCCCTTGAATTAGAAATTGTTTGAAAAAAAAAAAAAAGTCTATGAAACCCCCCTCCCCCAAAACACCCCTACCCTTATCCTAACCAATGACTTTGTGACTCAGCATGGCAACACTTGTTAATCTTTGATACTTGATAAAAAATTACTTCTACTTTTTAAATACATTCAACGTTTTCAATCCTTTTTTGTTATAACTTCAAATTTGTGTTACTTTTTATTGTTGATTCTTTTTGATAGGCAATTTGTTGGTGTCATTTGACATTTCTTGATCTTTTAAAGAATTTGGGGTCAGAGAAGGCAAACCCATCTACATGTAACAAGAATTATGGTGTTTTCACTAGCTTATTAATTGAGTGTGAGTGTTGCCTCAAGTAGGCCTACTCAAGTCTAAGCTTTGGGCTTGTCCACGTAGTAAGTGCGAGGGCATAAATGTCGAAACCAAATCATGATTTCTGATTTAAATATTTTTTTGGTATTTCCATCAGTTTTTTATACAAAAAACTTGAACACCTTTGAATCTCCTGCTTTTGTCTGTTGATGGAATGGACTGTCACACACAGTGCCTATAAACAAGATCTGACTGTTGTTGACTAGCCTGTGTAAAAGGCATGGCAGGGGAAAAGAATTGAAATTTTGACTGTCTGTGACCGATCAAACAAAAGTTAGTGTTGAAGTCTACTTAACAGTAATGACCGAATTTAAATAATTGTCAGCAGTTTATTACTTTACTTTGTCTTACATTTTATTTTGGTATTAAAAATCAAGAAAAACCAAATTAAACTATAGTCAAAATTCAGGCATGCAACTTTTCCTCGGATCTGCTGATTTCCTTGTTTTTAACTTTTCGTGAATGCTATTACAAATTGAAAATACCATACAAAGTCTTGTGTGGTTTTGGAGTTTCTTTTTTTCCCCTAAAATGCCAGTTGCATGCCTGAAAACAGTAAATGTACATAAGCATTTGAATAATCATTATCATTAGAAAAAAAGTTTCCAAATATCTTTTGATAAAACACTGAGGCACACAGTATTTCAAAAGGGTTTGTTTGACTTTTTAGAAATGATTCAGTACAATGTTAGGCTGTAATATGATTTATTTCAATTAATTATTTTGCTTGAAAAATATTCCTGAACTAGCAATTTGCTCCCTATGTTCCTCCAGTTACATGAATTAGGAAACTAGTATTTTTAAGTTGGTCACCAGTAATCCTCACCGTTTAGAGAAAACATATCCCCATCTATAGGCAAGAAAACTGAATGAGTCAGTGGACAATGCAGTAAAGAGACAGTGACAGCAGTTACTAGATTCAACACATTTATTAATAATGAACGCTAAAAAAAACGATTGCATGCCTCCACAGTATGTGCTTCTACCCTAGTTTGAGTCAATGCAGCGCTCGCTATGCAGCGCATCCAAGCCACGCATTAAATAATGAAAATGTGTAGTCACAGGCCCAACCAATAAGCATGTCGGCTCGTCACACTGATATGGCGGTGCAGTCT
Organism: Patiria miniata; assembly: GCF_015706575.1. Lineage (NCBI taxonomy): Eukaryota > Metazoa > Echinodermata > Asteroidea > Valvatida > Asterinidae > Patiria > Patiria miniata. The sequence goes on along the minus strand of NW_024037073.1, from coordinate 25,985,131 downwards.
GGACCTCCAGCTGTACACAGTGCAGCGTATGACTCGTAGCTGTCACAGTTACCCTTTTGTTTTAGGGACTGTGGCTGGAAAGATAAAATGATTAGATTGCAAACACCAAATAATCACAACAATGGACAAGATCAGTTCTATTTACACAATTATTATTTACAATTTAATTTATAGTCCACTTCTTCTTGCAGTATTTACAATATTTCTCCTTAAGTCATAAAAAGGATTATAAATTTCTCTTAAGTCATAAAATGGATGATTAATGCGGAAAACAACAAAAATATCTCACAAAATAAACTATAAGTATTCTTTCTTCTCAGTTTTAAACTCTTAACTTGAAACACAACTCAACCAAAAAAATAGTAATTAAAGGAATATCTGTTTTTACTTTCTGAACAAATTAAACTCAAACAAGAACGCTAGGTGTGGATACTTTCAAAACCACTTCTACGTTTGTCCACTAAGTCATAAAAAAAGCAATGTATACTAACTTTGGATGTTTTCCAAAGGATCTATTAAAAAACAACAATGACCAGTTAACTACTACTTCCAAATTCAATTTCCAGTCAAATTTGCCAAAAAAATACCTCTTCAATTTATAAATCACAAAAAAACATGTCTTGTAAATCAAGATGATCAAACAAATCTATCTAAATAGATTTCAATAACAATTAAATGTTATTGCAAATAATAAGAAATAATACAGTTCACCGTATTTTAAAACTTTGGTGTTCTGCTGCTGATTTCAGCCTCTCAGTGGTGTTACACTAGAGATGACAGCCCTTCCGGTGTCCTCTGTCGTCTCTGCGACTCTACCTCAAACTCGACGGTTGCTACTGCTTAATCCACGTCTTGAGCATCCCGGCTCATCAACCATCTACCTCAAATTTGCACTACAGGCTACAAGGGCCAAGGGCCATGGTTTCCTTGTCATTCACGATCTTGGATTCGCTGATCCAGCCGCTCTTGGTCTCAGCTCCACACCACTATTTGCCCTTAAGCAGTCTGTAATATCTGCTTCTGCAAGTTGCAGCAAATGCGGCAGCTATACCGGCTTGCAAGAAAGCGCGCGGCTCAGAGGATCAAAGCATGACATTGACATCCATGTCTATCAAAAATCAAATGTGCTCTGCCGTGGCACACCCAAAAATCTCTCTTATACCAGCAATCACTGCAAACCAACCGTGATACCTAACATTCCGCTTCATTCATTACAACCTCAAGGAATTCAAACACAAAGATTGAGGACGAATTGGATAAGCTTATTCAATTAAACACAAAAGGCATTACATGCTATTGGTATGGGTAACACAAAGGAAGAGAATTCTACTGCTCCTGTCAGTCCTGTATTGCTAAACAAAATAGTAGGTTATTTACATGTTGGCAAAGAAATCCATGGCCCTGTGTAAATAAGAGTTAATGAATAAACATGAAGAAGTCTACAAGCACATTTGGAAATATATAAAACACTTCAAATCTAAGGGGAATTCTGACAGTAGCATAGTGTAGTGTAGACTTACCATCGGGTAAACTGTTCGTGTGCTCCGTGCCTTGGCTAGCAACAGACTGATGTGCTGCGCCTCTTCATGCAAGTATGCCCTCAATGAAAGCGCACTATGCAACTGTTCACGTGACGTGCTTCATAGCAACACTCGTAGCGATGTATGATTTGCATTACAATGGGCCCTCTTTAATTAAGCCAGGGTGTCCCGACCTGAAAGCTTATACACAATATTTTAAGAGCACTTTAATAACACTTTTAAATTATGGGACGTCTCTAATGGGAGCAGTACTCAGAAAGAATAATTTGGGACCTAATGGTTCATTTCTTCTTAAGCTTGGCATTGAAGATGATGTCAAACATCCACATCCTTTTCTGATCTTGGTTGCTATGCTGGCTGAAACTTGGTGACGATGAAGGTTTTTGTCATCTTGGTAGCAGTCCAGCTCAATGTCTCCTCAAGATCGATGTCTGGCACCAGCTCACCCGAACTGGTCCCAGTTGGACCAGTAAGTTTTTGATGCTGGACCATTTATTGATACGGCACTCTGGTATGGTCGACTGCTGCATTTTTCTCCTTCAGAACCCAGGTTATGGTGTCGTTCTTTAGTTGGGCCTCACTTGTTTTGATTGGCTCTGCATGTTTTGATTGGCTCTGCACATCCCGCCTGCATGGCTTCTTCTACTGGTGACTCAGCCCTAGAGGTGTTGCGTTCGATGCTTGAGGAAGCTGGACAACAGCTCGCAATTACGCCTTGTTACACAGTAATTAGGTTTGGGTTTGGACGGGGTCTACCCGATGTTCCCCAATACCTGTTCCCCAATACCTATATATGTTCCCCAAAATCCTCAGGGTTAGGCTTAGGGTTAGGGTTAGGTTTAGATGGTTAGGGTTAGATGGTTAGGGTTTAGGTTAGGGTTAGATGCTTAGGGTTAGATGCTTAGGGTTAGATGCTTAGGGTTAGATGGTTAGGTTTAGGTTAGGGTTAGATGCTTAGGGTTAGATGCTTAGGGTTAGATGCTCAGGGTTAGATGCTTAGGGCTAGATGCTTAGGGTTAGATGCTTAGGGTTACATGCAGATGCTTCCAGGGTAAGGGTTGTGGAACATGTAGGTATTGGGCAACATAGGTAGGCACCTGGTTCGGACAATGCCAGACTTGCATAGGTGATAACTCTTTCTTTCCCTTCCTAAATTTGCGAGAGAACTGACTGATCCCATCCCTGCTGGCATCAGATCGAGTATGTATTGGCCCTCCAGTTGAGAGTAACCCAGGATAGTGGCCTCCTGCAATCCTGTCTTGAGGGTGTTGAAAGAGCTGTCACACTACTCGTCCCATATGAAATCACGATTCTTCTTGGTTAAACAGTGAACGTAGTGGCCGTGCTTGTAGTGAGTGTATCTCGTTCTTCCAGTAGGAAGAAGACTTTGAAAAGTTCCTCACAAAGGTTTGAATGGTCTTTGTATGTTTGAAGGGTTTGTTTTGCATGAGGTATGCAATTCTCATTCGTCTTTGGTAGTGGTTTGGCCGGAGTGGGAACAAAGTTTAAATCTTTACTCAGGGCTGTTTTCTCTGATGTGGAGATGGATAGCTTATGATAGGTTGAATATAACGTGTTCATTGTTTTTGTTTTTGGCCAAATAAGCTCAGGATTGGGTTTTATTTACTCGGTGGAGTTCCATGTGAACTTTACAAGGAAGCTTGAAATATTTGAAATGATATGTATTGTAGGTTGTGTTTCCAGATGTCGAAGGAGTTGACAGTTTCATTCTTGTCCAAACACCATTGTTTTGTTGCTCGATGTGAACTGGCCATGGTGATTGGAAGGGTAAGGACACTCTTGTTGGTAAAAACTGAAAGTTAGTGTTATTACGCAGCTGTAGTATCAGCTGGCTAGCTGTTCACCTGTTTGTGAATGATGCACCGGGTCGGAAGTCCAAATGTAGCACTCAAAGTCGGCGGTTTGTTGTGACCAGTCCTTTTATGAGCTGAAAAGTGCATGGAAATGTTTCCAACGTTGCCACCATGCCACTATAGTAGTTGAATGGGGGATACCACATGAATGAATCACCATTGCAGGCCTGCACCAGAGACGGGTACTAATACATGTACCGTTGAAAAGTGTTATTTAGCTAAATCATATTTTTGTTGTGTGATTTATATCTTGCAGACACTTTGCTTCCACAATTTAAGTCTTTACAATTTGCAATAATTAGGTTTTGCCCTTCACCGACATATAACCACTGTCTACTCGGTGTGTTACACCCGAGTAAAAGTTAAACAACCTCACGTGCTTGGTGGTCGAGTGGTAAGACGTCTGCTCAACAAAGCAGAAGGTTGTGGGTTCGATTCCCACCCGAGTGCTTTTGCTGACTTTCACTCGGGTTGAACACACTGAGTATACAGTGTTTGTACGTCGATGAAGGACAAAACCTAATATTGATGCAAATTCTATCTTATGAATAGTCTTTGCTACTTGATATGAACACTCCCCGATAGAAACGATACATGACACTCATTTGAAAATCCTCTGTACAGGCCTGGCATATCTTTTAAAAGTAAAGGCCTCAGATGCAGATGCTTCCAGGGTAGGGTTGTGGAACATGTAGGTATTGGGCAACATAGGTAGGCACCTGGTTCGGACAATGCCAGACTTGCATAGGTGATAACTCTTTCTTTCCCTTCCTAAATTTGCGAGAGAACTGACTGATCCCATCCCTGCTGGCATCAGATCGAGTATGTATTGGCCCTCCAGTTGAGAGTAACCCAGGATAGTGACCTCCTGCAATCCTGTCTTGAGGGTGTTGAAAGAGCTGTCACACTACTCGTCCCATATGAAATCACGATTCTTCTTGGTTAAACAGTGAACGTAGTGGCCGAAGGGGGGATACCACATGTTGAATGGGGGATACCACATGAATGAATCACGGTCAAGTACCTCCCTCTCTCTTCAGTCCGATGGCGCAATTTGCGCTCAGTGGCCATTACTAGTCTACGCCAACAATCTTGATCCACTGCTGATCTTGATGCTGCTGCAAGTCCCTGTCTGGTCCACTGCTTTATGTTGGTTCCATGATGTTGTTGGATGACGTCTCTTCCCATAGACCAATCCCTGGATTATTTCTTTGTCGATTCCTTCGCGGCGCATGACGTGGCCAAAGAAATGCATCTTCCGCACAGCCATCTGTTGTCTCAGCATCAACTCACTCCCTGTGGTATCCAATACCCAGCGGTTGGTCCTCCTCTCCATCCACGACACTCGGAGAACGCGTCTGTATGCCCAGATCTCAAAGGCATCCACTCTACGCTAGTCTGCCCTTGGACTCACAACCATAGGAAGCTATAGCTATAAATAGTGACACACACATGTTACAATAACAATATAATAATATAAAGGACATCAATACAGTGAAATAGTAAATTATAAGAATTATGCACAGAAGATACATGTGCCACAATATTGCACTATAATACAAAACAAAACAAGAAAAAAAAACATGTTCACATCACAAAATCACCACATTCTTGATAAAGTAAAATTTACTGAAAGAACAGAACAAGGATTAAAAATGACGGGCCTGGTGTGCTATTACCCCGATTTGAGTCTATGCAGCACTCTGTTCCCTGGCTAGCAACAGACTAATGCGCAACGCCTCTTTTTCCCACAAGTACGCCCTCAATGATCGTGCGCTACCAAACTGAAAAGGTGACGCGCTTCATAGCAGCACTTCACATGCTTTATAGTTTGTCAACTCTAATATGTCGGAATCTACATGTATACTGTATACTCACCAGCTTAACTTTGCAAATAAAAAAATGGATGTAAAAATTTCGTTGGAATAATTCCTTTGGCAATGAAGGGGGGGGGGTAATGTTACTGCAAAAATAGATTTAACATTAATGCCACCATACTCTGTGTGCCTCAGTGTTTCATCAAAATGTAATTTGGAAACTGTTCTCTGATTATTTCATTTAAACACGATATAGACCTACCTTGACAAATAAAAATGGTAATCTAATTCTTCTCACATATGGATCATGTGCCAACTTTCTAACCATAAATATTTTACTTTCTTCAATTACCGACTATCAAAAACCATTGAAAATACCAGTAAAATGTGAAATTATTCTTTTAAATTAGAAAACTCTGGAAATGTTTGAATAATATAGTACTCAAGTTATTACTCGTACGCATATATGTTATTGATAATTCATAGCATAATATGGTAATATTTATTGTCCTTTCATAGTCAACTTGAATATGTCCGAGTCAATACTTTATACTCATCAGCTTAACTTTGAAAGTTTAGTTGCATGTGAATATTGCATGGGAATAATACTGAAGGTAATGATGAAGGATTAACGCTACTGCGAGCATTGATTAGATGAGATCAATATGCCACCATACTCTTTGAAAATATATTAAAAATGGCATTTTACTATATTAGAGTATTGGTATACAGAACAGGTCTTAATATATACATGTAGGACACTTAAGTTGGGATTTGCTTTCTCTGACGATCAAATTGCTTGAGAGTCAACAAATTCAAATCAATGTTGACTCCAATGAAACTTCAGCATAGTGCCAAACGCCAAATTGAATGTCAGTTGGAAGACCACCTTACCACTGGCCAGTTGTTTGGTGGTTGCTATATTATTTTACAAGGGCACACTAATCAGTATTCACAGCCTTTTACAATCCCACAAGGACAAGCAGGACCTGAAGTGCAGACTTGGAGAATCTGCTGCGAATGTGGTGAAGTGCAAGACATCACCTACGGGACTCGGTGAATAAAGATCCCTTGGCAAATATGGGATAGTGATAAACTGCCCAACCTGGCACCAGCAAGGATCTATTGGCAGCAAGCTGACACTGGTTCCTATGGCTGAGCCACCACTAAGATATCGACATCTGGTGGTGACATGTTTTAGCCCATCCTCACTGGACAGTCCGATGGGTCACCTATACCCAAGGACTCGGCACCCATAGCAATGTGTCCCCACTTTAGCAAGCCTACGGGTCTTCTATACCCATGGCATCTTACTCCTGTGCTGGGCCCAGGGACAATAGACCTGCTTCATTTACCTTCACTGGAGGAGCAGTAATGATTGCCTGTACTCTGTGAGGAGCATCTCCATAGCCAAGGAGTCAGGAGTCATCCAGCCCTCAAGGATAGCCCCAGCTTCTCTCGTCTCATTAGCATCTCCTGTCACTGATGATGCACAGAATGGAGACCAGGAGTCATGGAAACACGAGCTCGTCCCAATTGCAGTTGCTAGGTAAGACTGTGCCATACTTTTTAATCATTCTTAAAAGAAAATATCTCAAAAGAAAAATGTGTAATTCCCATGGTGAAAACTTATCTGAATAACACAGTGCTTGTTGGCCTCTACTTTTGAATGCCCTCATGTAAAGTTGTTTTTGTCCTGTGGATTAATTGTCTTGGTCCTGTGGATTACTTGTCGTGACTTTGAAACATTGCAAATCACAATACGCATCTAGTCAATATCTATGTTCGTTCATTTTCCTCCAACTAAGTTGGCATGTAAACAGTAAAAACATGATATTTTTTCCATCGTAAACTATGTACATGTACCTTTCCACCCAGCACTTTGTCCAGTCTGGAGGTTGGCTGCCCTTATATGCTTGTACCTCTTTCCTGTTTGAATCAATCTTTCACCGAGAGCTTGGTCCTCTTTGATTCACTCAGGCCACTTTTTCCCCCTGTGTCCCTTTCTGTTGCCTTGATGAATTTGCCCTGCTAGTGTGTCATTATGTAGGTTGTGTTGCCTGACAAAATGACCAAATGTGGCCATATTCAAGGGAAGGTGTCACTGTTGCTGTTAGGCATACAGAGTGCATACTCCCATAAATATCACTTTCAAACAAACGTTTGATCTGAAGTGTAAAATCTCTTTAAAATGCTAATTAAACCAAACTATGTCATCCGTCACTGACCAAATCTTGGTCAGCAACAACGTTTTCTGTAAAGTTACTGGACAAGCATTATCAGATAGTGATTTTTCTGTGGCTTATATCTCTTCTCTTTTATACAACTGCAACTTCTCAGAGAGTTCTATGTACATGTCAACCATTGCAAAAATGAAAAAGAGTTTTTAATCGGGTTTTTAACAATTGTGTAACATGGTGCACAACTTAAAAACAAAATGAAAGAAAAGTTAGTATCACTTGATAAAAGAAGTCATTTGTGGAAGTCCCCCTCCCTATTTTTCACGTAAAACACCTCATAGTTAGGATTGAATGATGAAGATCTAATTTCCTATTAGTGAGAATATTTTTCTAGCTAAAGCTGTAATATGAAATGTTTGTTGTGTGGTGTACATGTATGAACATATGAAGAGTGTATTTCCAAAATGCGATATACGCCATTTTCTTCCCTTTGAGAATCCTACTCTCCCTGGCTGCCCAAAAGCACTTTAAATAGCTGTTACACAGGGTGTGCATAAAAAATGCATCAGTTACAAAACTTTGCTTAAATAAACAATCAAGGAACTATGATGATACAAGCTTTGGTAGTGTGTATTGCACTTGACCATCAGCTTTAATTTGAGACCAATTGCAATTTATGTTCTTCCGAATGGCTGAGCAATTTTTTTTAACTGATGATTTTTATATCTGTCATTCAATATAATTAACCCATTAGCATCTTGGTCTGTATTTTATTACAGTGTATTTATTCTGAAAAAAATTAATCATAGGGTGCCTTTAAGTAGCTCACTGGGATCGACTCTGTAAAGGGAGACGTTAGCTATGACAGCCGGACTAATCAAACATTCAACCGTGGGCCATCACGATCCTCACGTGATGTCCGTACAAAATGCCCATTTCAGACTGGGTGTTAAGTTTGAGATTTACTGCTTTTTAGAGAGTTGCAAAAGTAAAATGTTGGGCTGGAATTACAGCCTCTAAAGTTGAAATTACCTAAATAAATAATTACCCTTTTGCTTGAAATAAGTTGATTTTTGGGTCCGCTCGACATTTTCGCTGTCTAGCCGCCAAATTTGTTCGTTTCTTGAAATGAACAACACTTGTATGCATGGGACCTGTTTCCACCACTGAGTTTGGTCCTTGAGCAGTTTCTGTGGTGGCTGACTCGAGACGTTGGAGCGAATTGAACAGCAAGGGGCTAACCTGAGACATCGATCCGGGTGAGCTACATGTACATTGTACTCGAATGTACCCTAAGAGTGCTAGGGCAGTTTTGGTGCTACAGTGAGTAACAGGCAGGGCAGTTTTGGGCGCTACAGTGACTAAAAGTTAAAATAAAATATGCAGGCCTGCACCAGAGATGGGTGCTAATACATGTACCTTTGAAAAGTGTTATTTAGCTAAATCATATTTTTGTTGTGTGATTTATATTTGCATACATTTTGCTTTCACAATTTAAGTCTTTACAATTTGCAATAATTAGGTTTTGCCCTTCACCGACATATAACCACTGTCTACTCGGTGTGTTACACCCGAGTGAAAGTTAAACAACCTCACGTGCTTGGTGGTCGAGTGGTAAGACGTCTGCTCAACAAAGCAGAAGGTTGTGGGTTCGATTCCCACCCGAGTGCTTTTGCTGACTTTCACTCAGGTTGAACACACTGAGTATACAGTGTTTGTTCGTCGATGAAGGACAAAACCTAATATTGATGCAAATTCTATCTTATGAATAGTCTTTGCTACTTGATATGAACACTCTCTGATAGAAACGGTACATGACACTCATTTGAAAATGCTCTGTACAGGCCTGGCATATCTTTTAAAAGTAAAGGCCTCATTGGCCTACATGTAGGTTGGAAGTAACATGGCTTGACAGGATCATTTGCAAGTACTCAAAAATCTGCCTTTTGAAATAACCTGTTAAATAAAAGCACAAATTGTGTTCATGATCTTTAAAAGATACATGACACTTGAGCTGAAAAGTCAGCCATTTTATTTACATTTCTGTAATTGCAAATGATACTATTGGCCTTTCAAGATAGCTTTTGCTATTGGTTTTAATTTCTGTTGAAAAGCACTGATTATACAGTGCCAGTAATTATAGTATACAAATAATGAATGTTTGTGAGTGCAATGGTAAGAATAATTTCAATAGTGGAATGGAACTTTTCATCTGTCACCGAATGGAATTATTCTTACCATTGCACGAACGTGAAACATTCATTATTTGTAAAATATAAATTATCCTGATGCAAATTCCATCAAAAGTCAAATACTGACAAAGTGTAATTTTTCTAATGATGAATGGAAAGAGAGCCACATGTTTGCAATTGTAGTGGCTTGGTGTAAGAGTATGGTCTTGTAATTGTAACAGCCCTTGGGTATGTTGCAGTTAGAATGTTAGAAGTGGATTGCACCAGAATTCCTGGTGTCAGTTTTACAGGACAAAAAGTAATGACAAAACTCTTCAATGAAAAGTATGCTAACATACAGTAGTCTGCTTTTACAAATATGTCTAAAAATAGGGAAATTGTTCAAACTGTATGTTGACCAGTATAGCTCAGCATGTCAATGCAATACTGTGTATTTACTCATGTAGGGCATTTATTGCTCAAGATGCATGGCACTCAAACACAAAGCTGAAGGTACCATGGAGCACTTGGTCTTGGTAAAACACCACGCCCCACACACAGGAGTCTTACAATATTGATCCAATTTTGTACCAGAGGCCATCTGCCCATTCACTGCTTGTACACGTTATACCGTGATCAATGCAGGGTACATTGAAAATAAAGTGAGATAGCAGTGGCACCCAAGTCATATTTAAGAGGATGACCTCCTTGGTGTGTGCAAGATACAATTATTACACATTATTGATGTGCAATGCCGTACATTTATTTATTTATTGGCAAGATGGCTTTTGTGCCAAAAGTAAGCCACTACTTCCTGCATCTTGGTGCCAAGACATGATATGACTGTGCGTTTATTTCGGTGTAAAGTAAAAACTTTACCCTTGGTTAAAGCCAAATTTATCAGATTTATAAATAAATGCAAATGTGAACATGTATGATCCGGCAAGGATTCTAAAGAGTAATTTAATAAGCAGTGAATGCAGCTGTGTCATTGCAATTGCTTCTTCAGGGAGTTTGGACCCTTCCCGTGCCGATCCCCAGGTCCAACTGACTCAGTCGCTAGTACCTGATAATAAAAGGGTCTCGATCTCAGGGTGACAAGTTTACAGTGCAGTGGAAACGATCATAGGTGAACTTTGCGCCATCCCTGATCAACACGAGGCATTGATGCACGGTGGAATATTTGTCTCTAAAGAAACACAGCAGAGCTGTTCACGTACAGTTTAAGTTAGCAGGGAAATGACAGTGACAGCTCATCAGATCCTGGTCGACTTTTACCCGTATTATGCAGCAGAACACCTGCAGTATTAGAAATCCAGGATAAGCCTTACTGGATGATATGCAAGAAACTTGGCATAAACACCTGCAGACTCAACTAGGCCTGAAGTGATTGCAAGTAGTACAAGCTGCCCCTTGCTTACAGCTAATTGGGTAGGCCTAACTGTACATACGCCTAGTGAGATGGTTGTTTTCCCCGAGTTGTCACATCGGTAATCCTGCCAAACCTCCACTAATGGTGTAACACTGCATCTAGTTGGCCGTTTAAAGATGTCTGTATCCTAGGATACACTTCAAAGCCAGAGATGATGTAAATCGGAGCTGTGCTTGTGCATCAGAGATTCTGCCATTGAAGTAGCTTAATAAAAACTGTACGTGGACATGTTTTCTTGAGCTGTAGAGATGTTGCAGAGACTCTGCTTAAAACTGGAAACTTTGCAGCAGAACATGGAATACCTGCATGTTGATGATTTTGTTCTGATGTTTTCTGAGCTCGTTTGCACGGCAGTGGCTCGGCTCATTATCCTCAAGTATTGCAGCGGGACATCTGATACAGCAGCTTTGTGTATGTCCTGGGTTAGTTTGAGCTGTGGGTCACCCTGCATAAATCCGCTGAACCTGAAACTTTGCAGCAGGACTTGGCATAGATGATCAAGGATTCAGCTGTGATAGTGATATTTTCTGATGAGCTCTTCAGCATTACAGAGACTCAGCTAGATCCTTAAGCAATGCAGTGGCACTTGGCATAAAGGCGAGATGCTTGTAATAGCAGAGAGTTTAAAGAGAGAGGTGCCTGATCCTTGGAATAACCCAACATCAGGGTGACAGTGGGGTATCAGTATCTGGCTGTCGGTGAAGGCAGTGTTTTGGCTCATTATCCTCAAGTATTGCAGCGGGACATCTGATACAGCAGCTTTGTGCATGTCCTAGGTTCATTTGAGCTGTGGGTCTGGGTCACTCTGCAGAAATCCGCCGAACCTGAAACTTTGCAGCAGGACTTGGCATAGATGATCAAGGATTCAGCTCTGATAATGATATTTTCTGATGAACTCTTCAGCAGTACAGAGACTCGGCTGGATCGAGACCCTTAAACAATGCAGTGGCACTTGGCATAAAAGCGAGATGCTTGTAATCAGCATAGAGAGTTAAAAAGAGGAGGTGCCTGATCCTTGGAATAACCCAACATCAGGGTGACAGTGGGGTATCAGTATCTGGCTGTCGGTGAAGGCGTAATCCATACTGTCGTTTGAGACTGAAGTATCACATGATATGCATAATTCATCCGTTGTTTTATTAGAACGAAAAATTTAGATTCTTGAAAGTGACAGTTTAATATTTGATCCAGCAACATTTAAATGTATTGCTTTTTATACTTTATGAAACAAAGCATTTAAAAGCTGTTATAATTTTAGCAATTGTATATTTTTGTGGTCACTTTTCATTGTGATGAATTCTTTTTAATTGATACTTTACGTAGTAGAGACTTTTGATGGAAATTGCGTCAGGTTGGTGTAATTTTAATGTAAGGTTTTTCACAATGACACGATTTCTCAATTTTAACCCTCCTGCTGTTTCAACGGTCACAGACAGTAAAAAAAAATCCTCTTCCTCTGCCATGCTTTTTACCTAAGCTAGTCACCAACAGTCAGATCATATTTCAAGCAAGCTAGTGAAGACTAGTCAAACTCAGTCATCAGACAACAGCAGGCAGGAAGTAGGCACAGCTGTCTTATCAATCATCTACAGTCAAAGTAAAGCTGTATCAAGTTACATAAACAGTCACAGCCAGTCAATCCTGCTTTATAAGGGCTGGGAGCTCTTAACTGTTGAAAACAGTCACTTGTGAGAATTAGACTGAAAGGACAACTTTAAACAGAATGTATGTTTGCATAGGAGGGTTAAATGTTGAATTTGCCCTTCACTGATTACGGCAGGTGAGGGCAAAACAAGTGAAATATTGGCTTAAATATATGAAGGTGTTCAGACCAAATGCCTTTGTAAAAAGTAATTTGATGCATAAAAAGTACAGTGCCTTTATTTAGCTGGATGGTGGTATTGGTGGGGGGAAGGCCCCTGGCAGCATTTAATGGTGTCATAAAAGAACAATCTTTTTAAGAGCTTTTAAGATAGTTCAGACACCCCCCCCCCCCCCACAAAAAGCTATGCTACTGATTACATTCAAACATGTTAACTAATTTGTGTTCATTAATTAATTTAATTCACTTGTGCCTGCCAACCTACATGTACCTGAAGATTCATTTTTGATAACAACCAATTTTTTTTTTTATATTTTTAACTAAATATTCCTTTCAGTTTTAGTGGGAAACACAAGCCGAGGTGGTGGTTTGTTGTATAGCCCAACCATAAAGCCAAGGCCCCTAAAATGTGTGGGCTACAAACCATCTAGAAACAACACAGAAAACATAAACTCATGAAATTGAACATGAAAGTTCATCATGCCAATGTGGTTTGTGTTGCCTGTGAATGTGCTTTCCATGAATATGATGCCATTTTCTACAACATTTTTGTGTGGTATGTGGAAATAAGGAATAGGCGCCCAATCCTCGGAATAACCCAACATCAGGGTGACACTGGGGGTATCTCCAGCTGTCGGTGAAGGCGTCGATGACCCTACACTTCGGTTTAGGAGCCTCTTGTTGACTGTTTTTACTCTTCATTAAACTCATGCTTTTCATCTGTTGCTTATTAAAGCTATACATGTACCGGTACCTTATTTGAAGGCAAAGTAAAGCCATATTTTTTTCTGACCGTGTACCTCACTCATTACAGTAATGAGTTCAAGGGCTTTTAAAGTTAATGTTAGTTTTCCATAGTCTAGCATTTTATTGATAAGTGTGAATGGGGTTTACATTAAAAATTCTTTAAAGTAATGAAGGCTAATCCTTCTTATGGATGTACATGTAAACTTTACATGTACATCCATAAGAAGGATTAGCTTTCATTACTTAAAGAATTAATTACCCAACCCTTTCATAGGCACTGAAGTGTCCAAACTGCCATGCCTAATCACTGTTGTGTCCAAAACTG